>NC_141106.1:7702541-8302541 GCF_041138505.1 Cibotium barometz
TTACATTTGATTTTTGGGTATGTATACTTCAACATGGAGAAACTATTCACTTACACTCTACACGATGGGGATTCATTGCTGAGGTGGATGCACAACTAGCCAAGTCGATCATGCATGTGGAAGCGTCTACTCGCATGCTTAACCTATTTGCCATGTTGGTAATTTTTTTGATTATGAAATAGAGCTTTTAGATTTGCAATTCAAAGATGCTTAAAGCATGTTGTTGTTGTAGATGGATGGAAAAAACCCTACCTGTTAGATGCTCTGAGAAGGTTTCATTCGTGGGGATAGTTTTTGGTATTAATATGTGGCTTCAGCATCCAAACAACAGTACTTCATTGCAAAATTTCTTTGGACATATTGATATGAGCAACCATATGTTCTTGTTTCTACCTCTAGTACATGGGTAAAGTCAATAGTTTACTCACAATTAAGCATTTGTTCTTGTTTTTCACATTAGTAGACAAAGCACTTACAACTTCATGGTTTTCAAGCACCCTTGGACTCTTTTTGTGGTCTATAATTGCCACATGATGAAGGATAGAGGCTTGTCATTGAGAAAAAATATTCTCGTGCACCTAGACTTAATGCATGTAGGGAATTCGGGTGAGTATGTTTCCATTGTGCAACGGTAAGACAAGAGGTTTATTTTGAAGTTCATGAATCCATAATGCTTGGGTAAATGCTAACTAACATTTTACATCCATATATTATTAGAGTTCTTGAGTCACTTTCTTCAAGTTGCACACATGGACCAATATAAGAGTCTCTTGCATGCCCATCCACACTGGGTTTGAGTTGAAGTGTATAGAGGTATGTGAAAAATAATTTTGTCTTTCAATATTGTGTCCTTTATATAGCATTATATATGGCATTTTTTGGATTGGATCAATTGAGACATATGTCGATAAACATTGTAGATACCAAAACAACCAAGTGCAACTAATTACGGATTTTATGTAATGGCATTTATCAAGAAACTAATTGATGGGAGCCTTATAGATACAACTCCAAAGCATTGGGTATGTGCACGTTTAATTAAAAATCTTCCATATACAATCTCTTGCTATGTATGTGCTTAATGTGATTTTGGTGTTCTAAACTATAACATTGTTATTTTTCTTGTGTAGCTATCAAAGAAGTGCTTCGACCATGGATATGTCATGAAGTTGAAGGATGAATTCAGCTCTTAGCTCAACCATGTATTGCAAAAGCATCTACCCTTAGCATCATGTGTTAGAAGTCATCTCCTGTCTATATTCATACACCAGGGCCTCTGTTGTGGGTGTGCCCGCCCTGTATAAGGTGTTTTATCATTTTTCCACACTCCCCATATTTTTTCCTATTTTTTCCCATTTTTCCTAGTGGTGGGAGGGTTGCCAGAGAGGATGCCAGGAGCTCCAGTGCTGGCCGACTGCATGTTTATCAGTTGTGGGCTACTGGGCTACTGGCCGACTGGAGTTTCTCAGTCGTGGGCATTCATCTGCTAGCCGACTGCATTTATGCAGTCGTGGGACCATTTTTAGCAGTCGTGGGCATCTTTTATGCTGGCCGACTGCACTCCCAGGGATGTATATATAGGCCCCTTGCCCCCAGCACTTCCTCATTCAGTTTTCTTGGGATCTTGTGTATAGAGAAGAGTTTACACACCTATCTCTCTGTGTTTCTTGTGCTGTTTATTTTCTGCAGTCTACTTGCTCTTGTCTATCCAAGTTTGGTTATCATTTTCGTTGCATATTCTGACATGGTATCAGAGCCCTAGGCTCTAGACAGATCTTGGGCGTTTTTCTGAGCAAGAGGGGGAGCATTAGGCTGCTGATTGGTGGACTGTTTTGGGCTGAACGGGAAGAGAAGGTGCAAGAGGAAGGCGGGCCAAGGTGCTGGACAGCCACATTTGCAGGTTTACAGATTTTTTTTCCCCACCGACCCACCCTTTCAGGTTACTCTCCACGATGGCAGATTTACTAGAGATGGCTGAGAAGCACGTGAAGATTCCGACTCTCCCCACGTTCCCAGTGGATCGTGAGTTCGACGGGTCCAATTACGGCATCTGGAAGGTCATGATGGAGTCGATACTAGAGTCATATGACCTTGCTGATTTTATCATCATTGGGGTGCCACGACCGGAAGCTGAGGAAGGGGAGTTATTATCAACGAGGAAGGACCGAGAGGCATAGGCACACGTGGGACCGTGTCAATGCCAGGGTCTGGCCGTTTATTTTCCTCAATTGCACACCACAAGTGATCAATCACGTGAAGCACATGACACTGGGTATAACAGGGTATCCCCCATGAAGCAGATCTCCTTGGAAGTGCAGATGCGGGTTATGAACCCTGCAAAGTCTTCGACGATGCGAGAACACATTAACAAGCTACAGGCCCTTCAGCAGGAAGTCCTACAAGCTGGGAAAGAGATATCATCTGAAGATATGGCCATCACTTTGCTTTCCCACTTGCCTGGTCAGTATTTTGCTTTTTATTCCTTGTTGATCACGAGTGGCAGGCTCACCACCATTACTTGGGAGGAGCTTGTGCCAATGGTCTTGGACCAGGAGGAACGTTTCACGAACCCTCCTCACGGTGGAGGTTCGGAGGCCTTAACTGGCCAATGATCGAAAGGCCGGAATACCAACAAGGGCAAAGGGAAGGCTTCACCAGAGAAGTCTTTTGAGAAGAAGCTTGATCCAGAACGAGAGAAGCTGAAGGTCGAAAGATCTTGTAATGATTGTGGCGAGAAAGGCCACTACTGGAGGAAGTGCCCTAAGCAGACAGGGAAGAGTGCTGATTCCTCAGCCTCAGCTGCAAAGACTCCGGCATTTGTGCACTTAGAGATGGTGGAATCTGATGCTTCATCATCTTCGAGCGAGGAGGCAGTTGGCTTCACCGCGAAGGTTACCCGGGAATGGATTCTTGACAGTGGTGCTTCCAGGCACATGACTCTATCCCATGACTTCTTTTTGGATCTGAAATGGCAGTCAGGTCGTATCTTTATTAGCGATAACTCCACTATTCCGATACATAGTGAGGGCCGGATGGAGATTATTTCCAACGGCTAGGGGGGCAAGCATGCTTCCCGTGTTCTTTATGTCCCTGCTCTGGGTTTTCATCTTCTGTCAGTGCATGAAGTATGCAAGACTGGCTTTCGGGTGGAATTTGAGGAGCATTCAGTTGCTCTAAGGGACCATGAGACAGGCAAAGTTGTTTGGGAAGGCGGTGTGGAGAATGGCATCTACAAGTTCTCTGCACTCTCCTCATTGACAGGCTCTCAGGTCAGAGATTTGTGGCACTTTCGTTTTGGCCACTTAAATGTGGATGCTTGCGGCGCGCCTTCCGGGACCAGATGGTGGTTGGCTTGCTAGATGTTGGTAATAGGCAAGGACACTGCAGTTCTTGCTTGCATACGTGGTAAGCAGCACAGGGAATCCTTTTCGAAGCAGGCTTCTAGGCGGGCTTCGCAACAACCATTGGAGTTGATTCACACTGACTTGTGTGGACCACAGCAGATACCATCCTTGGGAGGATCTCTCTACTTCATGCTACTTGTTGATGATTGTACCAGATTCACGTGGTCTACTTTCTTTCCCAGAAGGACCAGGCTTTTGCTTGGTTCAAGGATTGGCACGTGATGGTGGAGAAAGAGTCTGGATATCAGGTTAAGACTCTCAGGGCTGATAAAGGAGGTGAATTCTCCTCGACTGTATTTTTCAGGTTTTGTGCAGATCATGGCATCAAAAGGGAATTGGCCAATACCGGATCGCCTTCGGAGAATGGAGTTGTTGAACATAAGAACAGGACTGTGGTGGAGATGGCGAGGACCATGCTGGAGTATCGTGATCTTCCTCGTCCACTTTGGGGTGAGGCTGTGTGGCAATGGCTGTCCATACCATTAACCGCTCTCCATTAACCGCTCTCCATTAACCGCTCTCCGACGACTTCTGTACCCCATATGACTCCATTTGAGGCATATTTTGGCAGGAAACCCGATGTCTCGCACTTCCGTGACTTTGGGAGTGACGCGTATGTACATATTCCGAAGAAGCAGAGGGGGAAGCTTGACTCCAAGTCCCGCAAGCTAGTATTTGTGGGGTATAACTCTCTTTCCAAGGGATACAGGTTGTATGATCCAGAGAGGAATGAGATTGTTGTCAGTCGGGATGTGGTCTTTGACGAGCATGTTCCAGCATCCACTGTCGAGGAGCTGCCACTTCTTGGAGATCCAGAGGAGTCTGATGATGATTCCCAGTCTATCATTCCAGTTAATCCACCTCAGTCTTCACAGGAGGTTGAGCCTGCAGATCCCCCGCGATCCACAGGAGGCTCCACCATCTGTTCGAGTACCTAGGTGGTTGTTGTTAGACACCCTTCGGGAGTCAGGTGTCATGGAGCTACCCTCCGAGTGGACCACAGAGGACGGCCCTTGAAGATCACATCGAGTCCGAGATAAAAGCAATACGGTGGAGCTTCTTCAGGTGAACTATGCTTTGATGTCTCGTATCATGCGGGACAAAGAGCCCACTTCCGTAAAGGAAGCCCTTTCACAGGATACTTGGAGGAAAGCCATGCAGGTGGAACTTGATGCCATCGAGAAGAACAACACTTGGGAGTTGGTTCCGAGGCCGTCGAAGCGGTCAGTCATTGGTGTCAAATGGGTCTTTAAGACCAAATACGCATCTGATGGGTCGGTGGACAAACACAAAGCCAGGCTTGTGGCTAAAGGTTATGCTCAACGGCCAGGCATTGACTACGAGGATACCTTTGCACCAACAGCGCAGATGTCCACGATTCGGACCGTTCTTGCCCTTGCTTCTTCTCAGAGGTGGCCCGTGTATCAAATGGATGTAAAATCTGCGTTCCTTAATGGTGATCTACAGGAGGAGGTGTACGTTGAGCAACCTCCAGGCTTTATTCTTCGAGGATCGGAAGGGATGGTTTACAGGTTACGTAAGGCCTTGTATGGTCTTAAGCAGGCTCCCAGGGCTTGGAATCAGAAGATTGATTCCTTCTTTATTCGGACTGGATTTCAGAGATCGGTTGCAGATCCGAACCTGTATCTCTTTCGGGAATGCGGCATGGTCACACTTATCATCCTTTATGTGGATGATCTCATTCTCACCGGCGGTCATGTGGAGCACATTGGAGTGACAAAGGCTGCCTTGTCAAAGGAGTTTGAGATGACCGACTTAGGCTTACTCCACTTCTTCTTGGGATTGGAGATCTGGCAGACCCAGAGGGGGTTTTTTGTCTCTCAGCCGCCGCGCAGCGGTATGTTCATGAGTTGCTTGAGGCCTTTGGGATGGAGAACTGTAAGCCTATTACTTCGCTAATGGACCCGAACACAAAGTTAACCGTTACAGATCCTTGTGAGCCAGTTGATGCCTCGCAGTACAGGAAGTTGGTTGGTTCATTGATCTGGTTATTGAACACCAGATTGGACTTGAGCTTCTTCGTGGGGCTGTTGCACTCTTTTATGCAGACGCCATGGAAGTCTCATTGGGACGCGCAGGATTGCGAATCTTGCGGTATCTGTAGAGTACGAAGGATCTGGGACTCTTTTACACAGGAGGGAATGGAGTCAAGCTTCAAGGTTGGAGTGACTCAGATTGGGGAGGAGATCCAGACCCAAGGAGATCTACTTCAGGATACAATTTTACCCTCGGCTCAGGAGCAGTTTCTTGGAGCAGCAAGAGGCAGCCAACTATTGCCCTTTCTTTGACAGAGGCAGAGTATTAGGCTGCTTGTGGTGCTGCTTGTGAGGTTGTATGGCTGCGGAGGCTGCTAGGCGAGATTGGGTTTCCACAGAGGGAGCCCACAGTCATCCAGTGCGATAACCAGAGTTGTATAGCTATTGCTCGGAACCCGGTTTTCCATGCCCGGACCAAGCATATAGGGATACACTATCACTTTGTACGTGAGAAGATCTTAGCTAGTGACATCTTGCTACTTTATTGTTCGACGGAGGACAATGCGGCGGACCTCTTCACACGAAGTCTCTACCTCAGGCTACGCTCAGGCGGCACTCCAGCTCCCTTGGGTTGGTTTCACAGCCAAGAGTTGAGAGGGGGTTTTAGAAGTCATCTCCTGTCTGTATTCATACACCAGCGCCTCTGTTGTGGGTGTGCTCGCCTTGTATAAGGTGTTTTATCATTTTTCCACACTCCCCGTATTTTTCCCTATTTTTTTCCATTTTTCCTAGTGGTGGGAGGGTTGCCAGAGGATGCCAGGAGCACTCCAATGCTGGCCGACTGCATGTTTATCAGTCATGGGCTACTGGGCTGCTGGCCGACTGGAGTTTCTCAGTCGTGGGCATTCATCTGCTGGCCGACTGCATTTATGTAGTCGTGGGACCATTTTCAACAGTCGTGGGCATCTTTTATGTTGGTCGACTGCTCTCCCAAGGATGTATATATAGGCCCCTTTCCCCCACCACTTCCTCATTCAGTTTTCTCAGGATCTTGTGTATAGAGAAGAGTTTACACACCTGTCTCTCTGTGTTTCTTGTGTTGTTTATTTTCTGCAGTCTACTTGCTCTTGTCTACCCAAGTTTGGTTATCATTTTCGCTGCATATTCTGACACCATGACCTTCTTAGTTTGCTATGTTAGTTTTTTGGGCACTAGATTTGCAGACTTAGTCGATGGAAGGCTTATGCCATGTTATGATATACGACATTGCATGTCTCCACAATAGTGAAGATAAGTTTTATTTTGGGATTTCATAGTTGGTGTACAAAATTACATTTCGAGATAAGTTGTACACTTCTTGAAAGGCTACACTTCCGTGGAATGCCAAGACTTTTGCTTGCAAAGATTTTGTATTGGACGAGTTCAACACACGTGTCAATGCAGTAGTTATTTTTGGTTTACTCCTTGGTTATCACTTTATGCAATACTACGCTTTTTATCGATGCGAGGATACTTGAAAACTTCATTGGCTTTATGAGTCTTCAATTTCATCCATTGACAAATTCAAAGGCAAAGTCCATTGTTGCTTATGCTATAAATAATACTTGAGACTTCCATTTGTACTTTCGCTTGTCTTAATTTTTGCACAATCCTAGTTTACTGCACAGTCCTAGTTTATGTGGAAACACTTACCAATGAGAGAGATCATACATATATCCACCAATGCTACACAAATAATGAAAAACAAGATATTACTTGCCACCATTTCACAACATTAGTTTCCTCATATAGCTTTCACCAAAACATTTCAACCATTCCATTCCACATGATATATATTAGGTGTACAATAGCATAAGCCTAACATGCGATGCGTATATCTTTTCGAGGACTTGTCCACTTCTTGGAAGAGTCAAAGAAAATTTTCTCTCCTCATCGTTATAATTACCATATAAACACAACATGATCTTACATTGCAAGCTTTGTAATCCATCACATAATAGCACATCCTTGTTTATGAGGATGCCTTCAACACTGATGGGAGCATGTTTTTCAGTTAAAGGTAATAAACCATGGCAAGTGTGACAAGAGAGGGTAGAAAGGGGGTCCACATTAGAGCTATCAATATTCAAAATGGTAATGGGTTCCCTTTTTGGGTCTTGTGAAGCCAATGTGGAATAGAATATCTATCAACTCCTTTTACCATGTTTCTGCAAGCACAAGAATTGATGAACTCCTTTAAATAAGAAATAGGGATTGCATGCGAATGAATGTCAACACACCCTATTTCTTTAATGGTTTCAAGGGTTTCCTTTATCCCTCTATGATCTCCACACTCCAATATATTATGACATGCTATGACAATATTTTCCCATTCCTCTATGAATGATATTTTTAAATTTAGAAATGACTTTAAGCAAATTTAGAAATGACTTTAAGAAAAGCACAAGGGAGCCATCTTGATTTTTATCCAAGAAAAGGTTTTCCTTCATTCGCCTCCATTTTTTGAGATCAAGAATTCCTCTAGAATTGAAAGTCTTAAGACTCTCAAGGGTCATCGACATATTCCCTTGAATAACACATCATCACATCATAACTTCTCCTATCAAAGGAGAAATATATAGGAGATAGATAAAGCAATGGATTAAGTGACTCTTTGGCAATTTCTTCCATTTCTTTGCTTTCAACTCTTTGTGCAAAGAAACCATGCTCATCTTGATCCTCCCTAGATTCTTGGCGACTTGTATCAGGCAGCACCAAGTATTCTTCAATCTCATTAACATCACTTGGGCCATCTTCAATCCACAAGCTCATCCTAGACACACATGGACATATTTAGAAAGTTATTATGTTTTAAAAAGGGAAAAAAATTTCTAAATATAATGCTATTTATCTATCCCTTTGACCGACATAGTTTGCTCACAGTCCTAGTCTACACAGACCTAGTTTTCCTAGTTTTTCTAGTTTACTGCGCAGACCTTGCTTTTAGATTCTAGAATGGGCTTTGGCCATTGCCATCTTGGGTCATTTCAACTCATTCTATACACATATTGCCATATTTAGATAGAGATTGTTCTTTTAAAATGTAAGAAATAGAGCTTATTAGTTTACACATATTGCCAATGTGAAAATTAGAAAAGCCACAATTGTTAATTACTAATGGAAACATTTTCACCACATTCAAATAGACCTTTGAGGGAGAGAGAGAGAGAGAGAGAGAGAGAGAGAGAGAGAGAGAGAGAGCAAATCACCTTCAATGATTGTACAACTAATGAAAACTTCAGCACCGTAGGTAGTTCTATATCAATGAAGATCTCCCTTTGCCTTGAGTTGTATTTGAGAGTGGTGAGTGCAAACTACCTTGAGTCAAAGAGAAGTTGGAAGCAAATATTTTTCAATCACAAAAATATAAAAATACTCAATGACAATAGTCAATAGCAAGCTTATTTGAGTAAAAGAGTTGGTGGGAGCAACATATGAGAAGGTGGAAGCGAGCATTTTGAATGACAATGAGAAAATGAAAGCAAGCATATTTCTTGTAGGTCCTAGTTTACTTTTTTTCCTAGTTTACCTTGGGAAGATTCTCAAAACTCATTAATTGATCCATTACATGCAACCAATAGATTTCTTAAGAAGAAAGTGTTGAAAAATGATTAAGATTAAAAAATCTGCCAACCCAACCCAAATGATTACCACACACGACCTCTCGAATCTGTGATCCACATCCTTTTCCTCCCAGCCGTCATCATCCCTAGTTTACTATTTTCAACAGCTAGATCCTTTCAATTAACCTTTCCGCCCATGTCCGCCACCCGTAGATCCCACTTAAACTTCCTCTTAAAGGCACCATGCCATTTACATGAGGTCTGAGAGCAAATGGAATGCTATGCCGATGAGGTGGAAATTTAAAAGCCACTATGTGCCTCACCAAAGAAGGAAAGATTTGAGCTACATCAAACTTAAGGGAGATACAGAGATGAGGTAGAGTTTTTTGTGTTGTTTTTTCCTCTTCAAGTTTTTTTCCCTTCATCATGCTAGTTGTTTTTTTCCCTTCATCATGCTAGTTGTTTTTTTCCCTTCGTCATGTTAGTTGTTTCTTTGATTAGATTTCTATGCAATTGAAGTTTTTACCTTGCCATATGATTGTACGGGGTTTCTCTTTGGGATGCAATTGAATAATAATAGTGGTTTTTTTTCCTATTTGAAGAGTTTTTTGCACCTTTATTGATGCTATGGTGCTTCATCTCTTTTATCTTAGTCTATCTCACTCCGTTCCCAATTTACAAGTGGTGTGCTTTAGTATCTCATTTTCCTAGACAAGTGTATGTACAATACTCTATCTACTAAAGGAGTCTTGGCAGCCATCCAGCTACTTCAGTCTTTCGCCTAGCCTTGCCGCCCAGTTATCATTTTGGTAACAAACTCTTGGGTTGGAATCTTCTTTCTTGTAACAACTTTGTAACTGATCTTGCCAATGGGTAGTACTTGGGAAGATGAAAAGGAAGTAAGGGGAACTATCCAGGGGTTGAGATTTACGGGATAGAGAAGAGTGTAGAGAGTGACTACTAAGGTGCTATTACATTGTACTATTGGGCTAAGTCTTCACTCAAGTAATATAGTGATTCGTATGTCAATTCTCTATTATGTGTTGTATAAGTCTATCTAATTCCTAGTTTATGTTAAGTACTTTCCTATTTAGACATGTCTTCTAAAACTGGGATTTGCATCCACAGTCATTTTTATCTAGACATGACTCCTATTTGGAAATAGGATCAAAAGCCATGTCAAGAATCATGTTAGAAGTAGGAACTAACCTCTGTGTTGTCATGATTAACTCTCTTAGCTTAGGCAGCAAAGCGGTGGTGCAATGCACTAGCATTAGGGGGCATAGTTGTATTAGTTGCCGCTCGCCTGGAGCCAAGCCAACTAGGTGGTTTGGAACCATGCAAGTGCTGGGTTTCGATCAAAAACCAACACTTTTGGAGATCTTGCTGGGGAATGATACGCCAGCTAGTAGGGGAGTAGAAAGATAGAGGCCACTTCAGTCAGCAGGGTGAGCTAGTCGAAAGAAGTTGAGAAAGATAGCACACACTAACTTGTGTCACGAATGTTCACTAGAGATGCATAAGAGTATAATGGGGAATGCATGGATAATGAAGGGAGCTCAAACAAGGTAATGCGGTATCACTAGAGATGCATATAAGAGTATATGGGGAATGCATGGATAATGAAGGGAGCTCAAACAGGGTAATGCGGTACCACTGCAGAGATAGGTTGAAGCTGTAGAACAAGAAGGACAACTTAACCATCCAAGAAGACTAATAGACAAGATTCCACGACATCTGGAAAGACAGATTCTAGAACCACTTAGGAATCATGAAGAAGATCTTCAAGAGCCACCAAACAAGAGCTAGTAAGCTCAAGAATGAGAAGAACTAACAGTTGTGTGGGTAGGATGTCCCTCAAGTACCCTAAATTCAAGGGCAAGAGTGAGGAGGATCCAAACGCCCACATCTTCGCCTTTGAAACCACGTTCCTAGCCAACCACCAGAGATCCGTTGTTGCTGCAAATAGAGTACCTTGCCTCAACGTTGGTGGCAAAGCCACTAGTAGGTGGTACGCCCAATATGGTATGGAGCACTTCCAAACATTTGAAGAACTGAGCAAGGCTTTCCTAAAAAGATTCAAGAAAGTCAAGACCATAATGAAGGTATTGGAAAAGTTGTAGAGGATGACATAGAAAAAGAGGCCAAGAGAAGACTTTGTAGTTGAATTTTGAGCAATGTTGATGCGCTTGGACCAGCCTAGCCATCCTGCTCTAGCCACATTGCGCTAGTGGTTCATGAGAGGATGACAGTAGCCTCATATGACCTAGATGCCCTTACATTCGAAAAAGTGGTGGGCTCTGGTAGCAGGAGAAGCTGCCAAAGTTGAAGGGGTCCTGAAGCAAACAAGAAAAGACTCTAAGAAAAAGAAGAAGGACAAAAGGAAGAAGAAAGTGGAAGAAACCTCAGAATCGGATTCCAAAGAAGATACCTGAGAGTCAAAGTCCAATCCTGAGTCGGAAGCAGAAGAGCGAAATCCCTAGAAAAAGAAAGGCAGCAGGAAGCAGGCATACATTAGGAAGTGAATGGGGTCTTCTTGGGCCCTTTAATTTGCCCAAGCCTAATCAAGGTGATTAAGGAATAGCCAAATGGGGGGTTGCCATGTGGACTGAAATGTTGGGTTTTTAAGAGAGGTGTAAGAGTGGTCAAAGGGTGCACTTTTTTCCCAAAAAAGGGGGGGGGGGGGGGGGGGGATTTTACAATTTTCGGACCTCCATAACTTCTACATACAAGCTCCGATTTGAGCGGAGATTATAGATCCGTGATCTACGCATCAAGAGCTTTCCATAGATATGTTACATGATATGGTTTTATTTGCTAGATTTTAAATTCCATTTTCCCCCCAAAATTCAAATTCGAATAAAGTAGCCATTTTGAAGCTTCTAATTAGAAAACGTTTCTTCTTAAGAGAAAAGGTTTGACTCCCTTAAACTGCCAAATAAAAGGGCCCAAGAAGCCTTCCATTGAGGTCCTAATGAAAGGTTCATGAAGAACTAAGGGACACCCTAGCCAAGATTTTCGGAGGACACATAGGATTTGAACTCAGACCAGATGTTTGGTGCACGAGGTGCAACAATCAAGGGCACATGAAAGAGGAGTGCTAGTTAAGAAATGCCACATAGGATTCGAACTAAGACTAGATGTCTGGTGCACGAGGTGCAACAATCAAGGGCACATGAAAGAGGAATGTCAATTAAGAAACGCTCAGCATATATGCACTATCTATGGGGGAAGAGCAATCACTCATGCTGCAGATATGTGTTACTATAATACTCAGAACAGAAATCCAAGGGTGGTGGAAAGGTAGCAGTAGCAAGCCCCAGCCATCAGCTAGGTCGCCACACAAGACCTTAGGAGCGGGCTGAGGAAGGGGGAGCGGGCTGAGGAAAGGGCGAGAGGGAGGAGCTGAGGCGGGTGTAAAAGAAGCTCGAGGTCTGTTATTTGATCCTCCAATAGCCATCCATAGCAAGCAAATGTCACTCCTAAGCCTTGCCAAGCTTCAATGATGGTGTGGCTAATCTTGGCCTCAAGCCTTGTCAAGCTTCAGTGGTGGCTAATCTTGGCCCCAAGCTCTCCATTTCTGTTCCATGATGAAGAGGGAAGAAGAGGGAAGCTTCTTGTAGGTCCACACCATAAAACTTTGTCCACATCTCATAAACTTTGAAGAGGGAAGAAGAGGGAAGCTTCTTGTAGGCCAAATTACAGCACGTAACAAAGATTAGGGATTGGCTGGAAATTCTTTTGCGTATGAAAATTGGCCATATTTTGCATAGAATAAAATGGATCAATGCGAAGCTTTGATACAAATGAAAGGAAATGTACGCACTCACTAAGAGTCCCACGATTACACTCATAATAATGGATTACCATATGCACTCAAAAAGGGAGTACCACCATAGCCATGAGCTGGGAACTCCAAGGTTCAATGATTATTAGCATCCAAGAATAGTACCTTCAACCTTATCCCATGTTATCTTTTATACCTTTAGCCTAGACGCACTCAACTAGGGTATCACGGTTTCACTCATAATGGAGTACCACATGCACCCATAGAGGGAGTACCACTATAGCCATGAGCTAGGAGCTCCAAGATTCAAAGATTATTAGCATCCAAGAATACTACCTACAACCTTAGCCCATATACCTTGAGCCCATGTCACACCATTATTAATTCTTGCACTTTTGGCCATAGGCCCATCCCATAACCTAATATGCACATGTCCATAGACCCACCATGTGACACTAATCATTTCACTGAACACCACCGAGGAAGACCTCCTTATGATCATGTCGATAGAATATCCAATGTGGAAGGAGCCTATCAAAATTGAGACAAAGGCCACCTATCATTTCACTAAACACCACCAATGAAGACCTCAGAACACCCCTGTAGCCAATTTGTATCATTGGCTTCCATGGCCACACTTGATAGATCCCCCCTTCCCACTCCCAAGTCCCATGGCAGTGGCATTAGCCAGACTCCGCAACTCATTAGGTTTTTTACTCTTTACATATTGAAGCCATTTTGGTTTACAAATCTAGGCATGTCAAGGCTAGTGTTTAAGGATTTTGGAGGTGACTCTAGATAAGATCTCCTATTTCCTCTGTCTCATAGCTCACTGGGGGTGTGATTGGCCATTATCATAGACCTGGATAGATACAGGATAGTAAGAGTCACTCTCTATGGGATCACCGCACAATAGGTTTTTGTAAGGGCCCTAGGGCAGAAAGCAAATGCAATTTCTTTACCATATGACAGGAAAAAAATAAAACAGGAACCCTAAGTTTGAGAAGAGGAGTTGAATTTTCTTGCCTTGGTGAACAAGAGAGCCAAATCGCATAGTGTTTGGGGCGGATTGAACTCCTTCCACCACATCCATTACTTCAGCCACCTCTTCCTCCTCATCTACATGTGCTACCCATAGCCTGTGTTGAAGATGTGCTGCTTTGACCTATCTAACAAATCAAGGACGCTCTATTAAAAAAAGGTAGGTCATTCATTTTTAAGGTTAAAACTTAAGGGCTTAATCAACCCATTTCTTATTGCATAAAGACACACACATGTACCCACACATAGAGAGAGACACACACACATGTACACACAGTCTTTAATATAAGGATAACATAGAGAGGCACACACACATGTACACACACACACACACATGCCATGGTGATTCAAAACATGCATATCGCATACTCATTATATACTCACACAACCATACCAAACGAGACTGAACGCCTATGCCTAAAAGCAAGATACACTTAAATCTGACATAAAGAGCCGAAAAGCGGGTTTTCACTAAGGGGCTCGAAGGTTGTTAGAGATGTCCAAGCATACACAAACTTGGGAGTCGTGTTAGCAAGCCCAAGATTTTGTAATGAGATCATGCACATTTGCAAGGAGATCTATCACTGGCTCATTTTGACTCTTGAGCAATTTGTTTTCATAACCATTCCAAGGCAATATACCTCCCTGAGGCATCATGCACTCACCGTCGGAGCAATGGCAATAGTTTGCACAATCATAAGAGGACAAAACACACTAGAAAATTGCTAAGAGTGTGCTTTTACATAGGTTTATGGTCAGCTCTAAAATGAGTGCCTTCATGTGGTATCTTCTTAGGCTTCCAAAAACTTGAGAATGCTTGGACCTACCCATTTCTCAGTAGTTTCTCAATAGTAATTATGGTTTTCAAAAATATTGTCAAAACTACCAAAATTTAGTCAAAAAATTTATCACACTTTAAAGGCATTTGACATCAAGAAGATGAAAAGATTATAATCTATAGTAAACTCAAACATTTCTAAAATTATAAATAAGAAAAATATGTCTTGTCCGATGCTCAATATCCATTCTCAAGTAGTATAAACGACACAAAAATAATAATATTCATGCACATAAAATTGATGATAAAATAGACAAATATCATAAAGGCAAAATACTAATTTGTGCAAATTAATGAGGGACACATAAATTCTACATATGTGTAAATTCTACCCATCTAAACTTTGGTTCACTCATTAAACGGGAACACCTTTGATGGTGGTTTTAGATGCATATGTTTTTTTGGTTGTAAACATGCTAAGAAAAAGAGAATGGTTTGCTATTAATGTCAAATAGTTTTTAGAACCTCCAAATTTGCATTCAAGGCCGTAGGAGGTCATAAGAGATCAAATATGCTCAAATGCCTTCTATTGTGATCCAAGGTCAAACTTTACACACATCAAGGCTATCTAAGATCTTGATTTTATTTAACATTACTAGTACCAAAGACTCACACACATCAAGGCTATCTAAGATCTTGAATTTATTAAACATTACTAGTACCGAAGACTCAAGGGCTTGACTCAAGGATTTATGAATTTCTCAAAGGTTACAAGAGCTTGAATATGATTAAATATCTTCAAGAAAGATCTTAGGTTCTCACTTCATGGTGATATATTGACTTTTCATTTGAGGTGCATGATGTCATTTACAATCTCCTCTGTGTGTGTGTGTGTGTGTGTGTGTGTGTGTGTGTGTGTGAGAGAGAGAGAGAGAGAGAGAGAGAGAGAGAGAGAGAGAAGATCGGCTATGAGACGGAGAGTTTGATAAGCTCTTGAATGTTATTAGTACTTGCTCTAAGATCCAAGATCGGTTGTCATATTAAGATTAATAAGGTCTTGAACATCATCAGTACTTCATCTAAGTTCCAAGGTAATATAAGATGACGTTGTTTCTTATAAGTTCTAGAACTTTATTAGTATTGCATCTAAGATCCAATATATAGACTATATTTTTGATAATGGGTTAATGGTGGTGTGGTAGTTAGATGCTCAGAATTTGATGAAAATTAGATGTAGTGTTTTAAAATTGGAATTTAGAAGAGGAAAGAAGCTCTGGGTGCAAAGCTTCAGCAAAGGTTCATGTCTTTTTCAAATGTTGCCTTTAAATAAAGGCACATGGCTATTAGTGTGAAAGGATATATATATTGACAAAAAGGCTACATCCATCAATCAAAGGGTTGTGTCTCTTTGTGAAAATGTGGCATCAAGAAACAAGAACTAAATGTGGATGGAGGAAAGAAACTTTCCTGGTTGAGGAAAAATGTTCAAACTTTGTTGATCAAAGAGAGTACAAAGATAAAATGTTACTTATTGCAACAAACAATTCAATGCAAGACAGTGAGTGGTTTCTTGATTCCATGGTACATCTTCTCATATGATGTACCATAGGGATTGATTTTCGTTTGTAGAAGAGGTTACAAAAATAATGCATTGAGGGATATTGAGATATCCCAATTCAGCTTCCTTTCATTGAGAAAGAACATGTTAAAGATGCTTTGTTGATTTCAAATGTAGCTAAAAATTTACTTTCAGTTGGTTGTATTGTTGATCAAGATACAAAAGTGAAATTTTACAAAGATAGAGGACATGAAGAACAACTTCAAGGTTGTTGCACAATATGCTTTGGTATGTTAAAAGGATGACAAACTGTGGCATGAAAGGTTTGGACAATTGAGTTATTTAAATCTTTAATTACTTCATGACAAAGGTAAGATTCTTGACCTTCCATAGATAAAATTGAATTTAGTTATTTAGGTATTTGTGACCATGCATGATGGGAAAGCAATCAATAGTTCCATTTCCAAAGCATGATGCAAATAGAACAAGAGGAGTGCTAGACCAACAGCCAAAATTTGGTTCAAAAAAGAAGATGTGAAGGGTGATGTGCTGGAGAAGCAAGCTCCTAGGGATTGTTCTACTAAAGCTATGGTTGAAGCTTGCATTTTTCTTGGGTACCAAATTTCTACGGAAGAGTTGTCTTTTGTATCTAAGGATGATAGATGGGAGTTTGTTTTTAGCTTGGTTAATAGAGGTTGCTAAATTTGCTGTTATTGGGTGACTGGTGGGGTTGAAAGGATGTAATGTAAAGTTTCTTTATTGCAATAATTTATATATAATATTGGTCCCCAAAAAAAAACAAAAAAAAACAAGAGTACGTGATATTTGGAGACCGTCACCAACATAATCCCATGGAGGTTCATTATTTTGTTTTATATTTATGATTACTCACGAAAGTGTTGGTTGTATTTCTTGAAGCATGTAACCAGCTTTTGAGTGTTTTCAAGAGCTCAAAGAAAAGTTAGAAAATAACCGGCTCAAGGTTTTGAGAACAAATAGAGGAGGTGTGTATAACTCATGGATTTCCAAGGAAATCACCATCAATTCATAACTACCTATACTCCACAACAAAATGGTTTAGTAGACGGAAATGTCCAAGGAGCATGTTAAAAGCAAGTAAGCTTAGTGATAGTTTTTGGACCAAAGCAATCTAAACAACAATGTATTTGCAAAATAAGTAAATAGCATTAAAAAGTATAAGTCATCTAGAAGTCTTCTCAAGTATCAAACCACACATTTCACATATTCTTCGGATATGATGTGCATGTGCATATATCCAATAAAAGGAGAAGAAAGATAGATACATGTCCAAGAAGTGCATATTTATTGGTTACGCATCAAATGAAAAAGCATACAGGTTGTTCTAACCTCATGAGAGGAAGATTATCATCAATCACAATGTCTTTTACAAACACACGAATGCTGTGAACTTTTTCTTTTTTCTTTTTTAAAGAGCAACTCTTTATTTTGATTTAATGCATTAATCAACATCATATGCAAAAGCATGTCAAAGAAAGGAATGAAAAGCAATGGAAGAGGAATACAAATCCATCTTGATGAATGATACATAGAAGCTTGTCTCACTACTAAAAGGAAAGAAAGCAAGAAGTTGACAGAAGAACATGTTATAGATATTCTCACAAAGCCACTTGCAAAACTAAAGTTTAAGTATTTCAAAGATATGATGGGACTGAAGGAAAATAAGTTGATCATGAAGGGATAGTTTTTAAGGATAATGTTTACCTAAGGAGCTCATTTGGTAGATGTTATTACATTGTGTGGTTGTAGACTAAGCTTTATATAGGCTGATTATAATAATGGATAGAGGATATGAACAGTAGTGGTTAGTCCAAAAGTCAGACCTTTGACATTCCATTTGAGGGTCATTTAAGCATAGCCCCAATCATTGATTTAGTACATTGTGCGCGCACACAATCATTCTAGTCAATGCTCTCTCTCTCTCTCTCTCTCTCTCTCTCTCGCACACACATGCATGTGCATGCACACACAAGCACACACACAAACAAACAAACAAGAAGTCTCAAATCGTGTCCCATTTTCACCATATGTATAGATAAAACAATATTTTTTCGAATTGATATGGAGGTACAAATTCTAATGGACTACAAAGGTAGCTAACTACATGCATTATAAATGATAAGAAACACTAATAAAAGGCATGTGTCAACTGCATACATGGTGCAATTCAAGAGCCTTTCAGCAATCGAGGTTACATGCTTCAAGAGAGCGCACACACATGCACACATGCTCCATGAGTTATTTTACCTATGCACTGTCAGAACTACAAAGGTACTGTATTTCTAAACCTCACATTGAGGCACAGTACATGCAATCAGCTTTAAACCCAATCACGTTGGAGTCAGTAGGGACAACAATCAGCAAACAATGGCACTGGTAAGAACTCTATTTTTTACCAGCAGAGCAACAAGAAACCCGCATCTATGTTACATTGGGCTCCTTAAGAGAGCCTCTCTGGGCCTTGTTAACAGAAGCTCTTGGTCCAACTTGCAGAGAAACCTATCCAAGTAGGCCTTGCATGGACAGCATAACAACTAATAGCATCTCCCTACCATCAAATACACGAAACTACCACGAGCAGCACATCTATAGAACCCCAAAGAATGTCTAATAGGTAAACCCTCTTCTAACTATCAAGTTGATGTGCTGAGATCATTCGACCACCAGTGACCTCTTCTCGCTTGAACCAAGCTACCCATCATCACCATCATCACCGTCATGATGGTCATCGTCTGCATCAGAGGCAACACCGCCGTCTCCAGCCAATGGCTCCCCATCAGAGCCCTCTCCTCTATCCCCGGCAGTGTCGTCCTCATCATCATCTCCGTGCTGGTCCCTACTATCTTGTCTACTCCTCCGTTCCCTTTCACGGTTCATGGAGTGTGTGTGAGAAGAGGGAGGGTTTTCTTCCTCATCTGTTAGGCAAACAAAGATGAAAAGTTGTTAACAAAGGCCAAAAGCATCAATAAAGTGTAGTAGCAGTTCAGAAAATCCAGATAGTTATATTTTTATGAGCTTTTCTGCCAAAAATATGTAGTCTTTTGGAATTTCACAATCCTGATCACTGTCTTCTTCTTTTTGGCCTTGTCAGACTTGTATAAGTTTTTCTCAGCCCTCTTGGCCACTTCTGCCAGTTCATCAAATCCAAGATCTTCCACGTCTATAATTGCAACTGACCACTTCAGCTTCAGATTCAGTCTGTGAGTGAGCAGATGGATGCCCAACAGAAGTCCATCCGCGTCCCCCTTATTCACACATGGAAGATCAAGGACCACTTCAGCTTCGGATTCCATCTCTGTGAATGAGCGTCTAGACACCCAACAGAAGTCCATCCACCTCCCCTTGTTCACACATTGGCCAGCATGTATCAGCAAATAAGCATAGCCCACGTGGTGTTGCATCAGCCTGGCAGTGGAAGGTGGGCCCAAGCGGGTGGCAGGATGTTGTGGACACCATAGCACTCACACATGCTCTTCTTGCCATACATGACCAAGGGCTGACACCCAGTTGTGAACCCACCCTTAGTTTCATTTTGACCCTACCCCAAATAACTATTTTCATACAGTAAGAAAAAATATCCCATATGCTTATTAAGCTCAATAGTACACCATCAATTGAACTAGGAAACGCACAACAGCTGAAACACACTATTAGTTCATGAGCATTCTTTCCCTAGATACTCACCACTTTCGCCTTCTTCTGAAGATTCACCAACTTCGGCCAATGCTTTCCTAAGCATTTCTTCATGTTCCTGCAAGAGTTCCATCTCACAAAGGTGTAAAGACTTCACCATTTATTTTAAACATATCCAGCTCTAGCCAAAATATACATATGACACACACACACACACACGTCCCTCTAGAGAGAGAGAGAGAGTGTGTGTGTGTGTGTGTGCAAGCGCGCATTGCATGTGCCCATGTGCACGTGCTGCTCTCTCTCATGGTTATCAAAACAAACAAACATGAACGTAATGGCACTCCATGGAATCGTATGAAACTGTGATATTGTGAAAACATAAACAGATGAAATCCTTCTTTCCTCTCTCTCTACATATGTGCGTGTGTACATACATACATGTGTATGTATATGCATATGCTTACATGTGTACACACACACATACATACATACATACAGTCACACTACCCTTATAATGAGTTCCCTTTCCTTGGGGATAGTGACTTTTTTTCAAGAACAAACCTTTGCGGCCTTCTTAACACTTTCAATTTTCGCTAGATCATCCTCCTCAGCAATTTTATCAACCTGATAACAAAGAAATGGGAGTTCATCTAAATCCTTCCACAAAGCATGGAAACAAAAGAACATGTAACAAGCGCTTCACTAGAATAGAAATAAGTAGGCGTAAAGATATATTCAGAGGTGCAATAAGACATGGCCAGCATCTCAAGCTAACCACCATTATGAAGGCCTAGGTAATAGTGTATGACACACCCACCTGCTTGACAAGAGCATCAAGTGAGGGCAATTGAATGTGCTTCAATCCCTTCATGTCCGAACCATTTTCAGGTGTGGAAGCTTTCCAACTTCTTGCAGGCATGCCTGGAGCAGACCTCTCAAACGAAATGGCCTGTCCTTTGCTTGCAGGTCGGCCCCGCCCACCAGGAGAAATAAAACCAGCTCTTCCACCTCCCTTCTTAGTGCCTCTACCTGCTGCTGTTCCCCGGCCGCCCATACCAAAGTTGGCCGATGCTGATGGTGGGCCTTTCCCGACGACAGAAACAAGTGGTCCATCAACAACTTGCAGATCATTGGATGACAACTGTGGAACATTAGAAATGTCAAAATTCAAACGTCATACATACATACAGGCCTGCACATACATGCCATACATGCACACGTGCACACACACACACACAAAAGTGTTGAAGAGCTTAAAATTCTTACTGGAACAAAATTATGGTTCAGAAGAGCAACATACCTCCTTCAAATCCACCCATTCCCAAGTCTCATTCTCCGTATTCATCTCATAGACAAGGGCATGCAGACCCTGGAGAAAAGATGGCATACCCACAATGTGGTTGCCACATGCACTCAGAAGAAAAAAAGTGTTGCTACCAAGAGACTTTAAAATAATGTTTTGCTACAGAAACCTAACATTTTATTAATACAGCAACACTATGAGTAAACAGAGCACAACATAGAGGGTAGGATCGCCTAAGAGTAACAAGCACTTATCCTTTAATGCCCATACTCTTTGCATAGATTCTCTCCAGGCCCATGATGTCATGTGTTATGCCCACTACTGCCTACCTTCTACCTACTCTCAGGCTGAGTTACAGCTCCTCACTCCTTCCATACTTTCTTGTTCTCTCTATATGTTCAAGGTAGTGGGCAGGTTCTATGTGTGCAGCTGTCTGCCGATTGTGTGAAGGTACTTACGGGCCAACACCTTTTTTGCTTAAGACGGTAACTAGCCACTATTTACATAGAAAACACAGGAAAGCGAATGAGAAAGAAAAGGGTAAAAACCCGTGTAAGCAAAGCCATACTGAATAGAATAACAAGGGATGATTAGAGAAAGGTATTACCTTCTCTGGGTTATAGTCCGTTATGACTGCTTCGTAAAAAGCATTGTCAGCTGGCCACCTTGTTTTGACTCTTTTACCTATCCAAGGATTGATGCCCGAGATCAAACCTTCACCTGCAGACGGTCCACCTAACGGAAGTGGTTTCGTACCCGGAGTTGCTGCGTTTGGCTGCTGACGACCCTACACAAAACATGGCTAATGAGCAATAATTAACTCACAAAACACCTAATTGAATGCTGACTCGGAGGCCATCATACCCCTTTGTTCTTCTTGCCTCTTGATCCTCCAGCAGGCGGTGCCCGCTTTCCAGGACCCGTCGGAGCAAGTGTTGGAGATGGAAGTGCAGACTTCATTGCAGGAGGGGGTAAACTTGCTTGTGAAACATGGGTAGTTTTCTGCTTCTTACGAGAAGCAGCCGTTGTGGCAGCTGGGACTGGGTCCATGTTTGGCGCATACATGGACCCTACATGTTCATCCTCTTGCAGGCGCCGCTCCCTATGGACAAATCACATGCCATAAATGAATCAGTAGCCATGCGGTTAAGAGAAAACAATGGGTCATGTGTAAATCCACTGCTAAGAACTGATTAGAGAATCAGACCCTACAGCCAACCTGTACTGGTGAGGTGCATTGTTGGAGTCCATTCCCATCAGAAATTCCAAATGTTGCTCATCAGAAATCCTCAACTCTTGCCGCAACGTTACCATGAGCTGTTCTTTGCGCTGGGAAAGGAACACACCAAGACTTAGCACAAAAAGATTTCTCTCACCCAAGACTCAGGCCTGCTGTGTGAGCCCTCTCTACCCCTGCCACGATCACGCCTGTTGTGTGTGCCCTCTCTCCATCTCTCTCTCTCACTCCTTTGCACACTCAAACAACCCCCCCTGCAGGTGGCCCCCCCATTCTAGGTGGTTGGTAACAAACCACTCATAACCCCGCCACCAAAAAAAACACAGCATTCTTTACTCAACAAAGCTTGTATGACTTGGCTTCAAAAATTCAACCACTAGGGAGTATTCTGCTTCAAGGATGTGTTTTTGGCCTGTGGACAGCTCTTCGATTACTCACAATTTCAGGTCTGCTAAAAAGGGCTCTCCATAATGCCCAAAAAATAAGTTAGCCACAACGATGTTTCGAGTTGAAATAGATCACACTAATTCTATAACAATAAGAAAAAAGGGGCTTAGGGTCACTTTTTTTTAGAGTGATACGATATATTTCAGTATCAAAGTTCACGCTCACCCCCTATTCTGAAAAGCACGGTGCCATAATAGTAAAACAAGGACCCACCGACTTAGGGTCAACTGGAACTTTAGATCCCATAGATAGAGGAGCAGCACAGAACTGTGTGGCAGTTACAACAGATTTTGAGCGAGCTTTCCTGTTTTCAGACCAGTTTTCAGCAGTTTTTGAATAACATTTGACCAATTTCCTCAGCTTGGATCACCACTTGCTACACATTGGCCATCCTTTGACTTGGCTTGACAACCATTGAAAGAGACTTTTATCAATGTTTGACCATCATCACATCTTTTTTACTACTGTTGCTACCCTAGGGCCCCCACCACGAATGGTGTATTTGCTTTATTAAAATGATGTAAATCTGAAAATAAAGACAGAATCTTGATCTGCACTTTTCACCTTGATTGAAGCTCTCCCCTTGGCTGTCCTGACCCTTGGAAGGCAGCAATCCTTTCTGAAGTATGAAATGATGGACTGAATACAGGGCTTGGGTATTTATACCCCTTCATGCATCCAGTCGTCCAGTCTACTGAAGTCAGCTGGCAAAAAAAAGCTCCAGGACTGCTGAATTAGCAATTAATGCTAATAATACCAGTGTTTTCACACTATGCAAGGGCTGGACACCCCAAGAAAGTCGGCTAGAGGCTGGGCAGCCCCTGGACTGGCTGTTTGGGCTGTCCCACAGCTGGCCAACAGCCACTCTAGGGCCTAGGGCCTAGGGTCTAGTCGGCTGGCTGTCCAACGGCCATAGGGCTGGCCGACAGCCCCTCCTGACCAAGCCTAGGCTGGTGGGCACAGCCTGGGACCCTCCTAGCCCCTTGGGGGTGGTTCTACGCCTCCCCCATGCCCACAACAAGAGCACATGGCTCTGCCCTGGGGTAGCCTTATGGGCTGGCCCCTTCTCTACATGCAATCCTACATGCACCTACAGATGTCCACCGGCACCCAATCCCAAACCAGATACACAGATCACTTGACATCATTCCAGAGGGACTCACAGCACAGACTGGCACTGCTTCATGTGCAAGACAATGCACACCTGACCTCAGACGCAAAAAGTGGAGCCCTGGCTAACTCGCCCCAGACTTGGCTCACATGGGACCAGTTACCACTCCACGTCCTGCACCTTCTTGTTCAGATATTCCACGTGGCATCCAAGTGCGGGATGCACGTGACATCGCCTTCTGCTTAACTTGACGGAAGCTGCATAGCCTCCAAATAAAGCCGGGTAGTCGTCGAAGACCTCTTTGTCAAGCCATACCGCATTGTGGGTCCCTCGATCCTCAAACTTCGTGAGGAACTTTCTTTGTCTTCGTCCGGAGCCATGCTTGACGCGGTTTTGCAATGTAAATGGAAGGGCAGCTGTAACACGGAAATCTTTTTTTTTTTTGGGGGAAAAATGATCCTTCTATTAGTTAATGAGAAAACGCCATAAGGCTACAAAGCTCACCTCACAAGGAGGGATAATAAACACAGTGAACACCTGAGCTCCACCCCCGTGGTGGCTGGCCGCTCTCTGGGGAGGGCTACCTAGTAGTACATGCGGGAGGTGAGAAGAGCCAAACTGGAGGCCTGTAGTGCCAAGTGACATCCTCGCCCCTCGCGATGAGGAAAGGGCCAGGCTGCCAAGTGCGGAGGAACGCCTTGCGGCGATCTCTCATGCGATCCGAGTCCACCTGAAGTTTCCCCCAGTGTCCTCTCAAGGTGTGAATGATGTCCACCTAGAGGGCCTGTATGACCTCCGCCGGTGGAGTCGCCTGGCGGTCTATGGCCTCCCTGCATCGGGCTCTCCATATGTGCCAAGCCGTCATGCTGCTGATCATCTCCCATCTGTGCCCGTCCCCCTCCTGGGAGACTGCCGAAGAGAAGTCTGGCATCGGAACCACCGCCATCGCCTGTCAGAGACCTAGATGGTCACACTGCCAGGGACGTCCTCGTATCCGAGGGCCGGGACGCTGTCCGTGGCCCAAGCCACCGCACCCCACGTCACCATCATCTCACCTGGCGAGCCTGCAAAAACCATCCTGAGAGCGCGCTACCAGACCTGCTGTGCCTGTGGGCAATCCCATAAGCAGTGCCGCTGCGACTCCTGTGCATGGCCGCACCGCAGGCAGGACGCTGGGTGTCTGCCAAAAGCTAGCCAAGCCCCCACAGCCAGTCCTCTATGCGCGGTAAGCCAGAGAAAAAGCGTCACCTTCCGGGGCCGGAAGCTGGCCCAAAGGCGCTGCCAGAAGTCCCTAAGGAAGGCAGGGGAGAGCCCCTGTCGCCGCCAATGCTCGGCCGCCACCGGGGTGCCCGCTATCCTGTGCCTCTGGATCCGCCGCCCCAGCCTCGCTGTGTACTGAAAAAAGGGGGTGCCTGGGCTGGTAGGGGCCGAGTAGGGATCTCGCCAAAGCCACTCTCCTGGATCCCACTGAAGGCGAATAAGAGGCCTGCTGTCCCAGGCCCATAATCTCCAAGAATAGTCCTCCCCTATCGAGGCCGGTGAGGGGTCTACGTGCCACTGTCTCTGATGAAAGCCGACCACCCGCACCCTCTGAAAGATACAACCCTGGAACGCATCCAAATCTAGTCGGGTCCTCTGAAGCTGGCCTACCTCTCCCACCTCGAAGGTGAGTGGGGCGACTCTCTCTGCTGAGCCGCAGACCGCTAGAAGGATCTCATGCCGAGTAAAGACGCCCATCCACTGTGGAGGTGGAGGGTCCTGTACTGGAGTCCGCCACTCCCGGGGATGGCCGCCTCTATGTCCTGTCTCATCAACTCTCTGCCCCTCATCCCGCTGAGTCTCCTCTCCTGAACCTCTAGAGGCAGCTGCTGAAAACATATCCAGTCGTATAAGGACTGGGCTGGGCCGGAGCTCAACGGGCCCCACGACACATGAGATCGCGATCCAACCATATGACCACTGGGAAGTCGGATCAAGGGGTTCGAGATCAATGGCTGCCTCAGGCGCTCCTCATCGGTGCCCGGGGGAGTCTGGAAGAGTGACGGCCTCAGATGCTCCCAGGCCTTCAGAAGGCTAGCTGCAAAACGCTCCTCGAAACCAAGGCCCACTCCTCTGGATCGCTGCTCTGTAAAGATCCACCTGATGTTGGGGGTCCAGGGGCCGCTAAGAGAAGGAGTGCGGCTGAGAATCCTGGAAACAAGAAACTCCTTCCACGGCTCAGCGCCTGGTAGGAGGCCACGAACCACCAACTTGCCAAGCAAAGCCCGGCTCTGACAAATAGGATCAACTATGCCCAGGCCGCCTCTCTCCCTCGGCTGAGTGATCACAGCCCATGCCACCTTGGCCCTGGCGGGCCGCCCGTCGCCACCGGACCAAAGAAAGTTCCTGATGAGCCTCTGCACCTGGCCAATGCACGCCCGAGAGAAGGCCCAGCAAGAAGTGATGTACCACATGGTAGCAAGCAGAACCTGGTTGGCCACAACCACTCGGCCAGCCAGAGATAAACGAGCGGTACTCCAATACAGAAGCTTCTTCCGAATGCTCAGAAGAAGGGGGGCTATCTGCTGCTCCGGAGATATGTCGATGCCCACATAGCATCCCAAATAGCGCACTGTAGTGCCGGGGGGCAACCACTGAAACCCATCAACTGGCCTCCAAGTCAGGGGGGGCACAAAACTGACCCACAACCCACACGACTTGTGCCAGTTGATCAAAGCGCCCGAGGCTCTGCAAAACCTGTCCATGGCTGAGGCGAAGCGGCGGAGGTTCTCCTCCCCTCCCTGAAGATAGACAGCAGTGTCATCCGCAAACTCCGCGTCTAGGAGCTCCTCCGAGGTGCGGATGGGGAGGTGGAGGCCCCGCAAACCTGTATCCTGTGCCGTCAAGAAAGTGCTCATGGCCTCCGCCACAAAAAGAAAAAGAAAGGGCGCCAAGGGGCACCCCTGCTGCACCGAGCGCGAGAGCTGGAACCTCTCTCCGCGCACGCCCTGTATCAGCACCTGGCTATGAGCCGATGTGTAGAGTGCAGAGACCCCACGGATCCACTGACGGGGAAAGCCCATCCTCGCCATAGTGCCTTCCAAGAAGGCCCAGTCCACCCGATCATATGCCTTCTCGAAGTCGAGAAGGAGCACTGCCAGATCCTCCTGCCGAAATCTAGCCAAAGGCGTAGCCTCCCAGAAAGAGAAGATGTTATCCAGGATGCTCCTATCCTGGATGAAGCCTGTCTGCGTGGAGTGGATGATGTCCGGAAGGTGAGGCTGAAGCCGCCTGCTGATCGCCTTAGCTAGGACCTTATAGGCCGTGCCTAGCAAGGTGATCGGTCTCCACTGTCTAATCTCCAGTCTGTCTCCTCCCTCTTTGGGGATCAAGTGAATCAACCCCTCTGCCATGCTGTCCGGCATGTCTCCCGACTCCATGATCTCCTGGAATGCCAATCTGAAACCCCTATGCAAGAGACCCCAGTACCTCTGGAAGAAAGCCACTGAGAGACTGTCCTCTCCTGGGCATTTGCCCCGAGGAAGTGCCTGAAGAGCCTCCTCCAGTTCCGTATCCGAGAAGGGGGAGAGAAGGGAGTGCTGCAAATGGGCCGGCACAACCGGTCTCGTGAAGCTCCAGACTGCCTCCCGAGCCTCTCACACCCTGTCATCTGTTGGCTCAGCAGAGAGCAGATCCCTGTAAAAATCTGTGGCGATCGCCCGAACCCTGGGGGGATCCACCACTACCTGGCCATCAGCCTGCCAAAGACGCCTGAGACCCTCTCGTCTGAAGCGAGGCCTTGTCGCCTCAAAGAAATCTCGAGTCACTCTGTCTCCAGCCTGTGTCCAAAAAGAAGCCCGAGCATGGAATCGGAACTCCACCCTCCTCTCCTCGATGGATCTGATCTCTGTGCGAGCTGACTCCATCTGCTCTGAAATCCAAGGGCTCGTAGGATCCCTCTCTTGAAGTCTCTGAAGGGAAGCTAGACTCCTCCACAGGCTCCTCTCCTGCTCTCTGAAAGCCTCCAGACGGTCCAGGGCAGCCTGTCTGAGCATCCTACTGATCTCCTGCAAACCCCTGTCAAGATCGTTGGCTGCCGATCCTCTCCTGAACTGAAGCTCCTGCCAGACCTGCTCAACTCTGGTCGCAATCTCGGGCTCCTCTATGAGACAATCTGGAATCCGGACGCTCTGGCCTCGCTCTCCTCTCGTAGGGTCCTCGATCTGGAGAAGCACTGGAAAGTGGTCTGAAAACGAGGAGCCTGCAAGTATACCCACAGTGCCAACTCATCAATGTAAAACCTGTCGATGCGAGAAAGGTTAACTCCTGTGGCCCGTCTATCCGAGCGCGAGAAAGATAAACTCCCCTGCAACCTGCCAAACTCCGAGAGAGTCCACGGATCCTGGCCTCTCACCTGCAGCACTAGTTCCTCCCAGACAACGAGCTCCAACCCATGAACGGTCTCTTAGCTGCCCCCCATCTTGTCCGCTGCATCCTCCAGCATGTTGCAATCCCCCCCTAGGCACCAATGGTCTGCCATGGGGAGGGACTGCCTAATGGTGCTCCAGAACTCAGCTCTCCCGGTCGCCCCATTAGGGGCGTAGAAGTTGAGGAAGCCAATGCGGTCTTCCCCAACCCGAAGGATGATCCACTGCGCTCGACCCTGGACCAGAGTGCCAGAATCCACAACCTCGGATAGAAGCTGCTCGCTGACTGAGATGCATACTCCACCCTGGTTCCCCTGGGAGCCATATGCCGGTGACCAAAAAGTGTGACTCCTGCCCGGCAAGATCTTCCCGCAGGTGCGGGTACGCCCGGCAGAAAGGTGGTGCTCCTGGATGAAAAGGATATCTATGGGTCCTCCAACGAGAGCCCTCTGGATCTCCTGGCGAAGTCTGCCCCGACCAATGTAGCAGCGAGGTCCACCAAGACCCTGGATGTTCCATGAGAGGATCCTCATGGATGAGCTATGGCAAGTGAAGCAGCCGCCACTGGCTCACCCCTCTCAGCCGGCCCGGATGAGCTGCCCTCCACTCTGTGAGTCTTGGGCGCCGGCTTGGAGGGAGAATAGTCACTGTCTGTCCGGGTGCGGAGTCTCTCCAAAAAGAGGGTGACCTGTCTCTGTGTCCAGCCCCACTCCACCTTCGCCCTGTCCAGGGCATAGGCGTGAGACCAATCCTCTGCATATATGTATCTAAAGGTAGGCTGCATCCTCGGGGCGGCGTGGAGGAGAATCAGTAGCACCGCCTCAATTGAGGTGTGGACCGGATCTGCCCGCCAATCTCCTATACCAAACAAGCTCATGCGGGCTGAGTGTAATCGGGTTTGCAATAGGTCCGTGAGCCCCAAGTCACTGAAGTGGTGAGAAAACTCCAGTATCTGATCACGCAAAACTTACTCTACAGAGTTGCAATCCCATGCTGTGCCTGGGGCAACATTGAGAGGAAAGGAGAAGGCCACCATGCTGCTCACCACTGAAGGAGAACGAGAGGGATGGCACACCACGCAAACTCGCAAGGGCGCGACCAGTGTCTCGAACGGGCCAGCATCCAGCTGGAGACACCTGAAAAACCGTAATCCACTGGGAGCCCCATCACTCGCGGGGGCCCCCCAGGGGAGGCTTGGAGAGAACTCTGTGGCGGGCGAAGCTAGGATCGCCATCTCCACCGGCCCGGAGTGGCGGTGGAACAGCCGCTGAACTGAACTCTGGCCTACCCAGCTGCGCTGTCCCAGGGCAGTGGGTGGTCTGGAGGAGTATCCTGGAGAGGCCGAGGGAGGGATGGTGGCTCGCGGAGAGGAGGGGGGAGAGCGAGGAGAGGATGCAGAGGCATCTGCCAGAGGAGAGGTGTCAGGGGGGGCCGCCGGGGGAGGCGGGAGGGGGGGGGGCTGGGGGGGGAGAGGGGGGGGTGGAAGGAGTGCTCTCCGAGTGAGGGGAAGAGGGGCCGAGGGTCGCAGAGTGCGGCCCGGGATCCTCAGGAATCTGCTCCATGGAGGGGGTGGGGCCCCCCGCGGGGGGGGGGGGGGAGCGGGGTCTCCACGTGGGGGGCTCCACCGGCGGCCTCAACAGGCACTGAGACTGAATCCTCGTCCATCGGGGTGGGACCTGCTGGCCGCCTATCCCTGACTGGAGCATAAGTGCGGGTAGGTGCCTGGACGCCAGCCGGAGTCGCCTGTCCGCCAGCCTGTCCGCCGCCAGCCTTTGCTGCCTGCTGGCGTCTGCGACGGTCCCTGCGGGCCGGGCGTTTCCGCCGGCAAACCTCCTGCCATCGGCCAGCCTCCTGGGTCTGCGCAGCATCCTCCGCCGAGGCCTGCTCGTCAGATGATGGCGCCTGCTGAGACAAGCCAGGGATGTCCAGTCTCTGAGGTGGATGGCCACCCCTCGGGGCTCCTGAAGGGGGTCCAGAGGCGGCAGAGCGTGAAGGATGAACCCCCTTGCGGGGACAGGCGCGTGCGAGGTGGCCCATCTCCTGACAGATGTAACACTGGCCGGGGAGGCCCGAATACTCCACGCGCTGTATCAGATGTCCTCCAGAAAGACAAGGGAGGAGGATCGTCTTCGGGAGGGACTCCGGTGACGGAACCACAATGCGAATGGCCGCGAGTCCTGCTGCCCAAGCTATCACTGAAGCCGCTGTCTGAGGCGTCTCCACCACCTGCCCGAACGCCTTGCCAATGGATGACAAGAGGGGCAAGTACTCCCTGCGGAGTCCAGGAAAGCAGATAGTGATGGGGAAACCTGTCGCGCCTGCACTAGCGGGTCAGAAGCGGGGTCGAATCCGTGAGTCCATCGCGCCAGGAACGCCCGGGATGAGCGGAGGGCAATGGGGCTCCGAGCCAGCACCGTCTGAGCTGCCTGGGGGGACTCGAAATCCACCTGGTAGTAGCCACGTCCCAGAAAATCGACGCTGACGATCTTGGCAGGCACGCCAACGAGGCTGCCTTGCAGAAGGTCGCGAAGCTCTCTCCGCATCGGACGGCTACCCACTATCTTGCAGACCAAGGAGGAGGCCTCAAGAGCGGATACTGTGGAGACAAACAACTGATGATTTGCATCTGTGAACTCCACACGGAGACCGGAATTGGCAGGGGTAGTCGGAGCAGCTTCCATGGAGTCCTCCAGAGGGAAAAGGCCAGAAACCGGGGTCACCAACGGGAGGGACATAGCCCTACGAGGAAACGGATAGGCGGAAGAGGAGAGGATAGCGGGGCGGAGCGGGGCGGAGCGGGGCGGAGCGGGGGGGGGGGGGGGAGGGGGGAGCTGAGACGGGGGAGCTAGCGGTGGGAGGAGGGGCGAGACGGAGGGGGAGGTGAGGGAGAAGGCGGGGGGAAGAGCCGCGAAGCGGAGGAAAAGGCGAGGGGGGAGAGATGGCGGGGGAGGAAGCGAAGAAGGAAGCGGGGGGGGGGGAGATGGCGGGGGAGGAAGCGAGGAAGGAGGCGGGGGAGGAGAAGGCGGGGGGGGGGGAGAGAAGGCGGGGGAGGAAACGAGGAAGGAGGCGGGGGAGAGAGGCGGAGGGGATGGCGGGGGACAGGCGGGGGGGAAGAGGGGGGCACGCGACGGCGAGAAGCAGCAGGGGGAAGGCAGACGGGAGGGGGATGAGGCGGAGCTCGCAGGAGCAGATCGACGTTAGCAGCCTCCACCAATCTCAATCTAACACGGAAATCTTATCAATCATGAAAACTGAATAAACACATAAGCATGCCAGATAGAAGATAACAACTCTGCTTAGTACACCACACTAGGGGCCAGAAGATGGGCTGACCCCCCCCTCCCCCCCCCTAATGGTTAGATTACCAATAAGGAGTCTGCTTCCAAATACAACTTCATGGGTGCCCAGGGATTCTCCACTGGCTAGCACCTCTCTCTTCCAGTACAAGTATGAAAACAAGAAAACATAACATTTCTCAGCACAAGTGAGCATTCCCGGCATCAAGCACATGCAGGACAACTATGGACAGCCCATAGCACTCCCACATCAGCCCGGGACAACTCAACATCATCGACTTCTTCCTGTCCGGCCACTTGTCTCACTTTGGTCCACTTTCTTGCCACATGTCCCAATCTAAGAGATGGGTCCTTCCATAATCTTTACCTCTAAAAATATCCCAACTGGTAGACATTCTGTCATAGGCACTTTGCCAACTCTTGGTATCTGCTCAATTCCAGATGTAATGACGCGAACAGAATTTCCATCGGAGTCGGGCCAAAAATAGCAACTCTCCCAAATTTTAGGAGTGTGGTCCTTTGTATTCTAGGATAATCCCCCATTCCCAAAGCTTGTACTTTCCAAATATTTAAACATCCTGGAGTCCACCAGATCCCTTTCAGACTGGGAAATGTCCAGGCTGGTGACATCCTCCCCAGCTTCTTAAAAGTTGTCCGCAACTTTAAGCTTCAAGCCATATATTCAAGATATAATCATGTCCCATCGATTGGGCGAGACGAGACAGTCTCAAAAATCCAATATAACTGAAGATTCCATGTCCCAAAGAAATGGGCGAGACTAAATAAGTCTCCATAATACCAATATCAAAATCATGTCCCAAGATAAATGGGCGAGACAAAACAGTCCCATAAGTCCAGATAGCATAATCCATGCCAATGCATATGAAATTCAGCATTTAGAAAACAATGGTATGTCGATGTAGATCACCAAGGAGCTGCCTTGACGCCCGGCCCGACTTCAGTGCCCATATTCTCTACCATTGGCTCTATGTTCTACCACGCAAGGTAGGAACATCTTGAAGAGCACTTAGGACAAGAGAAATACTACACAGGGCGGCTAAACAAGGAGTCCTGAAAACAATCACTCGCAGGCATAGATAACCTGGTGTTCCATACGCATTTCTGCTACACATAGTTTATAGGCATTTCGGCCACCAACTCACACTACCCTCTCAAGTGCCCATGTTCCCTTCCATCTGCTCTCTATTGTTCCACCCACACATGGTAGAAACAATCTTCAAGAGAGCACGTAGGACAAGAGAACACTACACAGGGTATGTTGTGCTTGTCACTACCCTTTGAAGTGCCCATGTTCCCTTCCATCTGCTCTCTATTGTTCCACCCTCACATGGTAGAAACAATCTTCAAGAGAGCACGTAGGACAAGAGAACACTACACAAGGTAAGTGAACCATGAGTTCCATAAGTCCAATGCATCCCAAATAAAGGGAGCCAAAAAGAATAATCCATCCCAGTAAAAGGGAGCCATAAACATAATCCATAAACCTGAGGATGGATCCAAATTCCTAGAAAAGAAGTCTAGGAATCCATACACCTGTATACCATAATCCTTGTATACCATAACTCTTACCACATACTCCGTGCTAACCACACACCTTGGAGTAGAGGTGGACTTTATCCATAAAAGCATCATATCCATGAAATATCCAAAGATTTCTTCTCTATAAACTCGGACAGATTCGTCCATAAAAATTGCTTGTGAAGCCCAATATCTATATAAATCTCGTCCAAGAAAGAAATCTCCATGGATATAATCCATCCCAATAAAGGGAGCCATGAAAAGAATTCATCCCATTAAAGGGAGCCATAAACAATGTTTCCCTAAAACCATCTCAAGGCAAACAACAACACCTTTCTCCTTGCATAGCTATACAAGGGTTAGTGAACATCAAAAACACTTCATAGCAAATAGCCAAAGCACCAACTTTGCAAACTCAAAGTATACTTAGCTTTTCTTTGCCAGGTTGGTCATGAAGCCAAAAGAAATATCTCGTCACCATATCCTTAAGATATCCTGAGATATATCTCCATATAGCTTGCCTGTAAGCTTGATAATATAATCCAGAATATCCATATGGAAAGAGTGCTAAACGTGTGCACATAAAGCCAACTTCACACTTCCACGATAAATTTTGTGAATTCATAAATCCTTAGACCAAGCTGTCTATTGCTCATGCTCTTGCTTCATAGGCTCTGAAGTGGCTGGCCATGCTTAATAGCAATGATGGTAAGTGTGGTCCCCACTCCAGATCTTTTCTCTTCCTTATTGATAGAAGGAAGCCTCCGCTTCCAAGAAAGCCTATGCTCTGATACCAATGTAACTCGCAGCGGCGGGTGCCCGGGGGACTAGGGCCTTTGACACACTTGTTGATACCATCAATGCATATTAAAACACTTAAACATGGCCACAGCCTTAACACATATCCATCATCACTTTGCATAAAACATAAAGCTGGACAAAACATCCACAAATGCTGAAAATGGAGCTTGCACGTGCGACACCGCATAGAGGCCGGAATGGGCCGACCCCCCCCTTGGAGTATTTTATTACCCAAGGAGAATAATATCATGTACAAGCTTTGAGGGCCTTACTCTCCCCACGGGAGATGCCGGATTATCCCTATACAAATGCCATAACACAGTCCAACACAAGGCAACCAAGCCGGAACATAGGCTATAGAAATGTCGAGCCAACAATATAATCCATATACCTCCGTGTGGGTACTGATTCTTCCCCAAAAACCACGGGTCTTCATGCAATAGAGCTAGTACAGCAAGTACAACTCTCCATTCAGCCGGTACAGCAGGTACAATGGCTGGTCCAGCAAGTACAATAGCTGGTACAGCCGGTACGGTGGCTGGTATAGCAGGTACAGCAAGTACAGAAGCTGGTACAGCAAGTACAATGACTGGTACAGCCGGTCCGGTGGCTGGTACAGCAGGTACAGCAAGTACAAATGCTGGTACAACACATACAATGGCTAAAAATCATAATAAATGATTGAATACCCTTGCCTTCAGTATTTCTTCGCGATGGAAGCCTCCAAAACAGTCCCCAACAGCCGGTATTCTTCATGGGCAGCCTTCAAGAGAGAGAGAAAGAGAGTAGCCATCATTAGGGCAACCTGTAACGGTGGTAGAGGCTAGTGTGCAGCAAGAGAGCCTCCATTAATGAAGAGAGAGGGCTCCAATTTATAGATTTGGACCTCCCATGAGCTAAAATGGCAAGAGAAGGTTACGATGACAAGTGGAGAGCCACACAATAGCTGAAGTGACAAGTGTGAGGCCACTTGTCTCACTTTGATCCACTTTATAACAAGTGTCAGGCCACTTGTCTCACTTTGGTCCACTTTCTTGCCACATGTCCCAATCTAAGAGATGGGTCCTTCCATAATCTTTACCTCTAAAAATATCCCAACTGGTAGACATTCTGTCATAGGCACTTTGCCAACTCTTGGTATCTGCTCAATTCCAGATGTAATGACGCGAACAGAATTTCCATTGGAGTCGGGCCAAAAATTGCAACTCTCCCAAATTTTAGGAGTGTGGTCCTTTGTATTCTAGGATAATCCCCCATTTCCAAAGCTTGTACTTTCCAAATATTTAAACATCCTGGAGTCCACCAGATCCCTTTCAGACTGGGAAATGTCCAGGCTGGTGACACTGCAAGAGAGAGAAAGAGAGAGAGAGGCTGTGGGGGAGCAAGCTCAACCCTCAATTCATGAGTTGTAGGGCAAGGGAGTGCACCACCATAGCTGTTTTTCCTGCAACAAAACCACACGATGGCTGCAAATGAGCCTCCTTTTCCAAATTCCCACGCTTCCCTCTTCTCAATGAGGAAAATGCACCAAAATTTGACACTTGGCATATTTTTAAGCCTTTTCCACATGCAATCTTCCAGGCTAAAAATCTCCTGACTGGTTCACATTCTCACAACACTTCTTTGTCAGCTTTTGATCCCCTTGACATTCCGCACAAACTGACGCGAACACTTTTCAATTCCGACACTGCCCAAAATAGCAGTTCCCTAGATTTTAGGGATGATGTCATCTGCATTCCTTCTGGTCTCCTGACCATCTTTGACCACTATGGTCACTTCAAAATTTGCTTAGAATTCAAGATACATTCACATTTCGGTGGCGGCCACTTACTAGTGTAAACCGGCCTATGCCCTCATTCAGTGGCCATGTCCTGGACACTGTCATTCATCTTTCAGTGTAGTTCTCAGGCTTAGCCAACCACTGGTCCAAAGTCCCACTCGCTGACCCATTCTGACATTGCAATGGCCCAAGCCCTTCCAAGAGATCCCGGGGGAAAACAACAGCAACCAAAGAGAAAGAAAAGAAAAATATATATATATTTATAAAGAAATGTAAATAAAGAAAACAACTGCAAAAAGTTTCACCTCCTGGTGACATACCCCCCTCTTGAAAGAAGCAAGCGACCTCGATTGCAAGTCCACATGCAAACGGATGACACAGGACGATCACAAGATTTCGGAGGTGATTAGTGTCATCGCATGTATCTCCTGCCAACGGATGACACGGGGCGATGATAGGGATTCCCCACTACCATTTGTGCCATCGCAGGTTCAAGCCTTTCAAATACATGTTTCCGGATGCAACACAGGGCGATAGCATATATCTTGTACTATTAGTGTCACAACATGTAAATCATTCATTTGAAGCGTAACAGATACAACTTCAAAGCACTGAAAGTTCATTCATTGATTAAGTCATTGACAACAAATGTCAAAACTGTACATTGCCAAACATATAATACGAATGTACAGGTCATTCAAAATTCAGGTTCAAAAAGCAGAAATAACTAGGACAGACTCTCCTTTCAGCTTCACATCCAGAACATGAGTCTTGTCCCTATGTACAATTGTGATTTTCCTGTTGAAAGCATCCAACACTGCATGTTTCCTATGACACCATGGAATTCCCAATAGGACATCACATCCTTCCAAGGGCATGATAAGAAACTCCTCTGTGTCCACATAACTCTGTATATGCATGCGAAGTTTGCCAAGTATAGGAGTGACAGGAACTGAATGCCCAGGGCATGCCAAATCAACCTGTCCAACTGGTCCCATCTCTTCAGCACGAATTCCCAACTTGGCTGCCAATGCCGGTGAAATAAAGTTGGCTCGAGCACCAGGGTCAAAGAAAATCAGCACTGTAGCATCTCTGATTTTACCCCATGCTCTGCACAATTCTGTCGCATCATCACATGGCTGGTCACCAACCATGTCAGGTATCAATCCTGCACTCGGCATTGTCTTCTTCTTGGGTGGCCCTTGTTTATCCTCCACATCTTTTGCTGGCTGTTGTGGACATTTTGCAGCCATATGCCCTTTCTGTTCACAGATGAAACATTTCCCAGCTTGCATCAATGCCTTTCTCTCTTCAAATGACTTGCCATACAGTGGCCTCTTCTGTCCTTTGCCTTGAGGTTCCTTCTTCACTGTGCTCTTGAAACCACCTGAACCTCCGTGAAGCAGTGCATTAGCCATGTTTGCATTCTCAATTAGTTGAGTCATGTTGGAAACATTGGTCTTAATACAGTAATCCCTGATCTCTTTGGGCAAACCACAGCAGTACTTCTCTATTTGCTCTGACAATGGCACTGTTCTGTAGGAAGTTACTGGCAAGAGTGCATCCCAAAACTTCTTATTATACTCTTCCAAATTTACACAGTTGGCTGCATCAAGTTTGTGCCATGCTGTCATAACATCTACTTCAAAAGTATTTGTAAGCCAGGCAAAAGAGAACTGCTGCTTAAACTGAACCCATGTAGCAGGTGCTTGTCCTTGCATCAACAGTGAGGTCCACCACTGCAATGCATTACCTTTCAAGAAAGTAGCAGCCTTCCGCACCTTAGAAGACTCTGTAAAGTTACCCCTAGTGTATGCTGCATCAAACTGCTGAATGAAAGTCAGCGCTTTCAATTTGTCTTGCATCCCACTGAAAGTGTCAAACTTTACTGCTTGACCTCCTTCTTTGTAATCCTTTTGCACCTTTTCTGCATCAGTCCTTACTGCTCTTTGTCCACTAGGTTGAGAAAATTCAGCCACACTGACAGGCGTTGCAGGCCCCAAAGCTGGGCTAAAATAAGTTTGAAATCCGGGCTGCACACCTATATTGGCATAAAGAGGGTTCACAGCTTCCATACGCATCATTCCTGGTGACCCTCTTGACATCAATCCTGGCAAAACTGTGGGCGGCCTAGCCATGGCCTGGAAAACAGACCCACCACCAAAATAAACGGGTTGGACAGCAACCAAAGGAGGAATGGTCGGCATGACCCTTTGCACATTACTTTCCTGGCCATTAAATGCATGTACCTGTGCCTGTGTAACATCCTGCACTGGATCGGCTGCCACTACTGGTGTCTGCTCTACATGCTGTGGCATCCTTGGCATTTGTTCCTGTGTCCTGTCAACTGCATGCTGAGATGATTCAGCGTGGGAATCCCCTGTCCTTGACTGCAAATACCTCTTCATCCTGGGATTCTTCACCAACTGTTCAAAGGTACCAACCATGCTCAGGAGCTACGCATGAAATAAATCCTCTTGTTCCTGTTCTTCCTCTAACAAGGCTGGCTGTACTACTGGCTCCATCCGAGCAGAGGCTGACACCTGAGCACCTGTCACCTCTATACGCTGTCTGCGAGTAGAAGAGGAACTCTCTTCGGCAGGGAGCTTGCCTTTCCCTTTGTCTGTCATACTGTCAACTGAAAAATTAAGGGAGCCTGTGTCCAAAGAAAGAGACCGTACTCTTTCTCACCTGTAATCAGTTGTACCTCACTATGTGTGTCTCCTGTTCACCCAATCCAATCCGTGTCCGGGCTCTTGCAGAAAAGAGGACCCTATCCCGGCAATGAAACCATAAAACCGGTCTATGGACACATAAAGCGGTAATTCATTCACAAATAACCTGGTCTTACTCAGACACACAATCACAAAATCCTCGCTCCCTCGCTCAACAACACATTGGCCCCGAAGTCCGGCGCCCCTTGCGGTATTTCTTTATTGTTAAAATGTTGGAAATTACAAAGCACAAGTGCAACAAAGCACTCTACTTGCATCAGCTGAGTTTCACAAATTCTGGGAGAAATTTGCTAGCATAACTACACTAAAACTGTTCCATAACATCTCAGAATGAGTCCCAACTGACAGGCTCACTTCCATAGGCATCACGCTACCCAATGGAGTCCAAAACATCACAATTCAGCTTGCTGTAATTTCCTGCACACAGACCTGTTTTCAGCTCTGTTTTCAACCCAAAATAACCTTTGTATTGTCCTGGAGGACTTTAGCAAAGTCCTACTGCATTTTGGCATCAACCGGGCAACATAACAGCCCAAAAACAGCACCTAAACAGTGCTGAAACAGCATTGTATTGAAGAGGTTATTACCCTCTTCCGTCCCTGCTTTGATGTAGGAACCAACTACACCTGTTCCTGTTCAAGGAGGCAACTAGCCTTTGCATATAAGCATGAAATTCACACAACTGTACCTGATTTTATCTGATGAGAGCATTTCCATAGTCTGCAAGAGAGAGAAAGAGAGAGAGAGGCTGTGGTGGGGAGCAAGCTCAACCCTCAATTCATGAGTTGTAGGGCAAGGGAGTGCACCACCATAGCTGTTTTTCCTGCAACAAAACCACACGATGGCTGCAAATGAGCCTCCTTTTCCCAAATTCCCACGCTTCCCTCTTCTCAATGAGGAAAATGCACCAAAATTTGACACTTGGCACATTTTTAAGCCTTTTCCACATGCAATCTTCCAGGCTAAAAATCTCCTGACTGGTTCACATTCTCACAACACTTCTTTGTCAGCTTTTGATCCCCTTGACATTCCGCACAAACTGACGTGAACACTTTTCAATTCCGACACTGCCCAAAATAGCAGTTTCCTAGATTTTAGGGATGATGTCATCTGCATTCCTTCTGGTCTCCTGACCATCTTTGACCACTATGGTCACTTCAAAATTTGCTTAGAATTCAAGATACATTCACATTTCGGTGGCGGCCACTTACTAGTGTAAACCGGCCTATGCCCTCATTCAGTGGCCATGTCCTGGACACTGTCATTCATCTTTCAGTGTAGTTCTCAGGCTTAGCCAACCACTGGTCCAAAGTCCCACTGGCTGACCCATTCTGACATTGCAATGGCCCAAGCCCTTCCAAGAGATCCCGGGGGAAAACAACAGCAACCAAAGAGAAAGAAAAGAAAAATATATATATATTTATAAAGAAATGTAAATAAAGAAAACAACTGCAAAAAGTTTCACCTCCTGGTGACACCAAACTGATCTTAAAAATTCTAGAATTAGTTTGCTTGGTTAGAGGCTCACTTTTTCCTATAAATAGAAGTCTCTCTCTTTCTAAAAGCTTAATGGTGTTTATGCATTGTTACTCTACTCTCCTGTCCTGAGCCATCTACATTGAATTTTTTAATAATTCAATTGTTTTTGGCCTAATCCTCTCCAAAGTGAATTGGTGGCCACTCTTGCTTCAAACAAGAGTAGAACCCTCAATCCCTCAAGCCAAAGGAGAGCTTATAAGCTCCATGTAAGCTAATTTTCTTACTTTGTTTAATGAAAAATCTATGGTTTTCTTAATTTTTATGTTTTGCAAATGTTTGAATTAAATTCAAATGCTATGCCTTGATAAAAAGACCACCCCCTTCTCTTCTTTACATTCCAACCTTTCTTAATCCTAGAAAGATTAATTAAACTCTTTTTATTGTTTACTCTCTTGAATTTAGAAAATTATGTAGATTAGAGTTCTATAAATCTAATTTGGATTAATTTAAGTTAAATAAAGATTAATTAAGAGATTAATTAAACTCTTCTTATTGTTTACTCTCTTGAATTTAGAAAATTGTGTAGATTAGAGTTTTATAAATCTAATTTGGATTAATTTAAGTTAAATGAAGAAGATAAAAATAGGTTAAAGATCTTGATGATGCCATCAACTCTATTCGAGAACTAGTTGATGATGAGATGAGTTAGTGTCAGAGTCCCATTGATGCCATCAACTCTATTGGAGAACTAGTTGATGATGGGATGAGTTGGTGTCCCATTGAATAGGGTAGAAAAGCTTATGACTAGGTTCGATGGACTTATATTTAAACTCAAGAAAATTTCCCAACTCTAAGGTCCTTCTCACCCTTTGATTATAGTGAGGAGAATAATAACATAAAAAGTGTAAAGTGAGGTCAAAAAAACGGACGGGAGGTTTTTTTTTGCAAATGCGATTTTTGTCGTCATTTCTGTCCTTGTTCCCTGCCCATTTGCCACTTGACACATCCAACACTTCTTCTCGGCCGCAACCTGTTGCTCTACCTCTTCTCCTTGTCCACTCCTCCTCCTCCATGCCTCCTCTTCCTCTTCCCTTTTCCTCTTTCTCTCTTCTCCTCCACGGTCCACCCTCCTCTTCCCTCCTCTTTCTCTCCTTTTCTTGTCTTCCAACTTTCTCTCCTCTTCTTCTCACCTTCCTCTTCCCTTCCAACTTGTTTCTTGCCTCCTCTCTTTCTCTCCTTTTCTTGCCCAAATTTTGAAAATACCAAAAAACCTACTCCCAAAATCATGAATTTCATACCCACTAGTTCCAAAACATGCATCTTCATCTTTCTGTTGGGTATGTGTAGATAAGAAGTGTCATTTCGAAACCTTTGCGTTTCGTCCAAAACAGCTGAAACGAAACGAAACGAAACCTTCAAAACGACGAAACGACGAAACGAACGAAACATTTCATGTTACTATGCTTGGAGATCCTTAGTATAGGTAGGCTAGACAATCAGATCCTCAGGTTATGTACAAGGGAGAAGATTTGGATATGGCCATTTTGATCTAGAGAGGAGTCCCTAAACCTATCACCCTGGATGCACTACTCATATTTGTGCAAGGACGGTCCCTTAGGCATAAACGCTACACTGGGAGACCTTTGGTATTGGATTATCCATGCAAGTTCTTTTTTGGGGACAATTGGGAGATCCAACTGGGAGAGACACATCTCCATGTTCTGGTTCCTCAAGCACTGTAGACTCCTCCCCTCCCCCCAACCTTCCCTCACATTCAAGCTTGAAGCTCCATAGTTTGTAAGTGTTTTTAAAAAATAATGCAAGCATGAAACTCTAGGTTCCTTGCAATTGCCAATGCGCTCTGACTGTCACTGAAAATGGTAGTGGAGAACGGATGTCCAATACCCAAATCGGCCATAAGGCGTCTGAGGAAAACACACTCAACTGTAGTTATAAAAGCTACCCTGTACTCAGCTTTATAGCTCAAAGTGGCCACTGTTGGCTACTTCTTGCTGAGCCATGATATACATGAATTACCAACATGGAAGCAAAATCCACTAGTGGACACCCTAGTGTCATAGCATCCAGCCCAATCCGAATCTGTAAAGGCATGCAGCTGTGCACCCCCCCCCCCCCAAAAAAAAAAAAAACGATAGAACGATCCGAGGTACTAAGTGCCCTGCCAGTAGCGGAACACCCGCTTGATAGCCTGCCAATGCCTGGAGCTTGGGCTATGCATAAACCTGCTCAATTGAGAGACCCCAAACTGAATGTCTAGCCTCGTGTTGCATAAATAAATCAAGCAACCAACAGCCTATTGATATAATGTTTGATCGAAAGGCTCTCAAGAATCTTGAATGCTAAGCCTGGCACCAGTCTCAACTGGTGTAGACACAGGCTTACAATTTTCAAGATCAAACCTTTTAAGAAGTCTCTATATGTACTTTGACTGCATCATGACTATGCCATCATCATGCTGTAAAAACTGAATGCCCAAGTGAAAATGTAACTAACCCAAATCTGACAACTAAAATGATAAATGTAATTCAACTTTGAAAGCTAAAGTCTATTCCTTATAAGGGTCTATGAGCAACATGTCATCAATGTACAGGATGGTGACCAAGAAACTATCCTAAGTCCTCTTGACATAGAGGGTACTTTCAGTAGGACTGTTGCAGAAACCATGTATAACCAAGTATGCATGAATCTTTTCATACCAAGTCCTAGGAACTTGCTTAAGGCCAAATAAGGCTTTCTTCCCTGCATACTTTGCTTTCCTACTCCCTTTGTACAAAACCACAAGGCTAGGATACATATACCTCCTCGTGCAAGTCACCATTCAAGAAAGCAGGTTTAATGTCCAACTGATGTACATGCCATCCATGGTGTGCTGCCAATGCTGAACCATGCGATTGCCCTATATTTTGACGTGTTTTGGGCCCTGTGAACAGGTGGTAAGTGCACTCAAAAACTCTTGCATTAGTTATTAAAGTGATTAGTAATGTTTAAAACCTTTGCAGGTTGACATTCATTTAAAATGGGTGGACATTTTTATAAAGTGCTTGGGGCCCAACTTTGTGGGCACCCGGTTTGGGCAACCTAGTGACCATTGTGTGGGGTGGGCACCCCATAAGTGGGGTGACCACCCAAGTGGCCATTAGTTGGTGTGGGCAACTCAAATCTCATGCACGATTCATTTTCACCACTCTGCAAGCAAATCGTCACTTTGTTGCATGCCTAGCTCTCCATCGTTTATGCTCTTTGCGGGTGCTGTACTCATCCATTTGCAAATCCGAGCACATATCTGTGATCAGCATCAAAAAAACGTCCTGCTACATCCCTCCATGTCAGCTTTCCGGCTACTTCATCAGGGCAGCCTTTGTGGGTGCCACGTCATCATCAGCCGGCTGGTTTTGCTGCTGTTCGGTCTCCGTGTGCTGCCCCAATCTGCCCATGCTGCTGGACAGCCTGTTTTGATCTGGTCAAGCCATTCTGGGGGCTGGTTGTGCTGATTTGGGGCTGTTCCAAGTGTCCTTAGTGCCTCTTTGTGCCTATGGGCAACGCCCATGACCAATCCTTTGAAGTTTACACGACAGAAATTCAGCAACAATATCACCGTTGCTTGAAATTGTGCCCGGGAGTGTCCACCGGCGCCAATTCTCCATTTTCAGCTTTCCCACATTGTGAGAGGGCAAGCCAGGTGCTAGTATGGGCACACCAATGTCGTGTGGACCCAGAACACCAGGGCCGCGTTTGCTTCTCTCCAATGAGTGACACGGAATTGTTGAAAGTCTTCGACGATGAAATTGTTCCCCGACAAACATTGTTTGGTATTTGTATTCGGTTCTTTGTTCATGGCAAATTTGGAACATTGTACAAATAAAATACTCCAATAATATACTTGGTATTGAGGGGGGGGAGGGGGGGGGTTCCAGCCCCAATGTAACATGCATGTGCAATTTTCAATTTTCACCTTTGTTAAGTTTTGTGATGTGTCCAATTCATTAAGTGTTTAAGTGATTGTTATTTAAGAGACAGTACCCAATACGTGTTCTCACACCCAGTGGGGTGAATTACAGCCCACTCAAACCCAGCTATGTATGGTAAACCCATCTCAGCACTTTCTAACGAGTCACTGTATAGAAAATGGCCCTGCATGTGAGACTCTCACTCAAACCTCCTAGATCCGACCACAGTGTGCCATTGCAGTTCCGTACCGCTAACCTTGGGTTTTTGGTCTCATAGACCCCATGCTGCCCTTATTTGGGGCGAAACTCAGTAACAATGATCACACCATCTCTATCCCACCGCCCACTTGTCCACTTTGTGGGCCTTATGAACTGTCACTATCACTTCCCACCGGAGTGCCACTTGAGCTGGGGTGAGATCATTCTCTATGTAAACTTGTGTGCCCCCACCTATCCAAGAAGGTTTGTCTGCTAGTCTGCTAGTGACATCGGGGAACTGATGATAAGGGACCTTCCTAGTGTCATGTCCTTCCTTGCTCTCCATGTGTCTGTGAGGAAGGAAGGAAGGGGGGGGGGGGTGTTTCATCTACGTCCAGCATTTAGCAGAGTGCCAAAGCATCTGATTTTGGGGACGTTCCCACATGTAGCCCGCGTACTTGCATATAAAGGGACCGGGCTTTTTCTTGTGATTTTCCTCCTCTAGGGTCTCATGTATAATTCTTTGCGGGGATTTGTGTCTCTTCACTCCAAACTGTGCCCAAAAGGTGTCCCATCCATGGGCCTATGTTCAGGGCACTTCCGGGTGCCTATAGGGCCCTGAAATCCAGTCCAAATCTACCCCTAAATATGCCCATATACCCGATAGCGAGGATAATCATGTCCATGAGCATCGGGATTGACGGATCCACATGACATCTATTTATTGTGGTACTAGTGTAGATCCCTGCCCAGTCCAGCTGAGAAATAAAGTTAGCCTACGAAGAGGGGAATGCGTGGTTCTCTTAAGTGTATCATTATCTTGTGACTCTGTGAGGCACTACCTTTTACACAAATGTTTTGATAGCTGATCCAAATCCTGTACAAGTGAGTGGACGGCTACATATCATTCAAAAACTTACCTTTTTTACGAAAAATGAGCTGTTGTCTAGCCTAAATTCTCTCACATAATTTACAATTTAAATCATGTTTACGATAAATTTATCTTTGTTTGGGGGCTGCATAAACTTAATCCAATCATAGTAAAACCAAAAAGGATAAGAGATTTACCCATGTAATAACTTCTGATTGTGCAGTGAAGGCCCGAAGAACGGCAATGTATGCATCTTTCTCAAGCTTGCGCAAATGTTGATCTTGAGCTGAGCGTCCGTAATGCCCCCCACCACTCATGGCCCTTCCATTCCCACTAACTCTCCCACCTCTGGAGGCCCGGCCAGGTTGAGAAGGTGGAAGGTCATCATCTGTCCCTGCTTCAGCAGCAAAATTAGTAGGAAAATGTAAAGACAAGGGAAACAAACACAATTCTATCAACATGGAACTCTACTCAAGTCTTCATTCACAGAATGACCAGTAAAGTGCACTATCAAGGTTATACATTTAAAACATTCTCGATCTGATGGCTCACGGTGTGTTCCTAGCTGGGAGAACACCTTGAGATTTGGATCTTGGAGAAGGACTCCATAACTTGGCCCGATGTCCAAAAGCTAGAACCAACCTAGAGCTCCCGTCTTGACCACCCCCCCACCCCCCCCCCCCCCCCCGGCGGCCCCGCAGATTGCCTGCACCCAGCACTTACCCTTGCCCCTCGCCTTCATTTGTCCCACTTCACTTGTGCCCTCTGCTCGCTGAGCCTCCTGTGTGCTGCTCAAGCATCCCCCGCCACCTGTGTATCCCCTTTGCCCCAACTGTTCGCACACACAATCCCCCCAAACCCCCCCCCCCCCAAAAAAAAAAAGGAATCTCGTCAAGCGGTTCCTCATCCCCAAGAGGAGCAAAACCAACATTGGCACACTATTGGTGGCCACAACCATCACCGTGATGAGCACCAGCACCAATACCAACAATCGTCCCGCTGCATGAGGGCCCACCTCAAGGCAAGGACACACTAGATAATGGTCCATGGCAAGGGTATCAGTCCTTAAGCAGGCTGGATGGATTGATGGCGGCCACCCCTCCAAAGGTCCGGGCCATCGCCTCAAAGTATTACCATGCCTTGCCCTCTGCTGAGCCAGACCACCCACCAATACCACCCCCCCTGTGGTACCAAGCCTGAGGAGGCCCGCCAAAGGGTCTGGCATCACATTCAGGCTCGTGTTTCAAACTCCCTCTGGTATCACTCAATCTCCTTTTCTCCTTGGAGGAGCTTAGGCTTGCCCTCCAAGCACTCCCCCGTAGGTAGGGCCCCAAGGAGAACTGATTCCCGGTTTCTCTCTTCATGCAGCATTGGGACATCATGAAGGTTAGCCTCCAGGCAGCTTTCAACGAGGTCATCTGGCTCCTTCGCATGGTGAAAGGTATCATTTGCCTCATCCTAAACTAGAGATTCACCAGTGGAGACCCATCACCCTCTTAGGGACAGCCTATAAGATCCTCGCCAGGGCACTCAGCCTCCACCTTCAGAGATTCGCCAGTGGAGACCCATCACCCTCTTAAGGACAGCCTATAAGATCCTCGCCAAGCCTCCATCTTCAGGTGATAAACTAGAGATTCGCCAGTGGAGACCCATCACCCTCTTAGGGACAGCCTATAAGATCCTCGCCAAGGCACTCAGCCTCCACCTTCAGCTGCACCTCCCGATACTGATCCAATTAACACAAAGGATTTATCCAGGATAGGAGCATCTTGGATAACAATGGAGGCCACCACGACCACCAGGAGGCGAGGGCTTCTTCTTGACTTTGAGAAGGCTTAAGATAGAGTGGATTGGACATTCCTGGAGGGGACCGTGATCTTCCTGGGCTTCTCACCATCTTGGGTATGAGACATCTCTGCCTAATACTCTAGCATCCTCACCAGGTTTTCATACAGGGAAAGGGGGGAGATTGCTTTGCCATTTCGCACTCTATGCGGCAAGGCTGCGAACTAGCGCCCTTCCTCTTTCTCTTCGTCATCGCGGAGGCGATGCAATTTTACCTCCAGGCTCAAGACACAGGACTCAAGGGTCTTCCCTCCCCATTCGGACCCTCGAGGAGCTCCTTGATTCCATGTTTGCCGATGAAACCGCTGTTAGAAGTCATCTCCTGTCCAGTTTTATACACCAGGGCCTTTGTTGTGGGTGTGCCCGCCCTTATGAGGTGTTTTCCCATTTTTCCCCACTCTCCGTATTTTTCCCCTATTTTTTCCCATTTTTCTGAGGCTTGGGAGGGCTGCCAGGTGATGCCAGGAGCACTCTGAAGCTGGCCGACTGGATCTACATCAGTCGTGGGCTGTCAGAGTGCTGGCCGACTTGTTCTGTCTAGGCGGAGGAATCTGTAGCTGGCCGACTGCTATTTTCAGCAGTCATGGACATATTCCTCAGTCGTGGGCTTTCCTGATGCTGGCCGACTGCCCTCTAGGGGAGTATATATAGGTCCTCATCCCCCCATACCTCATTTGTATTATATCTCGGGATCTTCTTGTGTATATAGAGCAGAGTTACACGCCTACATCTGTCTCTCTCTTGTGCTGTTTTTCTGCCTGCGTTTTTGCTTTTGCTCTTGTGTTCCCAGGCTTGGTCATCATCTCCGCTGCGTATTCTGACATGGTATCAGAGCCTAGGCTCTAGATAGGTCTTGCGATTTGTGTGAGCAAGAGGGGGGCTGTTTTTGTGGCTGATTGGTGGACTGTTTTGGGCTGATCGGGAAGAGGAGAAGCAAGAGGAAGGCGGGCTGATTTGCTGGACAGCCACTTGCAGGTATCAGTTCTTCTTTGTTCCCACCCACCCACCCTTTTCAGAGTACATCCCCGCTATGGCAGATCTGTCTGAGATGGCCGAGAGACATGTGAAGATCCCGACACTCCCCACGTTCCCGGTGGACCGTCAGTTGGACGGGAGCAACTACGGCATATGGAAGGTGATGATGGAATCCGTTCTGGAGTCTTACGACCTCGCCGATTTTGTCGTTGTTGGTGTTCCACGGCCGGAAGTAGAGGAAGGGGAGTTACCGTCAACCCGAAAGGACCGGGAGGCCCAGACGCAGATGTGGGATCGCGTCAACGCCAGGGTCCGTTCGTTTATTTTCCTCAACTGCACACCACAGGTAATCAATCATGTAAAGCACATGACGCTGGCCAGAGGTATATGGCAGCATTTGGCCTCACTTTACAACAGGGTATCGCCCATGAAGAGGATTTCCTTGGAAGTACAGATGCGGGTTATGAGCCCTGCAAAGTCGTCGACGATGCGGGAGCATATTAACAAGCTGCAGGCTCTTCAGCAGGAAGTTCTCCAGGCTGGGAAGGAGATATCGTCAAAGGACATGGCCATAACGTTGCTGTCACATTTGCCCTCTTCGTACTCAGCATTCTACTCGTCGTTGATTACCAGTGGCAGGCTCAGCACCATCACGTGGGAGGAGCTTGTGCCTATGGTCTTGGACCAGGAGGAACGATTCACGAACCCTCCTCAGGGTGGAGGTTCGGAGGCCTTTACTGGCCAACGGTCGAAAGGCCGTAACACGGGCAAGGGGAAGGCTTCGTCGGAGAAGTCTTCTGAGAAGATGTCCGTTAGTGACCGCGAGAAACTGAAGGCAGAGAGGACCTGTAATGATTGTGGCGAGAAAGGCCACTACTGGAGGCAGTGTCCCAAGCGGAAGACCGAGAAGGGTGAAGACTCCTCAGCAATCATGAAGACTCCGGCTTTTGTGCACCTGGAGGTGATGGACACCGATGCTTCATTTTCTTCAGGCAGGGAGGAGATTGGAGGACTCTCCGCAACGGATACTCGGGAGTGGATTCTTGATAGTGGTGCTTCCAGGCACATGACTCCTTCCCGTTCCGGTTTACAGGATCTCTGCAGGCTTTCTAGTCATATTCTTACTGGGGATACATCCACTATCCCAGTTCACAGTGAGGGCAGGATGGAGATAGTTCCCGATGGTAGAGGAGGGAAGCATTCCTCCCAGGTGTTGTATGTTCCGGCACTTGGTTTTCATCTGTTGTCAGTGCATCAGGTTTGCAAGGCTGGCGTACGGGTGGAGTTTGATGAGCATTTTGTTGCTCTCCGGGACAAAGCAACAGGCCAAGTGGTTTGGGAAGGTGGAGTGGAGAATGGAGTCTACAGGCTTTCAGCACTCTCTCTCCCAGGTCCTCAAGATTGTGATGAGTGGCAGTGTGGTAATAGCTACTCAGGTGTGGATACGCTGCAGGTGCGGGCTTTCCGGGACCAGATGGTGGATAGCTTACCAGTAGATGGCAGCAGTTGGCAGGAACTTTCCAGTACTGAGGTTGGTAGTTCTTGTGTTCGTGAGTCAGAGGAAGCTGAACAGGTCACTTATGCTCTGATGTCTCGTCGTGTTCGGGACATAGAACTTCTAGTAGTTGAGGATGTTCTTTCCACGGGGACCTTTCGGAAAGCCAGGCAGGTGACAGGTGATTACTTGCAGAAGGAGGTGGTTTCTCCAGGCTTTGTGGTTCCGGATTCAGAGGGGGTGGCTGACAGGTTTCATCAGGTTTCCAGGACTTGCTTGTGCACCGTAACAGGTGTTGATCCTTGTGAGCAGTGTGATGTCTCTGTGACTCAGAAGCTGGATGGTTCATTGATCTGGTTGATGGACACCGGATTGGACGGGAGCTTCCTGATGAGGCAGTTGAGCTCTTGGTTGCAGATGTCTCCTCGAGAGGCAGGATTGCGTTTCCTGTGGTTTCTGCGACATGCGAAGGATCATGGACTCTTGTACACAGGAGGGGGATTGTTGGATGGAGTCCGACTCCGCGGTTGGAGTGACTCAGTTTGGGGAGGAGATCTGGACACGAGGGGATCTACTTATGGCCCAGGAGCAGTTTTACGGAGCAGGAGGAGGTTGCATGGCAGGTTTGGGCTTCCACTGGAGGAACCCATGGTCATCCAGAGGCACTTTGTTCGTGAACAGATCGTTGCTGATGACATCTTGCTGGAGTTCTGTTCGACGGAGGACAGTACGGTGGACCTCTTCATGAAGTCGCTCTCAGGATTTGCTCAGGCGGCACCCCAGCTCCCAGTGGTTGGTTACACAGCCAGGAGCTGAGAGGGGGTGTTAGAAGTCATCTCCTGTCCAGTTTTATACACCAGGGCCTTTGTTGTGGGTGTGCCCGCCCTTATGAGGTGTTTTCCCATTTTTCCCCACTCTCCGTATTTTTCCCCTATTTTTTCCCATTTTTCTGAGGCTTGGGAGGGCTGCCAGGTGATGCCAGGAGCACTCTGAAGCTGGCCGACTGGATCTACATCAGTCGTGGGCTGTCAGAGTGCTGGCCGACTTGTTCTGTCTAGGCGGAGGAATCTGTAGCTGGCCGACTGCTATTTTCAGCAGTCATGGGCTTTCCTGATGCTGGCCGACTGCCCTCTAGGGGAGTATATATAGGTCCTCAGCCCCCATACCTCATTTGTATTATATCTCGGGATCTTCTTGTGTATATAGAGCAGAGTTACACGCCTACATCTGTCTCTCTCTTGTGCTGTTTTTCTGCCTGCGTTTTTGCTTTTGCTCTTGTGTTCCCAGGCTTGGTCATCATCTCCGCTGCGTATTCTGACAACCGCTGCATACCTGGAGAGCTCAGAGAGGGTAACCTTCGCCAATTTGCAGCAGTGATGGAGGATTTTTGCCTCGCCTCAGGACCTCGGATCAGCTGGTACAAGCCGTGTGGTTTCTAGGTCGGCACGGCACCCACAATCTGACTTGGAAGCCAATTGACGGTTTTCAATGGATCCCCCCTTGGCACTCCAGTGCGCTACCTTGTATGTCAATGGGACTTGACGTTATGTCAGCAAATCGCCCCTCTCCTCCTGAGCATTTGGAGAAAACTTCTCTACAGGAGCACTGCCCTTCTCTCCTCCCTGGCTGGGCCGTAATGGCCAACCGGGTCCTCCACGCCACCATGTGGTACACCACTTCTTGTCGGGCCTTCCATTGTTCCTCCATTGGCCAGTTGCAGCGGCTGATCCGGAACTTTCTTTAATCGGGAGGAGACGGCAGGCCCGCAAGGGCCAAGGTGGCTATGATAGTACTTGTACAACTATGTCAACAAGGAGGCCTTGACCTCATTGACCCTGCAGTAAAGAGCAGAGCCCTTCTGGACAAGTTTAGTTCCTGGTCCCCAGCCAAGGACACAGCCCCAGAAGGATTTTCTCTTAAGCCGCATCTCCTCTTGGCTCCCATCCCATCGTGGCCCTTGGACTCCAAAAGTGTGATGGTTCTTTTCCATGGCTCACTTGAGAGAGTTCAGCACCTCTTTCGTTGATAGACCTGCAGCCATCCTCCTCCGGGCTTGATGTGCTCTCAGCCTTGCATTGCACCTGGATGGCTTCATTCTCAAGGATGGGTGGGGGCCCCCCTTCCGATTCCCGGCTTAGTGGGGGGCCTCCCCTTTGTCCCTTTGGAGGTTGGTCCCCTTGGGAGCCTCACCCGCTCATGACGGCACTACCTCCACTCCCCTTCAGAGGGTCCATATTGTTGGCCTCCAAGAGAGGAAGTCCTCTCTTGAGGTCATGGGCATCGCATCTTAGTGCTTATGGCTTTGGGAATGGATTTGGGAGAACCAACCCTTAATGCATGTACAGTGGGGGAGTTGGCACGACCCCACTGCTTCGATGACCCTCCCACCCCCTTCTTCGGGTACTCCGCCAAACTAAGAATGGCGGATCCTCCTGCAGTACATTGATGGCATCCCCACTACCTCCACCCACTGGCAAGCTTAGGAGATCCCGAACACTTTCCCAGAGGATTTTTGGCAACGCCTCTGGGGCAACTTCCGCCTACGAAAAGTTTCATGCTTCTTATGGATGATGCCAACTTCCACCTACGCAAGGTTTCATACTTCTTCGGGTTGATGCTCACCATTTCAAGGCAGCCACCCTATCGCAGATGTGACGACCTTGATGAGTCCTAGTGACACTCCCTTTGGGATTGTCCAAAGGCCTAGCAAGTTTGGTGGCACATTCTCTGCCTCTTCACTTTCGACCCCGCCATTCCTAAACCATTACCTGGGGGCACTTGCCTCGCAACCAAAGTCCGGCACATAGTCATAAGAAATGTTTCGAGGTTTTTTTCGTTTCGAGGTTTTTTGGGTTTTGTTTTGTAAGGTTTCGTCCCTCGGATAAGAAACCGCAAGGTTTCAAAAAATCAATAATTTCATAAAGTATAAATACCTAAAGAACTTATAGTAGCCATCTAAAAACATAGTGCAATGATGAAAAAATGGTGTCTTCTCACACATCTCGAGGAACCATCCTTATTTTAGTGAGGCAGTATGGCAATTTTGCTTGATTAGATGCCACAAATGGACTCTTAAGTAATTGAAGAAGATAGAAAGTGGAAAAGATTTAAGACATTGAAGGATGGTGTATGAAGAAAAAGGGAAAAGAAGAGAGGAGAAGAAGAGAAAAGGAGAATAAGAGCAAGGGAGAAACAGAGGAGAGAAGAAGAGAAAGGAAGCTTTTTGAGGAGGGAAGAAGAGAATGAAGGAGAAGTGAAAGAAGTAGCACAAGATGAAAAAGGGAAGGAGGGAGAAAGGAGAAGAAGAGGGAAGGAAGGTAACAAGGAGGATACGGAAGAAAAACAAAAGTTAAAAAATCCCATAAAAATCGGGGAGGGAAAAAAAATAGAAATTTGGGCGAAACTGTTGTTTTTAAAAACTGTTTCGAAGTTTCAAGGTTTCGAGGTTTTGAAAGCTAGAAACAGGTTTTTTTGTTACTATGGTCCAGCACATCACTCTTATAGGCCTAGCTCTCGTGCTCACGCACCACCGCATCTCAAAGGCAATAGTGACCATAGCTGTGAGGGACTCCTCCCAAGGATCACCTAATACAAAGGCACAAACAAGATTAGAGAAACCAAATAAAAGGGGTACACGCAAGCTCACCACCCAACTGTAGGTTCACATCCGCAATCTCCCCCGAGCCAGGGGCTAAGCCTACGAGTCCATGCCAGTCAGCCCTAGTGTCCCATACCACCAATGCCTGATCACAAGGACCCTCGACAAGACTACCCCTTAATCCGTCAGCCTCTTAGTCCAGGTCCGGACCACACTGAATCAATAATAACCCAAGACTCACTTATATAGTGCTTATTGCTGCTATAAATAACATTGAACAATCCAATCATAATGTCATGTGCATGGCTTCCACGCACATGACCCCTTCCCGTTCAGATTTACAGGATCTCTACAGGTATTCTGGTCACATTCTTACCGGGGATACATCCACTATCCCAATTCACAGTGAGGGCAGGTTGGAGATAGTTCCCGATGGCAGAGGGGGGAAGCATTCCTCCCAGGTGTTGTATGTTCCATCACTTGGTTTTCATCTGTTGTCAGTGCATCAGGTTTGCAAGACTGGCGTACGGGTGGAGTTTGATGAGCATTTTGTTGCTCTCCGGGATAAGGCAACAGACCAAGTAGTTTGGGAAGGCGGAGTGGAGAATGGAGTTTACAAACTTTCAGCACTCTCTCTCCCAGGTCCTCAGTTTTGTGATGAGTAGCAATCCGGTAATGGCCACTTAAGTGTGGATACGCTGCAGGTGCAAGCTTTCCGGGACCAGATGGAGGATATCTTGCCAATTGATGACAGCAGTTGGCAGGAACTTTCCAGTACTACAGATGTTGGTAGTTCTTGTGTTCGTCAAAGGAAACTTTACAGGTAACTTATGCTCTGATGTCTCGTAGTATTCGGGACAAAGAAACTCCTGTAGATGAGGAAGTTCTTTCCACGGGAACCTCTTGGAAAGCCAGGCAGGTGACAGTTGATTACTTGCAGAATGAGGTGGATGTTGCACATTCTCTAGGCTTTGTGGTTCTGGATTTAGAGGGGATTGGTTACAGGTTTCTGAAGGCCTTGAGTGGTCTTCAGCAAGTTTCCAGGACATGGCATCCCACCGTAACAGTTGTTGATCCTTGTGAGCAGTATGGTGCCTCTCTGACTCGGAAGCAGAATGGTTCATTGATTTGGTTGATGTATACCAGATTGGACGGGAGCTTCCTCATGAGGCTCTTGAGCTCATGTTTGCAGATGACTCTTTGGGAGGCAGGATTGCGTATCTTGTGGTTTCTGCAACATGCGAAGGATCTTGGACTCTTTTACACAGGAGGGGATTGATGGATGGAGTCCGACTCCACAGTTGGAGTGACTCAGATTGGGGAGGAGATCCAAACACGAGGAGATCTACTTCAGGTGACAGTTTTACCCTCGGCTCAGGAGCAGTTTTATGGAGCAGTAAGAGGCAGCTATCTCTTGCCTTGTCGACAGAGGCAAAGTACCGGGCTGCTTGTGGTGCTGCTTGCGAGGTGGTGAAGTTGCAGAGGTTACTTGGCAGGATTGGGTTTCCACTGGTGGAATCCTTGGTCATCCAGAGGCACTTTGTTCGTGAAAAGATCGTTGCTGATGACATCTTGCTAGAGTTTTGTTCGACGGAGGATAGTGCGGTGGACCTCTTCACACGAAGTCACTATCTCAGGCGTTGCTCCGGCGGCACTCTAGTTCCCTAGGGCTGGTTTCACAGCCAGGAGCTGAGAGGGGGTGTTAGAAGTCATCTCCTGTCTATACATATACACCAGGGCCTCTATTGTGGGTGTGCCCGCCCGTATTAGGTGTTTTCTCATTTTTACCCACTCTCCATATTTTTTCCCCATTTTTTCTTGTTTTTCCATGGCTTGGGTGGCTGCCCTGTGATGGCAGGAGGACCCAGTTGCTGGCCGACTGCATCAGTATGCATGTGTTCACACTCTGGGAGCTGGCCGACTGGTTTGCACAAGTCGTGGACTTCTCAGATGCAGGCCGACACCTTTTCTGCTGGCCGACTGTTCACATATGCTGGTTGTGGGTTTTCTTGTCCTGTCGGCTGTCCTTGATGCAGGCCAACTGCATGTTTGGGGCCATATAAAATGGCCCCATTAGGGATTTTCCTTGTGTATGTAGAGCAGAGTTACACGCCTCTCTCTCTCTCTCTCTCTCTCTCTCTCTCTCTCTCTCTCTCTCTCTCTCCATTGCTGTATTTTTCTGCACTTGCTCTTGTGTTCTCAGATTTTGTCTTCATCTCCGTTGCATATTCTGACAGCTTTATAGCTGGTCGGCTGCCCGCATAGGTGCTACAGGACAAAGCGATTCTTCTCTCACTCTCCCTGGAAGTAGGCGACCACTCCTGGCCTCTCTACAAGGCTGGTCAACTGCTGTGCAGAAGGTCTTTTGGCTGATTATTGATGCTCTGAAGGCCCGTGGTTCAAGGCAATCAGCAGAGCACTCACCTCATCTCTTGGGGTGACTTTTACAGCATGTTTGTGAACTGAAAACAGGGCTGTGCAGTCCAATTCAGCAAGGTTCTTCGCAACAGAAGTGAAGGTAAACAGTCTCTAAACCTACATGAAGCCTGTGGGTCAAAGGGTGGAACCTTCGGGTGGCCAGAGCCAAGGTTTTTCATGGCTAGTTATTCGGGACAGCATCACTGCTAGAGGGTGTGATCACATACTAGAGTGTGGCTGTGCCCGAGAGGCTCTTGAAAGCTTGAGATTGAATACTCCGCTACTGTTTGAATTGTTTTTCATGATATTCTGGATGTATCCGGTGCCAATTTGAAGAGTGTTTACTCTCTGGCACCCGTTCTCTTGTACTGGAACACTCCGTTGGTAATAAAGATACCTCAGGGGGCCGTTCTCTTGTACTGGAACACTCTATTGGTAATAAAGATACCTCCGGGGGGGGGGTGTCAAATCCCCACGGATCCCCTAGTGATCGTCCTTGGATCGTGACTCGAATCCTGCAAACAAAACAAACAAACAAACAAGGGGGCGTGACTCACCTCCCAACCATGACAGCCGTGGGCGAGCCCACAGTCTTGGCTGTCCCCACCGAGCCACAAGCTGAGCTAACTAGGTTGACGTATCCACCAATCTCCTCCTCGCGACGTCCCATACCGCCACGAAGTTGCCCTCGCGGGCCTCGAGATTGCTGCCGGCCTCGGCTGCATAAAGCAGGTGCACGTCTGCACTAGATCCAGGCTCCAAGACCATAGAGCTCTCACAAACTCGCGAGACTCTCTATATCCCAATAACTAACCTTGGCCACTCTTTTATAGGCTCTTGGCCGGTTATCGGGCGTCCACACTTGGGCGCCCGCCCGTCCATACTTGGGTACCCGCCCGTTAGTATTTCCCTAACTCAGCTCGTCAATCAGCCTGCCTAGTTCCAAGCTTCCCCAAGCCTCGAAACTAGTCTTGCGTGCGTGTAGCACACGGTAGATACACACTGTGCACATGACATACTCTCCTTCCTCTAAGAGCTCACTGCTGAGCTCACTAAAAAGCCAGGGTACTCTCTCTGCAGAGTAGTCAATGTCTCCCATGTAGCGTCCTCCTCAACACGATCCTTCCACTTGATCTTGTATTCCGTGATAAGTGTATTACGCAATCTTCTTTCACGAAATCCAAGAATCCTTTCAGGTTCGTGCGAAACAAATGTCATGTCCTCGACATCTATAATTTCTTGAGGAGTAACTAACTGATCTGCTCCACCCAGTACTTCCTTAAGTCTACTGACATGAAATACAGGATGAACTTTCACATGAGAAGGCAAATCCAATTCATATGCAACTGAACCAATCCGTCGTGTAACACGAAATGGTCCACAGTATCTAGGGGATAATTTCGGAGATCGACCTGTCCGTAAAGTCTCAGAATCTTTCGGAACTCGCAAATACACCATCGTTCCTTCAGAGAACTCTCTGGGTGAACGATGTCTATTAGAATAAAACCTGTCTTGGTCTTAAGCACTTCTAATAGATTCCTTCGCAACTTGTAACATTTCCTGCATATCTTGCAAAAAATTACGTGCTGCATCATGCTGAAGTCCTAAGAATCCTACTGTAACAGGTGATCAAGGTTGAAAACCATACATAAGCATGAAAGGACTAAACCCTGTACTCGTATGCTTAGTACTGTTATATGCAAATTCTAACATAGGAAGATAATCCTCCCATGAAGTCTGTCTTTTGGATACATATGCTCGAAGCATATCCTCCAAAATCTGATTCACTCTTTCAGTCTGGCCATCAGATTGAGGATGATCAGAGGAACTCAAATTCAAAGTTGTTTCCAACTTCTCAAAAACAAGTTTCCAAAAATCACTCGTAAACTTAGAGTCCCTATCACTGACTATGTCCTACGATAACCCGTACAGTCTAAACAATTGCTCGATAAACTGCCGTGCTAATTGCGTAGCTGTAATAGTCTTCCGGGTCGGTAAAAATCTAGCCATTTTTGTCAAGCGATCTACCACAACCCAAATAGGATCGTGGCCTTGATGTGTTCTTGGCAATCTGGTAATAAAATCCATGGAAATACTTTCTCATTTATTACCTGGGATTTGCAAAGGATGCAACAACCCAGCCTGTCTAAAGCGTTCAACTTTATTTGCCTGACAAATTTGACACTTGAGAACATAATCTTCTACATACCCTTTCATCTTTGGCCAATAAAAAGTGTGTTTCACTAATGATAACCTCCTGTGTACCCCAAGGTGTCCAGCAGAAGGGGCATCGTGACACTCCTTAAGAATCTTGGACCTAATGTCCGGGATCTGTGGTACACAAATTTCGTCATTACGGAATAGTAAACCATTCCGAATCATTCACTGGCCTCCTGCAGCCTGAATGGTAGACTGCTCAGTCATCGAGTCTTGGTCAATCAATGAGCTCCCGTCCTAGATCTTCTGCCAAAATGGACCAAAATAACTATCAGTCCTGCAAAGCCCTCTCAATGACTGAAATAAGTCAGTAGAAATCTCGGTGAATGACAAAGTATTCACCTCTTATATCCGACTAAGCGCATCTGCAATACTATTCATGGACCCTTTCCGATAATGGATCTCAAAATCAAAATCTTGCATCAACTCCGCCCAACGAGCTTTCCTTCCTCTCAAATCATCCGCATCACACGCATACTTGATTGACTGATGATCAGTCAATAGCACAAACTTGGAGCCATATAAATAATGTCTCCAAACCTTGAGAGCATGAATCACAGCATAAAGCTCCTTCTCAAGGGTTGGCCAACAAGATTGAGTGTCGTCTAGCTTTTTAATTTCAAAAGCAACCCGTCTACCATCTTGAAATAAAGCAGCCCCGATAGCACAGTCACTGGCATCAGTTCAAGAACATAAGGCCGACTAGGATCAGGCAATGCTAAGATAGGTGCTTCCTTGACTTTATCTTTCAAAAGCCTGAAGGCCATATCCAAATCGTTATTCCAAGTGATAGGCTGATTTGACTTACGTCCATGACCTTTCAATAAGTCGGTCATCGGTAGTGTGAGCTGAGAGTACTCCCGTACAGATTTCCGAAGAAAAACAACAAAACCGAGAAAAGAACGAAGTTGTTTCACTGTTCGTGGTATAGGCCAGTCCAGAACCTTCTGAACTCGGTCATAGTCAATGCTCAATCCATCTCTAGTGATCTTGTGTCCCAAGTAAATGATGTCGGTCATAAAGAACTCACATTTACTTAGCTTAGCATATCGTCGATTCTGTCTTAAAATAGATAAGACAATCGTGAGGTGTCGATTCTGATCCTCAAGAGTACGACTATAAATCAAAATATCATCCAGGAACACCACCACAAATTTTCCCAAATGTTCACGAAAAAGATCGTTCATCATTTGCTGGAAAGTGGCTGGAGCATTGGTTAACCCAAAAGGTAATACGAGAAACTCATAATGGCCATACCTAGTCCGAAAGGCGGTTCTTTCGACATGCCTTTCATGAATACGTATCTGGTGATAGCCAGTACGTAAATCTATCTTCGTGAAATATTTCGCTCCTGCTAACCGGTCAATCAGGTCATCTGATCTAGGGAGAGAATAACGGTTCTTAATGGTCAGCTTGTTCCATCTCTTGTAATCTATACACATTCTCCGGGTATTGTCCTTCTTTCTCCTAAGCAACACAGGTGCACCCAAGGTGATTTACTTGGACGGATCTGGTCCATCCTTAAATAATCTTCGAGTTGTTTAGCTAACTCATCTTCCTCGGCTTGGCTCATCCTGTAAGGTGGAATACTGACAGGATGAGCACCAGGGATCAAGTCAATACGATGATCTACTGCCCGTTCAGGTGGTAAACCTGATGGCAGTTCCTTAGGAAATACGTCTTGAAACGAATCAAGTATCTTCTGTAATTCTTTGCTTTCAAACACACTTAATTCATTTACATCCATGGAAGGGATGAGAAAAGAAGAAAGTGGAATCAATACACAATGAAAAACGGTATACAAAGAAGAATCCATTATATTTCCAAAATCAATTGTATTTACAAGAGGTTCCTCAGAGGGATGAATACAATCACCTAAAATACTATACTGGGTGTCCTTATGCTGAAAAAAAAAAATATGACTAGACCAATCTATCTGGACTTGAAGAGTCTTAAACCACTCAATCCCTAATAACAAGTCTACATTTTCTAGATGCATTACATAGCATTCCAGAGTATCTTTGTAGTCTTGGATCTGGATTGGAAGCATCTCCACCTTGCGATCCCAAACTTGCCTTCCCGCAGGTAGGCGTACCTCATAGATATGGTCGCTAAGTATCGTATCAAGATTCAATTTCTACACAAGTTTATAGTTAACAAAGTTGTGTGAACTGCCAGGGTCTAAAAGAATGTGAATTTTATGGCCATTCACTTCTCCATAAACTCGGAGAAGATCATGCAAACCAAATACTTTAGAATTGAACAGACAATCAGAACAAGTACTAGGGTGAGAAAGTACAGTTATTGACGTACATGTCAAAGACAACTAGTTAGCTGCCTTTGGCTTGGGTCCTGCGCTTTGGGCACTCGTTACGCATGTGTCCTTTTTCTTCGCAGATAAAACAACGTCCTTCCTTCTTGAGTTTTAAAGCCCTAAGGAGTCGTTTCTTCTTCACTGGTGTCGAACTGGAACTCTTCGAAGATTGGTCCGAAGACTTTCCTTCTGTCGCGTTAGCCATAGGTGTAGAGAACTTTCTTCTATGCTTGTTCCCCTGCACAGTAACGGGTTTCGACTTGGAAGAGACCATTGTATCATCATAGATACGAGCTGAATGAATGGTCTCGTCCAATGTTTTACATTTGTTATTTTTAACCTGTAATCGGTACGAGTCTGGTAAACCAGCTACGAAAAACCCCAAAAGAGTAGTGGGATCCATCTTTGTAGCTTTCATTTGCAAGTCACGAAACTTCTGGAGGTAGACTTCATAAGTGAGGTGCTGCGAGGTCATGGTCAAAGCTGAAAACCGGGCAACAACATCATAATCATCCTCTTTCTTGAGGAATTCTTTCTTGAAGACGTCTTCGAATTGTGCCCAAGTCGTTGGCTTAGGGTTGAGTTCCTTCCACCAAAGCAAAGCTTTGCCGGACAGGAAACCTGCTGCTAACTAGATCTTCTTTCCATCATCATATGGATGAAACTGAAAGTGAACTTACCACTTGTGTAGCCACATGTCCACGATCTCCTTGGTGCGCTCCTTTTGCTCACTCCTGAACGGTTCCGGAGTAATGTTGGGGCCTAAAGCTAAAGCCAAGGTATCCATACCCGAGAAAGTAGAGAGGGTAGTGGTCAATAGAGCGATGGAGTTCTGCAAAGCTTGCATCTGGGCTGCGATTTGTGCCTGACGTTCCGTCGAAGAAGCTTCGAGAGCTACTTTGAACTCTTGGAAATCTGATTTTGACACAAAATCGTCAAAAAGATCGGCATCGGTACCTTCCGTAGCCGGCAAGCCTTCGCGTTCCACAAGGGACTCCAACTCCGATTCTTGGGTCGACATCGTGAAGAGGGGACATGGAGAGAAAATTCGATCTTTGCACAAGGAAAGTGCAAGGGAACTTGAGAGCTTGAGAGCTTGAAAACTTGAGAGATGTGTGGCAAGAAGCCCACTTAAGGGGTTTATAAAGATAGCCCCAAAAGCTAAAAATCTCCAAAAGCTAGGCTTAGCTTTTGCTTTGCTTTTGTGTTTATATATATATATATATATATATATATATATATATATATATATGGATATATATATTTTATACTCTTAAAAAAAATAAACACTTCGAAACCTTGGAGAAGTTTTTAAATCTTTTTTTAAAAAATTTAAACTCAAAAAAAAATGAAAGCCCCAAAAAAAACGTATGCTTTCCTTGTTTTTTTTTTTTCTCCTTCCTCCTGGAATAGCCGTCGCCCTGCTGCCGTCGCCAACCACTGCCGGCGCCTAATGTGCTGACGGCGTATGTGCGTCGCCGGTATCTACGCGCCATCTTGCGCCTGCGCCTGCCTGCGTGGGATTGGGCGCCTGCCTGCGTGGCCTGGGCGCCTGCCTGGCGTGGCCTGGGCGCTCGCTTGGCTTGGCTTGGGCGCTGCCTGGGCTGGCTGCGCAAGCCTGGCCGCCTGGCTTGGCAGGCCTGGCCACCTGGCTACGCAGGCCTAGGCGCCTGCCAGCCGACTGGCCCTGGCCGCCCATGCAACACTGGCGCCCTGCAGCACCCGACCAATCGCACGTGTCCGCAGCACTCGGCCAACCAACGCAAATCTGCAATCCAACACTTCTCTCGCTCTCTCTCTCTTTCGAACCAGAAAAGCAACGAACATGCTTTTTTTTTCTGTTTTCTCTCTACGGTCATGCGACTGTCTTTCCTCTTCTTTGCAAAGCAAACGACCCTTACAAAACTACCATCCCCATGGGTCTCTTTGATGAAGAAAAAACACATACTCAATCTGAAAACCACAGTATGCACAGAAAAACAGCAAGCTTTTTAACACATACCTTTCTTCGACCTCTTCTTCTCTACCTACCGACTTGCTCGTTCACGCGGTATGCTCTGATACCACTGTCAAATCCCCACGGATCCCCTCGTGATCGTCCTTGGTTCGTGACTCGAATCCTGCAAACAAAACAAACAAACAACAAGGGGGTGCAGGCCTGACTCACCTCCCAACCATGACAGCCGTGGGCGAGCCCACAGTCTTGGCTGTCCCCACCGAGCCACAAGCTGAGCTACCTAGGTTGACGTACCGACCAATCTCCTCCTCACAACGTCCCATACCGCCACGAAGCTGCCCTCGCGGGCCTCGAGATTGCTGCCGGCCTCGGCTGCATAAAGCAGGTGCACGTCTGCACTAGATCCAGGCTCCAAGACCATAGAGCTCTCACAAACTCGCGAGACTCTCTATATCCCAAAAACTAACCTTGGCCACCCTTTTATAGGCTCTTGGCTGGTCATCAGGCGTCCACACTTGGGCGCCCGCCCGTCCATACTTGGATGCCCGCCCGTTAGTATTTCCCTAACTCAGCTCGTCAATCAGCCTGCCTAGTTCCAAGCTTCCCCAAGCCTCGAAACTAGTCTTGCGTGCGTGTAGCACACGGTAGATACACACTGTGCACATGACAGGGGGGGGGGGGCACCAACTTCAGCCCCTAGTGCTGTGTCTATGTGCAAATTTTCATATTGTTGTTTCAGTGGTAACAAAGTATGATGATGATGATGTCAAATGCTATGTATGATGCCATGAACACGCTTCCGTATTTGTGATAGTGGTATCAGAGCTTTGGTTCTCTATTCTGTGGTAAATCCCCTTGTTGAGGGTAGCAGATAGAGGGTTCCGAGCACAGAAGATTACTATGTTGGCATAAATTTTGATCTGTAATCATGGTTGATCATGTGAGTGATGACAAACATGTGATGAATACACCAAACATACAAATGCAGGACGAGGTGCCTAGGGAGATGGCTGCAGCTATTAGGTTAAATGTATCAGATTATGGTATGCAAATGAATGTTTGGAGGAATGATCGAGTACATCCCTGGTAAGCATAACCCAGTCGTCGCAGATACTCTCAGTCGAAAGGCCAACATCCAGGCAGTGCATGTCAAGTGCATGTTTGCCATGGGCATATCCCAGAGCTAATCCTGAAGGGGCAACCAGAAAAAACAGATTAGAACCAAGAAGTTGAGCATGAGGTGCAGATTGGTAAGGGTTAAACTTGGAGGAGGACTTGGATGCTCTGTCGGCTGCACACAGGAGCTGTCGGCTAAACCAAATCAGAAAACACGAGCTGTCAGCTGAGGCGGCTGCAGGTGCATCTTCATTTAAGGATTTTATGACCAGTCGGCTAGCCAACCAGCAGTCGACCGGCACTCTGTTGGTCCAAGAGGCCTATATAAAGGCATGAAAGCTCATTGTTATGATCTTTCAACTCCTTATGAGTTGGGTCCTAGTTTAGGACAGATTTTGGTGTATTCCACCTTTTATATGAGACAGCCTAGGGCTGTAGATTAGGGTACCTTTTTGTATCATATGAATAAACTGAATTTCCAGCATCTCTCGCTCTCTCTCTCTACTCTCCCTTTTGTCTGCGTTTTTGCATCAGCATGTTCTCAGTGGTGTTTAGGGCTGAAAGAAGACCCCCAAAGCATCCGCGTGTTACATTGGTATCAAAGCATCAAGCTCAGCAAAGCTAAACACTGATTCAGTCCCATATGATGGTTGTAATCGGATAGTCTTCGAAAAATTCTTTGTCGAGCCATACCGCTTCGTGAGTTCCTCGGTCCTGAAACTTCGTGAGAAACTGTCGTAGTCTTCGGCCTGAGCCATGTTTGAAACGGTGCAGAAGGATCTGTTCTGGAACCATTACTTCTGCTTCATCAATAATGTCTGGTTCCGCTTCGTCTTTGACCTCTGAAGGGGGTGGACCTGCATATGGCTTTAACCAACTGACATGAAATACATCGTGCATAGTCCAACTCGGAGGTAGCTTTAACTGCATAGACACTTCATTAATCTTTTTCCGGATGGGAAATGGTCCAAAGCTCCTGAAAGACAACTTTGGGCATCGCTTGCCCACCTGCTTCAATCTTTGCTTCATAATCCGAAGATACACCCAATCCCCTTCCGAAAACGTCATGTCCCTTCGGTCTTTATTGGACTGTCGAGTGTAGGCCTCTTGCGCTTTAGCCAATCTATCTTTAACGGGTACTGAAGACGAAGTCCTGGTTAACAACGACTGGAAAGGCCTTCCAAACGCTGCCTCATATGGAGTCCTGCCAATAGCTGAAGAAAAAGAGTCATTCAAAACAGCTTGAACTAAAGGCAAAAACGATTCCGACTTACCTTGCTGATCGTGGACATAACACTTCAGCACATCAAAGGCCAACTGGTTGTATATCTCTGTCTGGCCATCTGTCTGTGGGTGGAATGCACTGGAAAAATTCAATTATCAAACAATGCCCTCCAAAAATGACTGGTAAACTTGGCATCTCGGTCTGACACTATGGTCCTAGGAATCCCGCCAATCGGGTACCAATGCCGAATGAATAGCTGGGCAACATCCTCGGCGGTCACATTGGCCCTGCAAGGAATAAGCATAACAAATTTGCTGAACCTATCAACAATAGTTAAACACTGCGTATTACGCTTACTCGGACTGGGAGGCAGATTTGTGACAAAGTCCATTGAAATGTCCTGGAAAGGACCCTCAGGAATTGGCAAAGGCTGTAACAACCCTATCTTCTTTCCCTTTCACCTTTTGACAAATGTCACAGCGTTGTACATATGTAAACACATCACGCCTCATCTTTGGCCAATAGTATTGCCGTTCTAATTTCTCCAGAGTCGAATTCATGCCCCTATGACCACCTGTAATGGCGTCATGGGCATCATGGAGAAGAGCTGCCCGGAATGATTTCATGACACATAGTCGGCCTTTGTAGAAAAGCCAACCATCGCGTATCAGAAAATGGCATGGTCCTGTGGCATCCAATGCCTATTCCCACTGTGTACCGAATTCCTCGGAATCCGCGTAAGTGTGCTTCATGTCTTCTAGTCCTGTACCAACAAGGTCAAGTCTAGTGGTCTGAATCGCAGATACTTGTCCCTTCCTGCTCAAAGCATCGGCCACTGGATTGGCCTTTCCTGGAAGGTACTCAATCATACCACCGAACTGCTGGAATATCTGACTCCAGCGGTGTTGTCGATCACTCCACTGTGCACTTGGCATCGTCTAAATCCAGCGCAATGCCTGATGGTCAGTGCGAACCTCGAAGTCACGGCCATACAAGAAATGTTTCCAATGTTTCAAGGCCTGTATAACTGCTAGGAGTTTACGATCATAGACTGAGTAGTTCTTTTCGGCGGGCAGTAACTTACGAGACATGTAAGCTACCGGATGACCATTCTGTTGTAATACACCTCCAATTGCGATGTTACTCGCATCGGTGATCACTTGAAATGGTTCGTCCCACGAGGCAAGGGCTAAACAAGGTGCTTCTGACAAAGCCACCTTGAGGTTCTGGAATGCCTCCAACGCTCGTGGAGTCATTCGAATCTTTTGCCTTCTTGTTTTCACTCCCTTTAGCAGATCGGTGAGGTCTGCCGAGAGGTCGGAAAACTTGTCAATGTGGGTGGAATATGCCTGGCATATACCCACAAATGATCTAATGTCATAAGCTGTCTGTGGTACTTCCCAGTTAACAATCTCGGCCACTTTAGCCGGATCCAGTCGAATGCCTTCAGCACTAATTATATATCCCAAGTAATGTACCTGGAACAGATAAAATTCTGACTTCTTTTCATTGACGTAGAGCTCGTTGCTTTCCAGCAACTTAAGGACTTTCTCCACATCAATGTCATGCTCCTCAACTGTAGCTGAAAATATGAGTATGTCGTCCAAAAATATGAACACACACTCTCCAATCAACTCCCGAAAAACACGCATCATCATGCGGTTAAATGTAGCTGGGGCGTTCGTCAAACCAAATGGCATGACCACAAATTCATAGTGGGCCCGTTCTGTACGGAAGGCTGTTTTGGGGATGTTCCCCTCTACAATCCGTACCTGGTGGTACCCACTCTTTAAATCCAATTTAGAGAACACCTTAGCTCCATTCAACCTCTCGAGAATATAGTCAATTCGGGACATCGGGAATCTGCTCTTGATAGTCAGCTTGTTGAGTGCACGATAATCGACACACAACCGAGAAGACCCATCTTTCTTCTTGACAAACAAGCTCGGTGCTGCAAATGGCGACACGCTGGGACGGATGAAGCCAGCTTGCAACAATTCTTGGAGTTGGCGGTCCAACTCCGATTCCATTGCCTTAGAAAGGCGATACGGAAACTTGCTCGGGGGTTCCGAGCCTGGGAGGAGATCAATCTTGTGATCCTCCGGTCTGGACGGGGGGAGCTGGGGAGGGAGACTGTCCCGAAGAAAAATCTTCTGGAACTTTTCATGGAGAACCGAGTACTTCTCGGAAGCACTGGCCACCGTCTGGGCTGTCTGGATGTAAATCATCGCACACTGTGCGCCTTTCCTGGCTGCTCGCTTAGCCTGCAAGTGGCTTATGAGCGGAAAGTTTGGAATATCTGGCTCACACTTAATGGTCACCGGGGTGTTTGACACATTCCGATCGATCTGGAACGTGTGCTTGTCCCACTTGACATCAGAAAGAAACTTGTGAAACCACTGGATACCCAAAATTATGTCTGCTCCTACAAGAGGGGCAACCATAAAGTCACGCACAAACTCTATGCCCTGAATCACTAACTTAGCACCTAGAGCTTCATACTTGACGCTCGTTGTCATACCTGTGCTAAAACCCTCAACCTGTTTGTCCACCAGAGTCAGCTCGAAACGGGCACGCCTAGCGGCCTGTTCCGTGATCACATCCTCCGTGCTGCCGCTGTCAAACAAGACAACGACTCTCTGGCCACCTATGTAGCCAAAGGACTTGAGCAATTCGTTGCGCTCATACTCCTGGTCATGGGCGCCCTTTTGCTTATCTTCGAGCTCCCGGCTAATAATTGCTCCAACTGAAGCACCGAGGGTTGAAGAACTAGGGGGAGCCGCTGGGGTCTGTGTGGGAGCTGTGCTCACCACGGAAGCTGTGGAGGCGGCGGCGGCCTTTGGAGGCTTCTTCGGACAATCCCGAGAAGTATGTCCTTTTGTGTGACAAAAGAAACATCTACCCTCCTTCTTGTACTGAGAAAGCTCCTCAGCACTCAACTTGCCACCTGTCTTGCCTGCCTCCGCTTTCTGGTCTGGAGTAAGCTTAGACGCATTGTTCAAGTTCTTGGAGCCAGAGGCTCCCGGGCTCTATCCTGGGGAAGACCGCGTCAGTTCTGGCTTTTGCCCCCCGAGGCGTTAGCCTTGGGAGAAGCCGGCTGGGAAGTCTTGGGCTTGCCACCATTGTGTTTCATTTCTGCACTCTGCGCAAGCGAACTCGTCTTCGAGTCGCTCAAGGTAGTGGGGCGGTAGAAACCGCTGCTTAAGGTCGCGAACGAACTCGTCCCACACATAAGCTGCCATACCTGCTCTGGTGTGGGCATGAGCCCACTGAGTCCACCAAGGAATGGCCTCACCTTCCAAGTACCAACTAGCTAAGATCACTTTGTCAGTATCTGTTTTCCTAACTGCGGCAAAGTAAGCTTCAAATTGATGTAACCATGAATAAAGAGTAGTGGGATCGAGTTTACCATTATACTTACTGAAATTCATTTTCTCAGGAAAATGATTCGAGGGCGCCGCCGGTGTCAATCTGGCGTCCAAAGCTCTGAGGTAACGCTCGTGTTCCACTCGTCGCATGGCGTCGTCTTCTCGTTGTCGAATCTCCAATGCACGCATCTGCATCTCAAGCAAGGAGCTTCGCTGCGGCTGTGACCCCGCGAGAGGGTCCCTGTGACGAGGATCTGGTATCTGGGATACGGAAGGAGAGGGAGGAGGAGATGGAAAACGCGACGCTAGAGAGCGAGAACGCTCCTCCAAAGCCAAAATCCGTGCCTTTTGCTCATCCAACTTGGTTGTCTGGTCTACGATTGCTCGCATCATCTGCTGGAACATGTCTGTGACACTCAAGCCGGGTGCCCTAGCTGGGCTGCCTAGTGCACTCTGGTCCCATGGTTCTGGTTCTCTCTCGTCGCCGAAACTCGCCATAGCGGGAAAATGCAATTCCTTTCCGGAACGCAATCTGACCATCCACTATCTGTGTGGGAGACTTCCGGAGGCTTCCGGAGGCTATAAACCAGGGACAGGAGTCACTCCGAAAGGGGTAGTCCACCGGCGTCTAAAAACCAACCACACGAGCGAGAAAATTTTCTGGTTTTCTTTGCTGAATCTTTGTCCTTGAAGTAAGCTCTGATACCACTGTAATATGCGGAAGCTTCGGAGAAGGATCGGTACTTCAAAACTCAGAAATCAGCACTCTTTTCGCGACGGAACTAACGCACAAACTGAAAGGAGATGTGCAGAAAATAGAGAGAGAAGGGGGAGATGGAGAGGACACAGTATTGGGTCCCAATTACCCTCTGTAGGGCCCCCACCACGGATGGTGTATTTGCTTTATTAGAATGATGTAAATCTGAAAACAAATACAAAAACTTGACCTTTTCTTGGCTGGAAAATCCTGCCCTTGACCTTCAGAAGTCCACCCCTTTGCTTGGCAATCTCCTTGGCTTGACTGGCCCTTGATTGGCTTGAGCACTTGGTGAAAACTGAGATGAATGATGGGATTATTGTTACCATATTATAGTAGTGATGTGTGTGAACACATTTAGGACCGCCGGGGCACTTTTTCCCTCACTAGGAGGTTTTTTCCCCCGTGCATTGTATATACGCCCATTATCTTCTAGGGCTTGTTATCTTTCATTTTTGGCACTCATAATACACTACTGTGTTGTGCTCAAGCTTCCTCATCTTCTTGAAGTTGTGTGTGCATTCCTGCAACCCTAATTCCAACAATTGGTATCAGAGCAGGCTTCCTCCTCCCGGGCAGCATCACCGGCACCTGCCGCTTCATCTCCTCCGATTGCGACGAGGTTTCACGAGCGTCTGCAGGTTAGTATATGCCGTGGGAGAGCCCGTAGGGCTCGTTCGTTTCAGAATTTTGATCTGAAGTCATTTCGCCCTCCGTTTTTGCATTCCAAGTACTGCGCAGGCAAAATCGTCCTACTGTGCAGATTTTCTGTCAAGATTAAAATCTGCAGGACAAGAGCCCATTCGTCTTTTTTGGGCTGTGCTACATAGCACAGGTCGATTTTATACAGGTTTACCTCTTACAGACAGCATTTACATCTAGTAGTACAGTCATTGGCCATGGCTGACAACAATGATGTATTCCGCATGTTGGCTGCTGAGGATAAGTTGGATGGCACCAACTATCCATTGTGGGCATATATGATGCGACATGTATTGGTAGCAAAGGGGTTATGGAACATTGTGCAGGGTATTGATGCACGTCCTATTGTGGCTGGGAATGCTGCAAACACATCAGAAACAGGTACTGTTGATGATGGTGCAGGCACAAGTGCTGTAGCAGCTGTTCGAGAACCACCACTTTCAGCAGAGCAGATTCGTTGGGATGGTAGAGATGCGCAGACTCATGCCTTGATTGCGCTGTCTGTCAAACGTACCATTATCCCACATATTCGCTCCTGCAGGACTTCTAAGGATGCTTGGGATGTACTTGCCACATTGTATCAGGCAAGAAATGAGGCTCGTGTTGCTTATCTCCGAAAACAGTTGGAGAGTGAGCATATGAACGAAGGTGATTCTATGGATAGCTTTTTGACAAAGATCAAGGATTTCAAAGAGCAGCTCATTTCTGCAGATGAAATCCTGTCAGACAGTTCACTTGTGCAGACTGTTTTGAATGGTCTACCAGATTCTTATCAGGGTTTTGCTTCCACTCTTCGCTTGATGATGAAAGGCAATCCCAATGCCTTATCATTTGAGGAGTTAGTTTCTGTTTTGCTGCAAGAAGACCAGTCAAGGCAAAACAGGAATATTATGCGTGTCGCAGATCAAGCTTTCGTTGCTAGTCAGAGAAGCGGGAAAGGTAAAGCTGGCTTTTCTTCTAGTAAGCAGAAATCTGCAAATGCTGCGCAACCAAAGAAGGAAGACAAAGATGAGAAGAAGGGTGACAAACAGAAGACATTTTGCAAGTACTGTAAGGGAAATGATCATGTCATCAAAGCGTGTCCTAAGCTGGCTGCGAAAGAGGCTAAGAAGAAAGAGGCTGGTATGGCTGTTGCAGATGCCTCTCCTTCTAACAATGAATCTGCTAATGTTGTGCTAGATACAGAATGGGCATTCAATGCGCAGTGCAGTTATGACCCATCTTTGCATGACACATGTATGTCTGCAGTAGATTCAGATGTATGGTACTTTGACAGTGGTGCCACTAAGCATATCACCTCGCAGCGCAGTTTATTCACTTTCCTTGAGTCTGCTCCCACAGGGAATACTGTCACTTGTGCCAATAACTCCTCTTATCCCGTTGAAGGAGTTGGACAGATTGTGCTGAATGTTGCAAATGGCAACACCTTTACACTTTTTGATGCATTGTATGTGCCAGGGATCAAAAAGAATCTGCTGTCAGTCTCCGCATTTGCCAAAACAGGTTTGGTTGTAAAATTTGTGGATGACAGATGTACTGTTCATGATCTCTCTTGTGGTGACATCATTGTAGCATCTGGTTCACTATGTCGAGGGCTGTATAAGCTCAATATGAATGGCAAATGTGTAGAGGATTCAGCATGTGCTATTATGGATACGCAGGCTATTTCAGATGCAAAACTGTGGCATGCACGTTTTGGTCATCTGAATTTTGCAAGTTTGCTGCGCCTGCAGAAATCTGAAATGGTGTCTTCTTTGCCTAAGCTTGAGGCACCTGTCAAGCATGTTTGTGAGGGCTGCATATTGGGTAAAATGCAGCGTGCTTCCTTTCCCAAAGATGGATCAGTGAGAGCTGAACGCAGATTGCAGCTTGTTCACAGTGATGTTTGTGGTCCCATGCAAACTCCATCATTTGGAAACTACCTTTACTTCGTGACTTTCATTGATGATTTTACCAGGCATGCATGGGTATATCCTTTGAAGGCAAAGTCCGAAGTGTTTTTGTGCTTCAAACAGTTTTTGGTTATGGCTGAAAATGTGTCAGAAAGTAAGATGGGCACCCTCCGTTCAGATCGAGGGGGGGAGTATATGTCTTCAGAATTTAATGCATTTCTGGCTGAGCGTGGGATAAAACACCAATGTACAGTGCCGTATACACCACAGCAAAATGGTGTGGCTGAGAGAAAAAACAGGTCTCTCATGGAAATGGCAAGATGTATGGTTAAGAGTCAAAGTCTACCACATGGTTTTTGGCTTGAGGCTGTCATGTGTGCCACTTATGTACTAAACAGGTGTCCCACCAAAGCATTACAGGTTGTCACTCCATATGAGGCTTGGCATAGCCGCAAGCCATCTGTTGGCCATTTACGTGTTTTTGGTTGCCTGGCATATGCATTAGTGCCTGTGCAACATCGCAGAAAATTGGATGACAAAGCTGTCAAATGTATTTTTGTTGGATATAGTGCTGAGAGCAAAGGCTATCGTTTGTATCATCCACAGACAAAGCGCATTTTGGTTAGCCGTGATGTTGTATTTGTGGAAGATGCAGTTCAGCCCTTGGTTTCATGTACTAAGGAGACAGATATCAGCTCACGTGATGTCTATGATACATTGTTGCCTCTTTTCAGTGGTGCACAGTCAAGTGCAATACCTCATGAGGCAGTTTTTCAGCCTATGCAGGTTTTAAATGATGGCACAGATCAGCCTATATCTGATGCAGATGTGCATGATGCACTTGAGGATGAGAGACAAGAGATTGAGGGCTCTAGGAATATGCCTAGATGGCTGGTGCAGACTTTGCGTGACAGCAAGTTGGATGCCCCTTTGTCTAGTCGCACTCGTTCTGGCTCTCATGGTGCCTCTTATGCGTCAGATTGTTATGCATTGGCTGTTTCTAGTATGTGCGATGAAAGTGAGCCTGTTTCATTTGATGAGGCACAAAGTTCAGAAAATTGGATGGCTGCTATGCAAGCAGAATACGATGCTATTATGAAGAATGGTACATGGTCTTTATGTGACTTGCCCCCTGGCAAGAAGGCCATTGGCACTAAGTGGGTATACAAATTGAAGCGTAAGCCTGATGGCACAGTGGATCGCCATAAGGCTAGGCTTGTTGCAAAAGGTTATGCTCAAGAGAAGGGCATTGATTTTGATGAGACTTTTGCTCCCACATGTCGTATGACCACTGTTCGTAGCATCTGTGCATTAGCAGCTCATAATGGTTGGAATGTACATCAGCTGGACATAAAGACTGCGTTCTTAAATGGAGATTTGCATGAGGAGGTGTATGTATCGCAGCCTCGTGGTTTTGTTCAAAGAGGGCAGGAAAACAAAGTGTGCAGGTTAAAAAAGGCTTTATATGGTTTAAAGCAAGCTCCACGAGCTTGGTATGAAAAAATACATGCATATTTGACTGCACATGGGTTTCAGAATAGTCCAACAGAAAGCACTTTGTATGTTAAACGTGTGGATGGTGTACATCTAATCATTGCTCTCTATGTCGATGACATGCTGCTCACAGGACCAAATGAGAGTCATATTGCTGATTTTAAGGCTGATTTGAATGCCTCTTTTGAGATGTCAGATTTGGGGCATTTGCATCATTATTTGGGGATACAATTTAAGCAGTGTGATGGAGGTATTGCTTTGTGTCAGACAAAGTATATTGAAACATTGTTGCGGAGATTTGGCCTTGAAGACTGCAAGCCTATTGCTACTCCAATGGAGACAGGTTTGAAGTTGAGTCTTCATGATGCTGGAGATCACTTTGATGTCACACTCTATCAGACAGCTGTTGGTTGCCTCATTTATGTATGCATTACGAGGCCAGACATTCAGTTTGCAGTCTCACAGGTGAGCAGATTTATGCATAGCCCAGGCATTAAGCATTGGCAGGCAGTGAAGCGTATCTTTCGCTATTTGAGTGGTACTCGGTATCTTGGGTTGTTTTATCCCAAGGGGGGATCATTGCCGCCAGATTTACATGCTTTTTCAGATTCTGACTGGGCTGGTTGTTATGACACACGCGTGTCCACGAGTGGTTTTTGCTTCATGCTTGGAAGCTCATGCATATCATGGTTGAGCAAGAAGCAGCCTACTGTGGCCACTTCTAGTTGTGAAGCTGAGTACAGGGCAGCTTTCACAGCTACGGTTGAGTGTGTGTGGCTCAGACGCCTTATGGCTGATTTGGGTGTTGGGCAGCCATCTGCCACCACCATCTTCACTGACAGTCAGAGCGCATTGGCAGTTGCGCGGAACCCAGTGTTCCATGCTCGTACGAAGCACATTGAGGTGCACTACCATTATGTCAGGGAGAGACTCTCTGCAGGAGAGATCAGTTTGGCTTATGTGCCAACACAGGATAACCTTGCAGACCTTTTCACAAAGGCTCTGCCTCGTGAGAAGTTCGAAGCTTTTCGCAAAGCTTTGGGCTTACTCCCTTTTGTGGATTCGTCCACATAGCTAGACACTTCCCTATACATGAGTGCTAGCTCTTGTTCACCGCATCACTCCAGGGGGGATTTGTTACCATATTATAGTAGTGATGTGTGTGAACACATTTAGGACCGCCGGGGCACTTTTTCCCTCACTAGGAGGTTTTTTCCCCCGTGCATTGTATATACGCCCATTATCTTCTAGGGCTTGTTATCTTTCATTTTTGGCACTCATAATACACTACTGTGTTGTGCTCAAGCTTCCTCATCTTCTTGAAGTTGTGTGTGCATTCCTGCAACCCTAATTCCAACAATTATGGCCTCCCCTATTTATACTCCTCCTCAGGAGCAGTCAGCCAGCTGAAAAACAGTCCATGTCCCACGACTGAGTAAATTCAGCATTAAATGCTCAAATAAATCTTAATAAATTTTGCATAAATTTCCTAGCAAGCTGGGGAGGTAGGCGCTTGCTTCTAGAAGGCTGGATAGCCTTTGCCCACAATCTATGGGCTGGGCAGCCTGTATGGGCTGCCCCATACTTGCCCTACAGCCCTATGAAGGCTGTAACCTCCTGAAAATAGCCTTATTCTTGCCTTAGGTCTGTACTACAGCCCTTCCATGGCTGGTGGGTCCAGCCTGAGCCTTACTGGCCCACATGGGGATGGTTTCACACCATTCCCATGCCCCCACTCAGATCCGGGGTAGCCCTATGGGCTGGCCCCTTGTCCTAAACCTAATCTACTCAGTGATCTGGCATCCGGTACCAAACCAGATACACAGAACCACTGACATCATTCTAGAGGGAGACTCACAGCGCGGACGAGCACTGTTTCATGTGCAGGACAGTGCACACCTGACCTTGGACTCATGTGCAGGACAATGCACACCTGACCTCGGACGACTGAGATGGATCCCTGGCTGACTCGTCCCGGACTGGGCTCACATGGGACCAGTTCACCATCCCAGGTCCTGCACCTTCTGTACAGAAATGTCTACGTGGCATCCAAGTGCGGGATGCACGTGACACTCTAAAGTATAGTCTTCGGAAGTGAAGCCTGATGTTTTAGCATTAAAAGATTTACAAATTTGCTCGCATTGCACTCATTTTTGCACAGGATTGCTCAACTGGAGCATGTGAGCGGAACTGGAGCTCATACTCTCTTATACACACCAAGATTCGAAATCGCCTTAGTACTTCTCAATTAGAGAAGTTGGTGTACTACAGAGCTAACATGAGGCTCGTGCGAAGCTACCATGCTTTGGGGTCACCGAAGCAAGTATAAATTGGACTCAAGAAGAACTTAGAAGTAGAAAATTATTTCTAGTTCAATGAATATCCAATATGCAATTTGTGGTATGTTTAAACAGGTTGATCCAACACTACTCAAATTGGTAGATGAACCCAGTCCGGAGCTTGTGGATCGGCAAGATGAGCAAGATGAGATTTTGAGAGCTTTACATAGAGAGCTTGAGAGTGTGGATCGTTGTGTGACCCGCTCACGTGCACGATCTCTCAGCATTCCTCTACGCCAGGCAGCTCCAGATCTAGGCTCTGCGAGACGAGAGAGCAGTCTCGCAGGGGAAAGCTTCCAGTTCGTCGCACCCAGCAGAGGCGTGCAAATGAGGCTGTCCAACTCATTTACACTCAGATTCCCGAGGCACATGACGAGGATGCACTGGAGCTTGTTGTTGCTGAGCCAGAGTTCGATGAAGAGGGCAATGGTATCAATGATGGAGGCATGCTCTCTTCAGAAGACTCATCATCTTCATCTGATGATGAGATTTGAGACTCTTGCATCTAGAGTCTAGACAACTGTAGTGTTTCATTGTTTTGCTTTTTGCACTTGTGGACCAGGACATGTGCTGTAGACATGATATTTGTACTCTCTTTTATCATCTATGACTTTCATGGTTCTTGCTTATATCACTATGACATGAGGTATTGTGTAACGGGCTTGGTAACTAATTTAAACTTTAAGTAATGAGGTTCACTCTTTATTTTAAGTATTTTGGTTGCTATGTCTACAAAATATTCAGGTTTCTAGGACTGTTTACAAATGGTACGTACTGTTTACGTACCTTAAAATTTGTTCCGTACATAAGTACATTCCGTACGTACTGATAGCGTGCCGTACACTACGTACCTTGGATGGAACAGATGCATAGATATTATTCAGAGTCAGAGTGGTTTTGGAGACCGGGCCAGGTTTCAGAGAAAAGGGTTGCCAGAGACGGATGGATGACAGGGGGACTTCGGGAATAGAATGGGATGATGACAGTCATCCAAGAACAGGTTGGAATCCCGTCATCAAGTTTAGCAGAGGGGGATGTCATGTGCATGAAATGCCATGGACATTCTCAGAGCTAATCGAGAAGGGGCAGCCAAGAAAAAGAGCATTAGAACCAGAAGACGGAGCACAGAGTGCTAATTAGTATGTTGGACTTTCAGCAAGGCTTGGAGGACTTGGAGGGCTCAGTCGGCTGCAAGACAGTGGAGTCGGCTATACAAGAGCAAAGGCGGCTGCAAGCGCTGCATTAATGGAGAAACCAAGCCCAGTCGGCCAACGTTTCATTTCTCCTATGGCCTATAAAAGGGCAAGTGTGCTATTCATTGTAATCATTCATTCCTTTAACATGGTTGGCTGACATGGCAGCTGACGTGTGCAGGTACGGCTGGCTGCTCAGGCTGGACTGCACATGTGCAGGTGTTGCCACATGGGCAAGCAGGCAGGCAAGCAAGAGAAAGAGAGAAGCGCCATGCAGCAAGCGCAAGAGAGGCAATGGGCCGCTAGTCGTGAAGGCACCGTGCAGCAAGCAAGAGGCGAAACGAAGCTCAAGGCTAGCTGAAGCGATGGCGGATAGGCGCACAAGCAAAGGAGAAAAGCAAGCGAAAAGCACCGGGCAGTCCAAAACAAAGATCAGCGTGGGATTTTTCGAAAATGCTGAAGCATCACATTTATATATATATATATATATATAAAGAGGAAAAAAAACTATTCGATAGTCTTTTTGGAAAAAGCTTTTGTAATAGTTTTTTTTTAGGGGAAAAGCCCCCTCAAACTTGTATAAATAAGGGGCCAAGGTTCTTGTATGCCACAACACAATTTGGGTGAAAGCTAGAAGATCTCCTCCACGTGGATCAAGGAGGCATCTTCTCGGGAATTGTACAAGGGCTACGCCGACCTCGAGTGATAAATAAATACCTGCGGGTGCGCCACGCTTTGGGGCCAATTGGTCTTTTGTGCAGGAGCACTCTAGCTCCACTTATTCTTTTTCTTCTTCTTCCAAGTTAATTATTCCAATTCATAAAGAGTTTTAAGTGTGATTAAGTGTGTTCACCGCCCGTCAAGTTTCTAAAGGCCGCAGGAGCACGGGGGCCGAGTTTTGAGTTGACCAAATCAGCTCGTCAGGGGTGCCCTCTCGCCCCGTTTCTTTTTCTCTTCTTTTCTGAGGCTATGAGCATGTATCTGACAGCAGAGGAGGTTGGTTTGAGAGGACTCCAGCTCCTAGTCCGGGGAGAGGACCTGCTCGATTCTGAGTTTGCTGATGACACGGGATTATTTTTGCATGGCCAAGAGGCCAATCTTCAGAGGGCAGAGCAGTCGCTACAAGTTTTTGGTGCAGCTTCGGGAGCATTGATCAATTGGCGCAAGACAGTGGTCTTTTGGATCAGTAGCGCTCCCACTCCGGCATGGAGCCCAGACCCGGGTTTTAGATGGATTCCTCCTGGCACAGCAGTGCGGTATTTGGGATGCCAGATTGGACTTGATTTGTCACCTGAGAAGCAGATCGCCACGCTTCTTCTAAGCATTCGGAAGAAGCTTTTGTATTGGAGTACAGCTCGGCTATCCTTGGCTGGGAGGGTGGTGGTGACAAATCAGGTGCTTTTAGCGACCATGTGGTACATCACGTCTTGCTGGATCTTCTCGAGCTCTTGCATCAGCCAGGTACAGAGGCTGATCAGGAACTTTCTTTGGTCTGGGCGGGACGGTCAGCCAGCCCGAGCTAAGGTGGCTTGGGCAGTTATTACTCTTCCGTTGGCCCAGGGGGGCTTGGGCATTATAGATCCAGTTGATCAGAGTAGAGCCTTATTGGGGAAGCTTATTGTTTGGGGGCTGCTTCCAGGCGCTGAGCCTTGGAAGGAGCTTCTTTTTCAGCGACTGCAGGGTAGGGCTCCTCCAGTAGGGGGCACTTGGGCACCAGAGATACGATGGATCTTCATAGAGATAAGGAGGACAGGCCTCAGTAGAGGATGGGAGGATAGATTTGCCTTGAGCATCCTGCGAGCTTGGGAGCTGCTGAGACCAGGGCTTTCTCAGAGACGTCCTACTTGTGATGAGGAGCGGGCCAGACTGCCGCTCATTTGAAGCCCCGCGGTACACGCTAAGCAGGGTCATATGCTGGGTTCTCGGCCTCGTCTAACCTGGGGACCATTGGCGGCAGGCCCAACACGCAGTTTTGGAGACTGGCAAGCCTTCTACAGTCTCCCAGAGGAGGTCTAGGTGGAGAGCTTGAGTCACTTCAGAGGGGGGCTGATTATGAGGGATGACATTCAGGAGGCACTCACTGAGGAGTGGTTCACGCCTTTCGAGCCAGCGGCCCCACAGTGGATGGGAGCCTTTACACAAATGGAGATCTTGATTGATGTCAGAGCTTGCACTGAGGATGGTAGATGCCTCTACTATGAGATCCAAGATGAGGGCAGCCTTCAGGCGGAGTCGCCTTTGGTTGCAGAGTGCATCTTTCAGAGGATACGGGTAGTGGCCGCCGCTTCTCGGAAGTGGCATATTGATCCAGACCCTGCAGATGTGGACTCTGATTCGCACATTTGGGCATATGCTGCGCGCCCCTTGGCCCGGCTCCAGTGGGACCCTGGCAAGTACGAGTGGCATGATCCTTATGCGTCCCCCGAGGCCACAGAGATTACCTTTTTCCAGTACACTGTTCGGTTGGGGAGGCATATTTTGACTGCGAGGAGGATGGTCTCTCCAGCCCGCAGAGCGAAGCATTGGCGGCTACAGGGACTCTCACAGGAGTTCCTGGAGGATTTTTGGGCCAGGCTCTGGGCTAGTCGACAGGCACGCAGGATCTTGACTTTTCAGTGGCTGGTTGCCCACAGGGGCTCTGCAGTTGGCACCTGGCTTGTCTACAGTGGTCTTCCGGCGGCCTGCGTCCGATGCGGCCACCCTTTGGAGACACAGAGACACTGCCTATGGGACTGTCCACCACACAGGCGCAGCAGATTTGGTTGAGGATGCTGCGCATTTTGGCCCCCCTCTTTCCAGAGGGCATGTATACGCGGGGTGCCGCTGCTTGGTCGACATCGTCAGGGCCTGCTCTGGGATACGAGTGTTAGCACTTTCATCCCCAGTTTCTGCTCTTTATGGTGCCCATTTGGTCCCCTTTTGTATGGCCCTTGCTTGTGGGCTGGCCACCCCTTTTTTTACTATTTTTCTAGGATTTTTCCCAGCCATTCTAGCATTTTTCCAGTCGGCCATGTCCAACAGCTCCAGTCGGCCTGTTTATGAGCTCCAGTCGGCCAGCACTTCCCCACTATAAATAGTGGGTGCGGGCCTCTCATTTTTCATTGAGTCTTGTACATATTTGCTCCCTCACTTATGAGACTATCACTGTCTCTTGCTTGGGACTGTTTTGGTTCAGTATATTCAGCATAGTTTGCTCCATATCTCTCTCTCTCTTGCACTCTCTGTTCAGCACATTCTAGTGCCACTCTGCTTCCGCTCTGTGCACTCTTTCATGGTATCATCGCTCCAGGTTTAGCAACCTTTCTGCTGCCCCAGATTCAGCCCTGTTTTCAGCACCTTCTCCTCTGAATGGAGCTAATGAAGCTCAGCTGAAACAGTTAGGGTTTCACATGTGGGAGACACACACAGAGAAGGGAGGGAGAGAGAGAGTTGTGGGGATAAGTCAACTCATCAAGTGTTGAGTGTGTGACTCCCCTATCACACATGTATATTGCACTAGTACACATAGTGCACTTAGTACATTAAAAGTACTAAGTGTACTATGTACTATAACTTATGGGCTTGTACACACTATAAGGGTGGGCATAATGCCTTTACCCCCCCAACCTCCCACTTAAAGGCAAAGTGCCCTTAAATGAAGGAAAAGAAAAATCAGTATGTACATGATAATATACAAGGCCATATCAAGGCTGAAACTGGCCTCATCCAATGCCCATCAAGTGTCTGCAATGAGCAAACCGCTCTGGAGGCAAACTCTTTGTCAACAGATCAGCCGGGTTGTCATCCGTATGAATCTTAACAAGCTGAATTTGCTTGTTCTCTATCACCTCTCTGATGAAGTGATACTTCACATCCACATGCTTCGTCTTTGCATGAAAGACAGGGTTCTTTGCCAACTGGATGGCACTCTGACTGTCACAATGCAACAATGGAATATCCCCTGTATAACCCAAATCAACCACTAACCGAGATAGCCATAATGCCTCCTTGCAAGCCTCTGTGGCTGCAATATACTCGGCCTCTGTAGTAGATAAGGCTGTGCACTTCTGCATCCTGGATATCCATGACACAGCACCTCCTGTGAATGTAAACACATAACCGGTAGTAGACTTCCGGTTATCTGGATGACCGGCATAATCCGAATCCGTGTAACCATGCACTAATGCATCCTGTTTGCCAAAACAAATGCACATATCCTGTGTGCCCTTCAGGTATCTCATGACACCTTTCACTGCTTCCCAATGCTTCTTGCCAGGGTTGGCCATGTATCTAGAAACCACTCCCACTGCAAATGCAATGTCCGGCCTAGTAGCAACCATGGCATACATGAGACTGCCACAAGCTGAAGCATACGGAATCTTGGCCATATCAGCCCTGTCTTTATCCGACTGTGGGCTGTCCATAGCACTGAGTTTCACATATGGAGACAAAGGAGTACTAGTCTTCTTCCCCCCATCCATATTGAATCTCTGCAAAACTTTGCCATGTATTCCTTCTGAGACAAATACAACATATGCTGATTTCTGTCCCGAAGTATCCGCATACCCAAAATGTGATTTGCATCACCCAAACCCTTCATATCAAAGTCTGATGCAGCCTATTTTTCAAGGCATCCATCTCTTTACGAGATTTTCCAGCAATCAACATATCATCAACATACAAGATGAGAATCAATAGACTGCCATCCAAAGCTTTCTTGGTGTATAAGCAGTGATCTATGTCACTTCTCCTGAAATCCTGGGATTTCATGAATGTATCAAATTTATGATACCATTCCCTTGGTGCCTGTTTGAGCCCATAAAGACTCTTTTTCAGCTTGCATACAAGCTTCTCCTTTCCACTCACTGCATAACCCTCTGGCTGTTGCATATATATCTCCTCATGGAGATCACCGTGAAGAAAAGCAGTCTTCACATCCATCTGAATCAAATCCAGATCATCATGTGCAACCAAAGCTAACACAGCTCTAAGTGTGGTCATTTTGACCACTGGAGAGAAGATCTCGTCAAAGTCCACACCATATTCCTGCTTGAAGCCCTTAGCCACTAGCCTGGCTTTGTATCTTGGCTTTAAGCCTGTAAACCCACTTGCATGGCAAAACCTTCTTGCCTGCAGGCAAATGCACCAACTTCCATGTTCCATTTTTGTGCAGAGAATCCATCTCTGACTTCATAGCACGCTCCCAAAGAGCCTCGTCTGCCCTCTGTAAAGCCTCCTTATAACATGAGGGCTCCCCACAGTCAGTGAGCATCAAGTAGTCAACCCCTGGAACAAACCTGTTTGGGGCTCTGAAGGGTCTTGTGGACCTCCGTACCCAATGACCATGATTTGCAGGTTGCTGTCCAACCTGCATATCACCTATTGGTGGATCCTGTTCCATGCCATAAGGTTGAAATATCATGCCCGGTATCTCCTCTAACTGTGGGATATCCATAGGGATATCTTCTGCCATCTCTGGCTGTCCATTTGGACCATTTTCAGCACCATTTAAGGGCTGGTTTTGCTGCTGTAATGGCTGATTTACAGCCCTTGGTTGTTGTCCATGATGTCCATCATCATCAAAGATGACTCTGCCAGGCTCCTGTTGCCTTGCAAGCTCCTTATACATGCATGTTTCATCAAAAATGACATCATTGCTGCGTATAATCTTTCTATTCACGGGATCCCAAAGTCTATACCCCATTTCACCTCTGTCACCATATCCTAGGAATATGCATTTGTGAGACTTAGGATCAAGTTTGGTGCGCATTTCCCTGCGTATGTGCACGTACGCAACGCAACCAAACACTCTCAAGTGCTTGTATGACGGAGGCTTCCCTGTCCATACTTCCTCTGGCACTTTCCCACCAAGCCTCGTGTTAGGTAACCTGTTTATAAGATGAACGGCTGTCATAACAGCTTCAGCCCAAAAACCATGAGGTAACGCAGCATGTGACAACATAGAACGGACCTTCTCCTGAATGGTCCTGTTCATCCTCTCTGCTGTCCCGTTCTGTGGAGGATCATAAGGAGTAGAGAGCTCCCTCTTGATGCCTTTAGCATCACAAAAGTCCTGAAACTATTTGGACATATACTCTCCACCATTGTTGGAACGCAAAGCCTTCAGTGTTTTGCCAGTTTGATTCTCAACAAGAGCAACAAACTTCTCAAACACTGAGAATGTATCACTCTTCAAACGAAGAGGATAAACCCACACCTTGCGTGTGGCATCGTCAATAAAAGACACAAAATATTTTGCCCCTCCCAAAGAAAGCTGAGGCATCTCACATACATCTGTATGCACAAGCTCTAGCTGAGCATCTTTCTGTCCAAGAGCTTTCTTGTGGGGGCACTGGAGTTGCCTGCCATATATACAATGCTCACAAAACTGAAAACTTGAAAACTTTAGAGAAGGCAAGTAACCCAAACGAGACAATTGCTCCATTCCCTTGACACTCATGTGTCCCAACCGGCTATGCCACATAGAGATTTCCGGCAGCTCGGTTGCATTTACATTAACATGGTGACAAACACCAGCATGCATGAAGTAAAGAGTGTCCACCTTAGAGCCTCTGGCAACAACCAGTGAGCCCTTACTAATCTTCCACTTTCCACGACCAAATGTGGTAACATAATCAGCATCATCAAGCTATCCAGTAGAAAGGAGGTTCTTCTTGATCTCAGGCACATGCCTGACATCATGGAGCATAAGCTGTGAGCCATCTGAAAACACAAGTCTCACATCACCTCTGCCAAGAATCTTGCATGCATGGTTATCACCCAAATAAACTACTCCTTCATTGCCAGCAGTATACATGACAAACAAGTCTCTGCAACCTGTGACATGAAAGGAGGCACCTGAATCAATGATCCACGAGTGCATACCATGTCCATCTCCTGCAAGTAGTGAATGGGCATCAAGTGAAGACGTGAATAGGACTTCATCCTCACTGTCACCTGCATGTGACACATTGACTTCTTCAATCTTGACTCCACTTTTGCCCTTTGGCTTTACATCTTTGGCTTCATCTTTGTCTTTGTCTTTGCCTTTTTCCTTTTCCTTTTGATCATTCTTCCATTTGTAGCATTGCTTTTTGATGTGTCCTTTCTTGCCACAATAATGGCATTCCAAGTCCTTTTTGGAGCGGGACTTGCTCCTTCCCCGTTCTTGGCTTTTACCCCTTTGTTGGGATCTCCCACGTGCATTCATTGCATTGGACTTTCCAACAGAATTGTTCTTCCTGTTCATCTCTTCTTGAAGGAGCGCACCCTCAACATCTGCATATGACAGCATAGCATTCGAATTGCTAGTGGCTGTCCTGAATGTGTCCCAACTCTCTGGCCGAGTGCATAAGAGAAAAGTGGCTTTGAACTCATCGTCCATTGCCAACTTTTGATTAATGACCTGGCTGACAATACCATTAAACTCATTTAGATGGGCTGTCATAGACGCCCCTTCCTTCATCTGAAGACCTATGAGTTTCTTCAACCAATACACTTTGCTTGAGGCACTTTGCTGGGCATACAAGTCCTGCAATCTCTGCCACATTCCCCAAGCTGTCTTCTCTTCACGAATGCTGAAAAGTAAAGAGTCTGACACAGACAACATGATAGTAGATCTTGCCAGCTCATCCATATCTTCCCACTCTTCAGCAGTAAGAGAAGCGGGCATTACACCCCTTTCTTTGATAGGCTTGTGTTGCTTCTTCTGGAGCAACACATTATAGCACTGGGTTTGCCAAATATCATAGTTATGTGAGCCTTCAAGCTTCTTAATGTGAAGCAATGAAGAGCTCTCACCTGTGGTTGCCATAGCAATATGCAACCTGTCAATGCCTAACTCCCTGCAAAATGTGCAAGCACTGCACCAAAAGCACACAAAGTGCTCACAGTTGTTCTCCCAAAGTTTATCTCCCACTGCGGAAGCACGAATGCAACTCTACTCCCACTGTATGTGATGAAATCACCAAAATCTGGTTGCTGCAGATTTAGGACAGCACCTTAAATGTGCTCTGTTGCCCTTCCAAAGTACTGTATAGCAGTACTAAGTGCTCACCAATGATGTACCAAACCTGTACCGACAAGTACAGCAGCTGAAAATGAACCTTTTCTTCACTCAAATCAATGTACAGCCATGCCAAAACTTGCACAAAGTTGTACCAAATCTGTACCAGCAAGTACAGCAGCAATAAATGCTCTCCTGGCTGTCCAAATGAGTGAAAATCAGACTTTTACAGTCACGACCACTGCATACAACAGTCCCGAACAGAAATTGGACAAAAGCCCCTTGACTGCAAGCTGATTTCTGAGGATTCAAGGCATAAAAGTCTTGCATGCTGCTTTGCCAAGCTCAACAAGCACAAAATCTTGAAAAGCCCCTTGATTTAAGCTCAATTTCTGATCATACATGGTACATTAACGCACATGAAGGCATCCAGAGTCTTCACAATGCTTCCCCCTGGCCACATATACATCAAGTACATAAAAGCCCCTTGATTTACAGGCACATTGAGTGCTTGACAGGCATCAACACATTGCCCAAAGCATCAAATGCGAGTGCTTGCATGCAAATCAATCCAATTGGCACAAAAGCCCTTTGATTTGCACATCAATTTCCTGCGATTTTGCCCAAATGTGAAATTTCTCACATCATACAGCATGTATGAATGCTTAATTGCACAATTACATCAAAAAGCCCCAAATTTCGACATCGAATTTCCTGCAAATTGATCTTGAATGTGACCAATGTCACCCAATTTTGCCAATTTTGCTCAAAATTTGAGCAATTTGGCACCTGTACCTGCTCAATTGATAATTGTACTTGCTCAATTGCAAATCCCAAAAAAAATTGAAGCATGTACCTCTTAATTTCTGATTTATTTTTTTTTGTTGCAAGAAAAGGGGGGGTTGGCTGATGCTGCTGCAGAAAAAATTGTGCTGATGAAGGACTCCTCACGCTTACCAGTTGAATGATGCTGTTGCTGCTGAAAAAGTGCGGATGCTGCAGTTCGTGCAGACCTTTGTAGTCGGGCTTGGACTGATCGCAGAGACGGGGCCCTGTTTGGGCAGGCGAAGGACCAGACGGCACTGGTAAGGACTAGTCGAAAGGCGTGGGCCTTGTTTGGGCAAGCGAGGGATCAGACGGCGCTGGTAAACACCTAGCACCCTCCTTCGCACGGCGCCCGACTCCTCAGATGCGCGCGAACCTACAGCACGGCGCCCGACTCCTCATATCAAAAAAGCAATGCTAGGTGCTATCGAGTCGGCGACGCACGGCGCCCAACTCCTCATATGCACGCGAACCTGCAGCACGGCACCCGACTCCAACCAGCTGTGCGCGCTAGTGAAGCGCCGCTGCTCTTCTTCTTCGCTCACCTGCCTAGTGGCCAGCGCTACACGCGATGGCTCTCACCGAAGCGTAGGCGTGTTCGATGGACGCCCGCCTGCTGTGCGCTGACTCAATGCTTGCTGTGCAGTGCTTTGCAGCACCTGTGCCTTGCTCACGCTGGCCAAAGTCCAGCGCTGTTTCTAAATGCTCACTCACACAGGAAACTTGCAGCGCACGTGCTCCTTGCTGAGCCTCTGCTCGTGCCAAGCTCAAGGCTCCATAGCCGAGCTTCTTCTTCGCGATGAAGACGACTCCGCACACCCGCACACACACGAACACAACCGTGGCTCTGATACCAGTTGAATGGAGCTAATGAAGCTCAGCTGAAACAGTTAGGGTTTCACATGTGGGAGACACACACAGAGAAGGGAGAGAGAGAGAGAGTTGTGGGGATAAGTCAACTCATCAAGTGTTGAGTGTGTGACTCCCCTATCACACATGTATATTGCACTAGTACACATAGTGCACTTAGTACATTAAAAGTACTAAGTGTACTATGTACTATAACTTATGGGCTTGTACACACTATAAGGGTGGGCATAATGCCTTTACCCAACATCCTCTACGTTTTCTTCCAGATCCATAGCTTTTGCTGCTGCGTTTTCTGGACAGCACTCTGCTGGTCGTTTTTTCTTCAGATTGGCTTCACTGATTCAGCCGTCTGGCTCTTGTAGATCAGCGTTTCATTGCCCACTTGGAGATTGGACTGCAGGCGGCCTGTTTTCTACAGGACAGCACTTGTTCACTACTGCGTTTTCCTCTCCAGTGGTCCTTTCCCTTTGCAGAGGGGGCTTGTGGTGTTGCAGGCTTTGGTGGCACTCTTGGTACCTGTGGAGGACACCTTTTTCTTTAGAGTTTGTGCATTTCTTGAGATTGAGCCCAAGCTCTTGTGATGGCTGCTCCCACTTCTCTTCATATGTTTGCTGAGTCTGCCAAGTTGGATGGTTCCAACTACACCCTATGGAAGGTGAAGGTGAAATCAGCCTTGCGTGGCGTGGATCTCTGGGATTGGCTCAAGGTTGGATCAAAACGTACGTACGGATCCAATCCGTACCGTACATCCGTACCGTACGGGGATCCGTACGTACGGATCGATCCGTACGCCGTTTTCTTTTTTTTTTTCTTTTTTTTGCTTTGCTTTGCTTGCCTGCAAGATAAACGTTTGCCTGCGATAAACGTTTTTTTTTTGGGTTTCGCCTGCGATAGCGTCTGGACTCCGTACGGCGCACACCTTCCGGTAAGGGCCTCTACAGTCGCACTCTCTCTCTCTCTCTCTCTCTCTCTCTCTCTCTCTCTCTCTCTCTCTCTCTCTCTCTCTCTCTCTCTCTCTCTCTCTCTCTCTCTCTCTCTCTCTCTCTCTGCTACTGTTGCCTCTTTCCCGTCGCCGCCGCCTTCCTTTCGCTTCGCCTCTTTCCCGGCGCGTTCCCCACCCACCCTTGCTCAGGCCCCCAAGGTAGCACCATAACTCTCTCTCTCTCTCTCTCTCTCTCTCTCTCTCTCTCTCATAGCCTTAGCCCACCCTCTGTGGACCGTGCATAGAGCTCTCAGCCTCTCTCTCCTTCAAGTCTCTCTCTCTCTCTCTCTCTCTCTCTCTCTCTCTCTCTCTCTCTCTCTCAGAGTTGAGCTGCCCACTAAATATTATGCATTGCATGATTGCTGAATCCTGATTGAAATTGTATGGCATTGTGCATTGAATTTGTCAGAGTAATCATGCATTGACTTGTGATTCTAATTTCTCACTTTTGAATTAGTAGGTTTTTGACCTTCTTGTGTCTCTATTTTGAAAGTTTTATATGTCAATGTGGACATGGATTGAAATTTTATGTAGGTAGCTGAAATTTCTGAGATTTTATGTATTTTTACCAATGGTACGTATTTTTACGTACCTTAAAATTTTTTTCCGTACCAAACAACGTACAGTACGTAAAGATCCGTACAGTACATAACGTTTGGAACCACCTTGGATTGGCTTGTTACACCAGCCAATGCCACCCCTCCCACCCTTGCTTCTGGTGGTGTGACTCAGGCACAGATTGATATTTGGCAGTCGAATGATCGACGTGTTTTCTCCTTCCTGAGTTGAACTGTCAGGATGCTGTTCTCTCTCATGTGCGTACAGCAGATGCTCCACATGAAGTTTGGAAGGCTTTTGCAGATCTCTATGAGATTAAGTCTCCAGGTCGGATTTTGGCGTTGGAAAAGCAACTTATGAACTTATCAGTTTCTGCGTTTCCATCTTTATCTGCTTTCATCTCGAAGATGAAAGATCTCCGGAACGAGCTTGCTGTTTGTGGCAAGGACATCTCCACAGAGGATATGGCTATTCGGCTGCTCTCCAAACTTCCAGAGAGGTTTGATGCATACTTTCAGTCTCTGGTTTCTTCTCCTCGTCCTGTTCCAGTTACTTGGGAGGAAGTTCTCCCCTCCATTATGCAGATAGAGTCTCGCTTTGAGGAGCGGACTGGCACCTCCGGTGGCCCTGATGGAACTTTGGCAGCACGAGATAAAGGGAAGTCTCAACAAAAGAAAGGTAAAGGGGGTTTTGACAAGAACTCCAAGGATTCCGATAAGGATAAAGACAACAAATCTTCAAAGAATAAGGACATTGAATGTCATTATTGTGACAAGAAGGGTCACAAGTCACCCCAATGTCACAAGAAGAAGCGTGATGAAGCAGCAAAGAACTCTTCCTCAACGGCGGTGTCTCAACCCAAGAAGGATGATGGAATTCTTCTCTTAGCAGGTACTCGGCGTATACTTGCTCTTGTGACTTCTCAGTCACGGTCTTGGATTGTTGATAGCGGTGCTACTGCTCATATGACACCCCATCGAGATTGGTTCGAGGACTTCACTGCCAGATCAGGCGAGATCACTCTCGGTGATTCTTCTTCTGTGCCAGTGCATGGTCATGGCACTATCCCCATCTTCCGTTCTGACGAGGACAAGAGGTACTTCTCTGACGTTCTGTATATTCCAGATTTGGCTTTTAACCTTTTGTCAGTGAGTGCTCTTACAGCTCAGGGTGCGGAGGTGATCTTTTCTCGTTATGAGATTACCATTCTTGATAAAGCGACTGGTAGCATCTTGGCTCAGGGAGTCCAAGATAGTGGCCTCTACAAATTGACCGCTCTGCTTTCTTCTGGTGCTTCTTCTGCTCTTTGGCATGCTCGGTTTGGCCATTTGAGCTATCAGCTTCTACAGCGAGCCTCGAAGGATGGGTTGGTTGATGGATTACCAACCATCAAGGCTCCGTCTTCTGCTTGTTCCTCTTGTTTACAGTTGGTCTTCAAAGGTCTTGCATTTGGCTTATCATCAGTCACACCGTCAATCTCTTTAAAGATAATAAAGCAAATACTATCTCAGTAAACGGGATAGGGGGCCCTTCAGTGGGTAATTCGGGACCCATACGGTGTACAGTTCTCATATCTCTTTAAAGTTTGAAGTCTTAAAGTGGATTGCTAAACTCGCGAAACTCAGGATACAAAAGACGGTGTGAGCATTTGTGTGACACGATCCTCCAATACAAATACTCCGCTGCATGTTACAACTACTTTTCCTAGTCGTGGAAAAATAAAGTTGTTGGCCGCCTTTGATAAGCTGGCTGACTGGAGATGAAAACAAGTATAAATACCCCAGCCCTTTTTCGCGTTTCAATCATCTCATATTTCACAAAGTGCTGCAGCAACTCAAGGGCCCGGACAGCCAAGGGAGAAGCTAACGCAAGGGTGCGGGTTGAAGGTCAAGGGCAGAGATTTATCTCAGTCAAAACAGGTCAAGGTTCAATCTTTTATTTTCAGATTTTACATCATTCTAATAAAGCAAATACACCATTCGTGGTGGAGGCCCTACAGAGGGTATTCGGGACCCAATATTGTGTCCTCTTCTCCCTCTCTTACTCTCTCTATTTTCTACACATCTATTTTCAGTTTTGTGCATTATTCTCGTCGTGAACGATTGCTGATTTCTCAGCATTGAAGTTAGAGATCTACCCCAAAGCTTCCGCATGTTACATTCACCTTTTAGGAACCTGCATGTTATATACTCATGGTAGTCAACCCACAAGACTATATAACTATCAACTCCATTACGCATAGTATGGACTAGATACTACGACATCCCCACTAACGTCATCAATGCCCAATAGTGGGTGTAGAACTCTATATCAAGATATGCTCTCACACACGCACTCCACACACACACATATAAGAGCATATATTCACACAAAACCCTTCGTACTGAGTTTCTGTCAAACCTTCGGAGATGATATTTCCATTGTCCTTACAATGACTACAATGCATCTGCTTTTATTCATGCACAAGATAAAACAAGGTTGCATAGAAGAGCTTTTCAACCCTGATTCAATTCTTTACATGAGCAACCCCAAGGATCAACTCTCGTTCCACCAAGCTCCTCAAAAGCTCTTCAACATCTTCCCACTATCTTCTCTTAAAACTTTTCCTAAATGACTAACCCTTGGCTTAGCAATGAGCCTCCTTATGGAGCTACTCCTTGCAAGTTGCATTTCCTAAAGTACTGAGAGACAAATTAACTACAACCAATGCAATCCTTGGACTTCATTTTAGCAGTCACAGGAAAAGGCCGTTTCAATCCCTACAATCGCGTTTCTCCGTTTCAGGACCCCATCCGTTTCTTGTTTCCCAAGTGATATTGTCACAAGAAACGGCCGTTTCCGCCCCTAAAAACTCGTTTCCCCGTTTCCATTCCTCGAACGTTTGCGTTCCCGTTTCTCGTTTCCGGTGACTATGCTACATAGAGCACTCCTTGCAAGTTGTATTTCCTAAAATACTAAGAAACAAAGATTAACTACAACCATGGATTTCATTTTGACTCTCATAGGACTACCTTGACTCAATCCTTGGACTTCATTTTGACTCTCACAAGACTACCTCAACAACTGCTCAACTTTACCAGTCTATCCAAATAACAAACATCTTAGCTTCTTATACACATCGAGGAGGTGTTTACAAAGCTTCAACCAACGGACTTGCCACATTTTCCAGGCCTATCTAGGACAATTCGGGTGTCCTTTTGGGCCCCACAACCTGAACGCCACAAAAAACCTGAACTGTTGTTACTTTTTAGCCCAGCACTCATTTTTGTAGGCTGTGTGTGCTATACACAAACTTCCTGGTGCAAACCTCAAGGGTACTGCCCCGCACACGTGCCCAATTCCAAAGAAAATTGAAAAAGTACACCTGGTCTGAGGATGGCTTCAGAAGAGGAACCTGCATCTGGACCGACCACATCATCAGGCAGCAGTAGAAGCTCGTCCACCGTAGACTAGCTCATGTGAATGTCAGAAAAGTGAAAAAAGCTATAGGCGGGAAGAGGAGAAGAAGGGGAGGGAAGGGGCAGGGGGGAGGGGGAGGGGGGGCATCTAAAGCCACTCGACAGCCAGAAGAATAATTTCTCATTGATGGCATGTTTCTCTAGTAAAGTGTAACGGGCATAGTAACAAAAGCAGGCTTAAGGTTTTCAAATTCTACGAACACAATTTGGTTGAGGGGAAAAAACCCTAAGTTGCACAGAGCTAGCCCTGGTTGTGCAGAGTTTGCGTTTAGCCTCATAACCCTAATTGCACAGGAATCGCCAAAAAGAAGACCCAAGCAATTAATCATGCAACTCAAGGCAACAGGAAAAAAACCCCTAAGTTGCGCAGAGCTAACCCTGGTTGTGCAGAGTTTGCGTTTACCCTGATAAACCTAGTTTTGCAGAGATTGCATTTAGCCCGATAAACCTAAGTGTACAGAAATCGCCAAAAAGAAGACCCAATACCCAAATCGCGCAGGGATTGCCTAAAAGACGATTCATGCAGGGATTGCATTTAAAAAATGACCAAACACCCTAGTTGTGTAGGAATTTCCCCCAAAAAAAAAAACCCAAACCCGAGGGACTCAGAGTTAGAGCTTGGCTAGAAGGTCAAGTTTTCTCAAAAAGGCGCCATCGCCGGAGCTCGCAGAGCTTGAATTGACCTACAGAACAACTTGATTTCTGTTTTCTAATTTTTCTTTTTGCGTTTTGTTTACTCTCTTTTTCTGCAAAAGGAGGGGGTGGGCGTGTACCGCTGGTGTCGGATCGCTCATACTCCATGGTTGCGTAGCCGAGATCAAGCAGGAGGGGAGCGCATAGCAAGGTGCGTCTGTGTCGTCCTCTCCTTTTCTACTTGCTCTTTAGTAAATGTCTTTTAGTCGTGCCGAGAGAGGGACTTTGCAAATTGCAGCCATTTGATTCGTTTCCTAAACCCACCTTTTTATAAGGCTTCCACTAAGGTCCATGCTTCTAAAGAGCTTTGAGGAGTTACAAAAATCCAAAACGTCCACACACCCCTAAAAGAATCGTCCCCGAGTAATCCACACTAGTGGCAAAGGTCAACCAGGTCTACCAGCCTACATGACAATGTTCACCACGCGCACACACAGGTGAAGGTCTCCATTTGTGAACAGTGCGAAGGTCTCCATTTGCAAACAGTGTGAAGGTTTACACTCTTGATTGCAACTCTCCTTATGCAACATGTGAAGCCAAACATCACGGAATCAGATTTCCTGTCATGACACTACTCAATCGATGAAATGCACGTGTTTATGCTTCAAGAATTCTAGTTCTAGAAGATGTGCACTTCAACAATGAAAGATGTGCATTCCTCTCAATACCTAGACAAATGCAGGTCTAGGACTTGAGCCCAAGATCTCAACCCTCTGAGGCTTGTTTTGAATTCACCACCATGCACTAGACCCATTAGAGCCTAGCAAAGGAAGAGGGTAAATCCCCCCACTTGTGATTGTTCCTTCATTGTGGCCTTTAGTTCCACTACTCTAAGTGCCAAAAGGATTGCATGAATTCATTTGCAAGCTATAATGGAAACGCAAAAGGTAGTCACTAAGAAAGAAAGGTGGAAAACAATAAGTGCAAAAAATATTCTCTACAAAACCAATGCTACAAATTATTACAGCATGCAATATTTGTTGGATATGCAATACTCTTTGTCACACAATGGTGCAAAATTAAATAAATAGGGTCCAAAAACAATTCATACCTCCCCACTTTTACATTGATTATTAATTCTTGCAAGGTGACCTTTCACAAAGGGACTCACATGAGGGTGCACGCACTTGTTATACTACATATGGCACCATATTCAAGAATATGGATAAATTTGATCTTTTATTACATCTGGAAAGGCCCAAAAAAAAAGAGGAAATTGTAGGACACGATAGGTTCATTAGGTATGTATTTCTTAACTAACAAGATAAGGAGCCAATGTAAGAAGAATTTTCACCACCAATAAGTCCTCTTTGCCCACCACAAGATTCCATTGTTGTTGATGAGGATGCCCCACTAGCCAAGACACCTCCTTCCTAGGTGGCCCCCAAATCATGCTTGCTAGAATTTGCAGTAGCTATGTAAGTTAATAAATGGTAGTCCATGACTAAGATCCTAGGTTTCCAAAAGTGCCACTTTTGCTAGAATTTGCAGTAGCTATGCAAGGCTATGCAAGTTAATAAATGGCAGTCCATGACTAAGATCCTAGGTTTCCAAAAGTGCCCACTTTAGTGATAAAGCATAAAAGCATGAAGACTTAGATAAGGTTGTTGTAGCATCTCACCCCCCAAGTAAACAGGTGGATGATGATGGAGAAACCATGATTTATAGGTTACCATACAAATAGACATATGCACTTGCAGTTGAGATCTAGAGCATTCCCTTCCAAAAACAATTCATACCTCCCCACTTTTACATTGATTATTAATTCTTGCAAGGTGACCTTTCACAAAGGGACTCACATGAGGGTGCACGCACTTGTTATACTACATATGGCACCATATTCAAGAATATGGATAAATTTGATCTTTTATTACATCTGGAGAGGCCCCAAAAAAAAAAGAGGAAATTGTAGGACACTATAGGTTCATTAGGTTTGTATTTCTTAACTAACAAGATAAGGAGCCAATGTAAGAAGAATTTTCACCACCTCCTCTCTGCCCACCACAAGATTCCATTGTTGATGAGGATGCCCCACTAGCCAAGACACCTCCTTCCTAGGTGGCCCCCAAATCATGCTTGCTAGAATTTACAGTAGCTATGCAAGGCTATGCAAGTTAATAAATGGCAGTCCATGACTAAGATCCTAGGTTTCCAAAAGTGCCCACTTTAGTGATAAAGCATAAAAGCATGAAGACTTAGATAAGGTAGTTGTAGCATCTCACCCCCCAAGTAAACAGGTGGATGATGATGGAGAAACCATGATTTATATAGGTTACCATACAAATAGACATATGCACTTGCAATTGAGATGTAGAGCATTCCCTTCCTTAAGCAGCTAAGGGGGATAAAGACCTAGTATGGCATGCCCCAATTAGCACACTCCAAGTGATGCACATTAAACCAATTGTGTGTTTTTTCTAGTTCCATAGAACTTGAGAGTTTGTTGATTTCAAGATGGAGTTCCACTTGCTACGACATCTCCCACATTCCCAAGGTCATGCTCTCAACTGTGACCAAGAAATCAAAGCGATAATTATCATATTATCAACATATATTAGATTTCCTTAGTTCCCTTGGTCTCAGACATGGTGCTAACTATCATCATCTTCATCCATTTTTTGAAAATTCTATTAGTATCTTGCTAAGAGTGCTTATGGTTTCTTAGTGGTCAGAATCCTTTTTTATCTTTCTTATGACCTCGCACCCCTTCATCTTGATATCTAACACCTATATTTATGAGCTTGCAACCTTCACATACTTTGAGCTCTAAATCATGGATGGATCAATGGGTTAAAACAATGATCTTCTCTTGGGCCTTGGCCTTGACAATGGAAACATTGGCATACTTTCATGGTGGTCAACTTCCTCACATGCATTACTATGTAAAGTGAAGATAACAATAGGAGGAATATAAGTGCCAAGAGTGCTTGTAATCCCTAAACTTCACATCCAAAAGAGTGGATGTCAACACAAAGATGGGGGAAACTTTGATGGGATCAATGCTATTGACCAATTCAATGGCATTCCACCATCTTGAATTATGTCCAAGGCATAGACAAGAGACCTACTTATTCTCCTGATAAATGAGGTGCCATTTTGTGGCCTGCTAGGATCTTGGTACAAGTAGAAATGTCTCACCACTCACTTACCTTTCAAACTAGAATTGGATAACATGTACAAGGAGAAATCAAAATCTCTCACCACTCAATTATAATTTATGGCCTGATTGAATCTTGGTGCAACGAGAAATCTCTCACCACTCACTTGCCTTTCAAACTAGAATTGGACAACATGTACAAGGAGAAATCTCTCACCACTCAATTATCTTTCAAATTGAAATTGGATACCATGCACAAATAAATCAACCATGGTAAAAGCATATGAAAGCACATAAAATCATAAAGAAATTAACACAACGTAGATCATTGGATGCAATCCCCCTCGGATGTAAGTGGCTCCACTATGCGAGGCTCAAATATTTCCTCTTGATCAAAAATTAAAGGTGGCTCTTCATAAATAGTTCATAAGTAGGATATGAAGGAAGTGGTCCTCAAAATGGTTTCAATAAAGTAATTATGAATGTGCCAGTGTGACTGGCAGATATAATCAATATGCCTAAGTTGTCAAAGAGTGTAGTCCAAAAATGACTACAAAACTTAGAATCACGTGGTAAGATACAATGCCTCAGGTAAGCCATGATGTACAAAGATTTTCTTGATAAAAAACAAGTGCGCGGAGTAGTAGGAAAGTCCGTGATGAAATCCATTGATATTTGCTCCCATGGTTCATGGCATCAATAGGTCTTGAGTCTTACCTTTGTAGCTTTTGATCTTTTGGCAAGTCATGCACTTAGCAACAAATCTAGCTGCATCCATTTTCATCAAATTCTATAGCCACAACATGTAATGTAGAGGATATCCGTCTAAGACCCATATATGGAGGTTGATGCATCTCCTCTAAAATAGTATGTCTTAATGGTCATGTGATGCATAATTATTTTTTAAAGAAAATATATCCTTCATTATATGAGTGCTCACTATTGGGAATCCAATTGTTATCTTTCATCGAGTTTCAAGGCTCTGAAAAAATTGGATCCTGATCATAGGAATCCTTCACGGCTTCAAAGGGTGAAGTCTCTATGGGAAAAAGTTATGATTGATGCTTGGTCTTACACTTAGAGCATCAACCACACTACATTTTCCTTGCCAGGTTGATATTATATCATTGGTTGAAAACTCTGAATAAAATATGCCCATTTGATATGTATGTCTGAAATCCAAGGTTGAAAGAGGTAGTGTCTAATACTCTATTAATCAATCTTGATAAGGAATTCATAACTCATAAGATAATGTTTCCAAATCCTAAGAGCATGTAATACAATAGTCAACTCTTTAGGAGCTTGAAATGATTTATCATGTTTTTCAATCAATGCAATTGTTTAGCCTTCTTTAGGAGCTTTGTCAATGCATGTGCAATGTATGTAATGTTGAAATTATATACTCATAACTCATATTAGAGATAAGATGTGTGTGTGTGTGTGTGTGTGTGTGTAGCAAACCATCTCATGTTGAGATAAGGTTTGTGTGTACCAAACCCTAACCTAGAGGCTATAAAGGGATCAACTCTCTCTCATATTTTGTGAGAGGAGAAAGGCATGTGTAAGTCTTTATTTTAGCTTAAGCATATTCATAAGCTTAGAGTTTCATCACACCGATTGGAGATTGCGACTCGCAGAGCAGCACGGATCCCCCGAGAGGAGAGGGTATGCAGATTGTGCAGAGAGGAGGTGGAGAGTGAGGAGCATTATGTATGCACATGCAGAGCATATACAGCCATCAGAGAGAGATATCCCATTTTATTCAGAGAGCCACATTCCTTACGCCAGATCTTTGAGGCAGCAGGCCGGCGCATACTAGGGAGATTCATTCTAGACATACAGCGCCACAGAGAGACATCATTACAGGCTCAGACAGCTCCAGAGGGGGGACGACAGACATAGATTACTACATTTTTTCAGAGATCCATCCCACTCCCAGCCCCTACATGGCAGGGAATTACTCTCCAAAGAGCAGAGACACTCAGAGCCCGCAGGAGACAGAGGACACCTGGCTTTCGGACACCACGCCTATACCAGAGAGAGATGACAGAGATCAGAGCTCAGTTTCACAGAGAGGGTGCGGAGCGACTGGCTCGCTTCAGAGCACACCCAGGCATGTTCTTCAGGGAGCTGTGGACACCCCCTTCATTGATGTATACCATTTTATACCCCCAGTATGGTACAGGATGGGGATCTAGCTAGGTTGCATATCATGATTGTATACTCCATGCATATAGCTTTGCATTCTCCTAGTAGTAGAGCTCCATTCCCACTCATTGTACTTATTGCACACCCAGATTCAGCTTTTTAGTTCAGTACTTTTTCATTTTGTTGGGATGACAGAGGATACCCCATACATGTACACTGATTTGTCTCATAGGCCGAGTTCGGTCTTTTGGAAGACGTTAATAAAATCTATCTATCTTTCTCTCTCTCTCTCTCTCTCTCCGTTCACCTCAACCTTATCTTGTTAGCATCACTTTCATCCATGCTTCACTTCACTTATCAACATGGTATCCAAGCCAGCTATGTGGTGGTCTCTCCTTGTTCCCAACATTGTCCCAACACCATAAGCACTGCTATGCTCTGCTCAGATATGCAAACCAACAAGTTGTCATGCACCTCTGCGTCTCCTTGTTGAAATTAGAGCAATGTGATGAGCTACGGTGGATCAAATACTAGAATCAACATCATTAACAAAGTGATTAGACAATGTAGTGAGTAATTAGCAAATAGCTTAATGTAGGCATGGATAATAAAAAACCAGCAAATTCTCATTAGGCCAATGCCTCAATTTATAGAGTTTACATCCAAGCATCTAATCCCACTGATTTCTCCTTGATTCACGCCACCTCTCCCAGAATATCTCCACCTCTTTTGCTTGATTCTCTCCACCTTTTCACTTTTCCCAGAATATCTCCACACTTCCTAAATCTTCTCATGCTACCCTTTATTCTCTCCCAGTAGATTCTTCTCACCTTTTCACAGGTTTTTTCACATTTACACATCCTCTTTTATAGCCTCTAACCAAGGGCTTGTTCCCGCACACACCCTATTCACTTGTATATTTCAACACCTCCCCTCAAGTGAATACTCCTAGAACACATAGACCCTATGCCAAGTTTCCCTCCTTACTTGATAGTCTGCACTAGTGTCTAGCACACCTCCCCTCAAGTTATCTTAGCACACCTAGACCCTATACCAAGTTTCTCTCTTACTTGATAGCCTGCGACCAGTGCCTCAAGTCCCTAAACTCATAGTCCTTGGACACTCTCTCTCTCTATGTGTCCAAGGCTTACTATAGTTGCCCGCAAGGTTGATTCCGTACGTACGTACGGATCCGTACAGTACGGTATAGCCGTACGGTACGGTACCGTACCGTACTGTACGGATCCATACGGATTTTTTAAAAAAAAATTAATAAATGGCGTGGCGTGGCGAAACGTGTGTGGCGACCATGCGCTTGCGGATAAGCGACCAGATTTTGGGCAATGTCCTGAGGGTTGTTAACACCCCTTCTCAGCAAGGGTCAGGTACTCGGCTATGGGCATGCAAGTATTGCGGGGAGCAGTACACTAGCACCATAACTCGCGTCATCAAGCACATGACAGGTATCGGGTGCACCAATCAATGTGGTCCATGTGATAAAATACCACAAGCTGTGAGGGACCAATTGATTGCGGAGAATTGTCCTGCAATGGGTGGTGCAAGCAGTGTTAGAGGTGGTGAAAGTACGCAAGATGCTCTCCATGATGCTTTTATTGGAGATGTTACAGGTTCAGGTACAGTAGATGAGGGTGAAAGTCTTTCGGCTTCAGCCCAATCCACCACAGGCAGGAAGAGGGCACGTATTGCTGATGATGAGGACCTCCTGCCACAAGATGCGAGAGGTACAGGGGAGGCATCAAAGCAATCCACTCTGCGTTCTTGTATCTCATCACAAGCTTGGGTAAAGGAGCGGCAAAGGGTGGCAGAAATGGAGATTTGTCGCACTCTTATTGAGTGTAATATATCCTTCAATGTGTTACGGACAGACCAATGGAAAAGAATGGTGAAAGCAATTGCGCAGGTAGGGCCTACTGAGACATGGACAGGTCTTCAAAGAAGCTGCGTACATCCATGTTGGATGAGCAGAAGGCCTTGATAGACAAGGCGCTCACACCTGTGAAAGCAGGTTGGCAGGAGTTTGGATGCACTATTATTTCAGATGGGTGGGCAGACATTCGCAAGAGGCACATAATCAATATCCTTGTGTCATCTTGCTTGGGCACCTATTTCTTGCGTGCCGTGGATGCAGGGAGAGCAGGCGACAGGATCACAGGGGAGTTCATTTATGGCCACATTCGACAGGCTATCCTTGAGGTTGGGGAGGACAATGTTGTGCAAGTGGTGACCAACAACGCCTCTAACTGCAAGGCAATGGGTCAAATGGTCGAGGCAGAGTTTCCACATATAGTGTGGACTCCATGTGCTGCCCATTGTCTTGATTTACTTATGGAAGACATTGGGAAGCTTGTTTGGGTGCAGCCCATTGTTGCAGATGCTGTAAAGATCACCACCTTCTTCCGCAAGAAGCATCAGGCTCTTGCCATCTTTCGGAGTCATAGCCCTTTGGATATGGTGAGACCATCCAAGACCAGGTTTGCCTACATGTTCTTGGTCTTGGATAGGCTCTACAAGATAAGAGATTCACTATCATCAACAGTTGTGGATCCAAGGTGGCGACAGATGCATAATTTAGAGGATGAGCGTACAAAATACTTGCAGAGGCGGATCCTGGATGATGATTTTTGGCAGCAAGTTCATAGCCTTTCAGTTGCACTTAAGCCCGTGTATGTCCTTCTCCGACTTACAGACATGGACGGCTCAACTTTGGGGCTGGTCTTTCATTTGTTTATGCAAATGAAAGACCATGTTGCTCAGTGCTCCATGATGACTGCTCAACGGTAAGCAATAGTTCTAATTTCTTCCTCTTTCTTTGATTTTTATGACTTCTCGATTCTCGATTCTCTTAGCACTATAACCTAAGACATGTATGTTCAATCTCTCATTTTCAGCCGAGGTGAGATCCTGGACATTGTAGACAAACGGTGGACATTCATGAGCCGTCCCATCCATGCGATGGCTGCCATGCTCCATCCTCTCTACAGGTCGCCAGAGCTATGGAATAATACTGCTTTGAGCATGAAGCAGTCAGAGTATGTGGGAAGGATGTTCTCAGAGGAGGAGCAACTTCAGATTGATAGAGAGTTCACCACTTACATGAGTGGTATTGGTGCTTCATTTGCGAGACCTGTGTCATTGAGGAAGGAAGCCATGAAATTCCCTTTGACATGGTGGCACTCTTATGGAAGGGTTGGTCTTCCAAACCTTTCATGAGTTGCTCTTCGTGTTCTATCTCAGGTAACTTGTAATTAATCTCTAAAGTATACTCTTCGGAAATGAAGATTGATGTTTTAGCATTGAAAGATTTACAAATTTGCTCGCATTGCACTCATTTTTGCACAGGATTGCTCAGCTGGAGCATGTGAGCGAAACTGGAGCTCATACTCCCTTATACACACTAAGATTTGGAATCGCCTTAGTACTTCTCAATTAGAGAAGTTGGTGTATTGCAGAGCTAACATGAGGCTCGTGCGAAGCTACCATGCTTTGGGGTCACCGAAGCAGGTATACATTGAAATTTGGACTCAATAAGAACTTAGAAGTAAAAATTTTTTTGTAGTTCAATGGATGTCCATTGTCCAATATGCAATTTGTGGCATGTTTAAACAGGTTGATCCAACACTACTCAAAATGGTAGATGAACCCAGCCCGGAGCTTGTGGATCGGCAGATTAGAGATGAGCAAGAGGAGATTTTGAGAGCTTTACATAGAGAGCTTGAGAGCGTGGATCGTTGTGTGACCCGCTCACGTGCACGATCTCTCAGCATTCCTCTACGCCCGGCAGCTCCAGATCCAGGCTCTGCGAGACGAGAGAGCATTCGCAAGGGAAAGCTTCCAGTTTGTCGCACCCAGCAGAGGCGTGCAAATGAGGCTGTCGAACTCATTCACACTCAGATTCCCAAGGCACATGATGAGGATGCACTGGAGCTTGTTTTGCTGCTGAGCCAGAGTTCGATGAAGAAGGCAATGGTATCAATGATGGAGGCATGCTCTCTTCAGAAGACTCATCATCTTCATCTGATGATGAGATTTGAGACTCTTACGTCTAGACTCTAGAGTCTAGACAACTGTGTAGTGTTTCATTGTTTTGCTTTTTGCACTTGTGGACCAGGACATGTGCTGGCAGCTGTAGACATGATATTTGTACTCTCTTTTATTATCTATGACTTTCATGGTTCTTGCTTATATCACTATGACTGTTAACATGAGGCATTGTGTAATGGGCTTGGTAACTGATAATTGATTTAAACTTTGAGTAATGAGGTTCAGTCTCTTTATTTTAAGTATTTTGGTTGCTATGTCTACAAAATATTCAGGTTTCTAGGACTGTTTACAAATGGTACGTACTGTTTACGTACCTTAAAATTTGTTCCATACAGAAGTACGTTCCGTACGTACTGATAGCGTACCGTACACTACGTACCTTACCACCTTGGTTGCCCGCGACCTTGACTAAAGTGCTCACACATACATCTATCTACCACGTGGCCTGCATCATCGGTGGCTCAGAGGTGGTTTTAATTTGTTGGGGCAGGTTACATTGGGTTGTGGGGTCTCTCTCTTTCTCTCTCTCAGAGATTTTCACATGGCTCCTCACTCTTTGGAGCCTCACATCTTCTCTTGTCTTCAGTCTTCTTGCCGTGGCAGCTTCTCTCCACGCGTCCGTCTCTTCTTTCAATCTTCTTAGGGCAGCTTCTCTTCTTGGCAGCTTCTCTTCTCGTGTCCATGTCTTCCTTCAATGCTTCCTCTAGATCTTCTTGGTGTGGATCTTCCTCTTGGAAGGAGATGTTCTTCTCTTTCATGGCTGGGACCCATGAGCTTGTCCGTCGTCAGGTCTTTTTGCTCCATGTGAGCAACATGTTCAAATGTTTTGCTGACAGTTCCTTTGGGTTTTTGATATTTATCTTGTATCATTATGCAATGCAAACCCAAATTTATGCGGGAGGTCTTACCTCTTGCCTTATTCTGGACAAGGGCAGTGTGTCTGATCCCATATTTACACTGATGTAATGTGCCCAATACATAATGTGATAGCATTCATTCTTATGCACATTCCCAAATGCAACTCTGGCTATGAATAATCTTGATTTTGAGTGAGATTTACAGGCATTAACCAAGGGTTAAATGCAAAATGATGATTACCACAATTTTATCAGCATGATTTTACTAGAAATTACATTAAATCAAGGGTAACCAATTTGTACGGAATGGTTGGAGTATAAAACAACTCCCAATTGCAATCTGAAGTTATAGGGATCTGTATCAGATACCTAATGGTTAATTTGAACCCTCAATTGCACCAAAATACAGTGTGATTAGCACCAAAATACAATGTGATTAGCACTGATTAATCACTGATTAGCAAATTAATCCACTATTTTGTGTGCAGAAAATAGAGTATGCGGGGAGTCTAGATCTGGTGCCTTAGACTTCAAACGAGCTCAAATGCTTTCAAGGCCATCAATAGCAATGAGTCTAGTAGAGGATTAAGCCAACAAACACAAGATTTGACCAATTATTGAATGCTTAATCTCTGTTTTATCAAAGTCACCTGCTCTGTAGATTTGATGAAGAGCTTGGATCTCACTGTAGACTTGATGAAATTGAATTCTGACTTCACTAGCTTGTAGAGCATGCTTGAAAACACTTGGGGCTAAGAGGAATTAGGCTAATTTGATTGGATGAAGTAGCAATGTCAAAATCTCCTCAGAAAAACGATGCCAACAAAAATCGCAATTTCTCCTACGTTTCTTGGCAGTTTGCGCTTTTGATTAGCTTGGCTGGAGCTCAAGGATGTTGGCTAGTTAGGGTTAGAAGCAATAGGCCTAATTTTGAGTGTGCAAGGAGCTAGAGATCCTCCACTGGCTGGGGGTGAAGAGGTGAAGTGAAAAATAACTAAAATTTTGATTATTTTCTAATTATCTACTAATCCTAATTAATTAGATAATGGGCTCATAAACCTGATGGATTCTAGGCATGGCTCTGATACCATGTTGAAATTAGAGCAATGTGATGAGCTATGGTGGATCAAATACTAGAATCAACATCATTAACAAAGTGATTAGACAATAATTAAGATAATTAAGACGTAATTTTAGCAAATAGCTTAATGTAGGCATGGACAATAATTAAGACATAATTAGCAAATAGCTTAATGTAGGCATGGACAATAATTAAGATGTAATTAGCAAATAGCTTAATGTAGGCATGGACAATAATTAAGATGTAATTAGCAAATAGCTTAATGTAGGCATGGATAATAATTAAGATGTAATTAGTGAGTAATTAGCAAATAGCTTAATGTAGGCATGGATAATAAAAAACCAGCAAATTCTCATTAGGCCAATGCCTCAATTTATAGAGTTTACATCCAAGTATCTAATCCCACTGATTTCTCCTTGATTCACTCCACCTCTCCCAGAATATCTCCACCTCTTTTGCTTGATTCTCTCCACCTCTTCACTTTTCTCAGAATATCTCCACACTTCCTAAATCTTCTCATGCTACCCTTTATTCTCTCCCAGTAGATTCTTCTCACCTTTTCACAAGTTTTTTCACATTTACACATCCTCTTTTACAGCCTCTAACCAAGGGCTTGTTCCCGCACACACCCTATTCACTTGTATATTTCAACACTCCTTGCACAGGCTTGTAAATAGGACCATAAGAAAGCTAGTTTGAGAACTGCTATAGTGACCCCCCTTAGAAATGCATAGATATGGTGAACACTTGGTAATCAAGTCAAACTCCCTATGTAGTCAGATCTTAAAGAGATTCACCGTAGCAAAAAGATCCATGTGAAACTAGTTTATTACTATAAACCTTGTTTAATTACATAGTATATCTCTCTAGAAATTAGTGAATAATATAGTCAAACTCTAAGAAGAAAATGGAAAATAGGTAATTAGAGTTAGTTAAATTTAATGTAGAATTTTACCAACTTAAGTAGAATGAGTTTAGAGAAAAATATCAAAGTTTGGACCATAAGAAAGCTAGTTTGAGAAGTGCTAGTGACCCTTAGAAATGCATAGATATGGTGAACACTTGGTAATCAAGTCAAACGATTTGTGTAGTTAGATCTTGAAGAGATGCACCGTAGTAAATTTTGTTATGATGAATGATAGACATGGTTATATGTGAAGTTTTTCTTCAAGCCTTTCAGCTACACAAACCTTTATATTAACGTTTCAAGTATCTAGTTCGCCCAAAAGGTCCTTCCTTTTGTTTCCTTATTTACCCAAGGGTCCTCTGTAAGCCTTCCTTTGAACTTTAGTTCCTAGTTTGCAAGTTGTTAACCACTCCATAGGCTAACATGGTTTCATCCACTCCATAGGTTAACATGGTTTCACCTGCCCAACTAACTGTAAATGCTTTTCCATTTTATCCGCTCAAATTTTTTATTACAATGGAACATATAATGTCAAATAGGGAAAGTCTACGGACTCAATGTACGTAGTTAAGACTAGTAATATAGGGGCCGCCTAACCTTTTTTAAATTTGACTGACCTAGTGTGAAAACTAGTCATTTGTATATACCATTTTCGACAATAAGCAAGACACAATCACTCGCTTGCAATAGTTTCCTTTGTGAGCTCTCCTTATTCCTCTCCTTACTTGCTTATATACTATTGAACCTTACTCCTTTGTGAGCTCTCCTTATTCCTCTTCTTGCTTGCTTACATTCTATTGAACCTTACTTGCTTGATGGAAGCACGTTAGATAGGTTTGGTTATAGGTTTTCTTCTAGCATTAACTTCCCCTTCATTCCCTACCTATTGTGAGAGAGAAAACATTGTGAGGACGGATCTCTTCTTGCCCATTGAGAGCTCTCCCTTCACCCTTTTGGCAAGGAACATTTTCGTGTAACAACGAAGTGAGAAAGTTGTATTTGCGGCTCAAAGATAAGACCCAACGCTCTTTGGCAATGCTAAGGTAAGCTCTTGACTTAAACATATTTGGTGCCGCTATGCCAGGGACTAGCCTAGGGCTTATCTCTATTTTTCCATCTATTCTAAGATATAATTTGGTATTACCTAATATTACTATTGGCTTGCAATCTTACTCTTTAAGCAAATCCAATACATACCATCTTCTATCTTGACAATCTCTATTCTTAAAAAGAACTTCAACTCACCAAGATCTTTTATTCAAATCTATCATGCGAATGTCTCTTCAATGTTTATATTTCTCTTGCATTCTTCCCACTCACTATGAGATTATCCACATAGGTGACTATGAGTGTAAGACTCCCATTCACTTCTCTTACAAATAAAGAGTGATTGATGAGCTAATATGAAACCCTATTTATTTCAAATACATAGCCAATCGCTCAAACCAAGCTTTGGAGCTTTCTTTAATCCATATAGTGCTTTCCTCAACTTGTATACATGTGTCTTCTTTAAAATATCCACAAAACCCATTGGCATTGTCGGTAGTATATGGATTTTTGTATAAATTTTTTGTTGGCGCGCGGATAGTAGGTCAGCCATTTGTGGACTTCTCTTGAGACCTATAAAAGGCTTTGCCAAAGAACCTTTATATCATCTCCCCTCACTTGAGGGCAGGTCTAGACATAGGACCCTTGAGGTCATAAATTAGGCGTTTACTACCTTTTCATGGGCATGCCCAAGAATATGTACCTTTTTGTATTATATAAATATACTAAAAATATAGCTCTCTCTCTCTCACTCTCTCTCTCTCTCTCTCTCTCTCTCTCTCTCTCGTAATAGAAGATATATCCCCAAAATTATTTTACAAATGGCCACATGGCCACCATGTGATGAACTAGCTGTCTCTCACTAATTACTCTGAACCATAGGTGTAGCTCGGAGTACCCTCATCCAATATATAGCCGTGTCATTCTCCACCAAATGAGCTGACCGAGGAAGAGACTTGCCACAATAGTGGCTCTTTTATACGACCTATGTGAGCTGTAATACTAACTTTTGTATCAAATATGAAGGCATTCCTAGTTAACCAAATATGCCACAAACCTATCCAAGTAAAAAAATGAAAGAAAATTGAATGTTGTGGGTTATCTGGCCCATTTGGAATCTTGCCAAAAACCTAGTCTTTAGGGCGAGGCTTTTGATAGACCTTGGTGACTTACCATAGTCTCAAGCCTACGTAAGGGTATTTTTTTGGTGGTATAGTTGATGGTGATGGCAAGGTCACCTTGGGAAGTCATCCTATATGCTAGGAAGGACCATTAGCATTAAAGAAATGATATTATCCCTTAATTGAGGTTTCAAGGACTCTAATCATTTGTCAGTCACATAAGGACGATCACCTACTTGAAGGCATGCTATCCAAGAATCCCAGTCAATCTAGCATCTATTATGGCCCATTCATTCTTGTCTGAGGAGGACCTCTTTTTGCATTGTCCTTGAAAGCATCACAAAGAACTTCCCTTCCAAGGGTTTATTCCAAATGCGGAATAAAGAAGTAAAATCTTTGTGACATGCAATCACCAACATTTGCCAATAACTTTGTGTTTGCTTCAATGGTATTAAGGTTAGTTTACAACCTACCATCCCATACTTAGACAACATGTGCAATGCATATTGCCTCCAAAGGCCAAATCCCATCTCATGATCTAATCACTTATACATCCAAGAAGTTTTGTGGCCCACCTAAATCTTTCATTTCAAACTTCTTCTCAAGAAGAATCTTCACCTCACAAATATCATCATCACTATCACCTGTGATAATTAAGTCATCAACATAGATGACCACTAGCACAATCCCCGTGTTAGTCTTTCTCACACATAGAGCTTTGGATATTTAAAATAAAGACAAGATACTCTCCTATCTTATGTGGTCATGCTCTAGGTGCTTGTTTTAAGTCATCAACATAGATGACCGCTAGCACAGTCCCCTTGTTAGGCTTTCTCACATAGAGTGGAAAATTAGCTTTGGATATCTAGAATCCAATAGTGATAAGATACTCTCCTATCTTATCTGACTAGGCTTGTTTTAAGCCATACAAGTCTTTGTGTAACCTCTACAAACAAAATTAGCGTGTGTATGATCCTCATATCCTAGTTGCACCATGTAAACCTCCCCTTGTAAATCACCATGTAAGGTGCTTTATATCCATATGATCTAAAGAACATCGCAGCAATAGTAATCATTGTCTTGCCATCCTAGTAAATGGGCTGAAAGTCTCCTCATAGACAATGCTAATATGTCTATACATTTCCCATGCTAACAAATCTTACATTGTGCTTGGTAATAGAACTATTTGAATTGTGTTTCCGTTTAAAACCCACTTACATTTAATTGCTTTTTTCTCCTTAAGAAAAGGTACCGAATCCCATGTCATATTTGTATCTACTGCAATTATCTCTTCGTCTATGACATCTTCCCAATGTTTATATCTGTGTCTCCTCAAAACATGTGAGCTCTATCTCTTGAATAACTTTGACTATATATGTATAATGACTAGTTGTACACCCATCATACCTCAACTTGTCAAACAACTGGATATCCAACCCTGGTAGACCTACATACATTTGGATCACTACTAGGTGTTCTTAACCCTACTTGGGCTCTTCGTACACACCAGATGTAATGACTATTGGGATCCCAAACTACTCATCACAAGACTCTGTTGTTTTGAGCTATTGGACTCTCCATGTGACCTACTAAAGCATTAGGCATTATAAAAGGTTGATTTTTCGTCTTTTATCCTTGCATGATATATGTGAACTTCTTGATTTTTTTTAGCACCAGGAGTACCACCATGTGATATGTCAGAATCCCTAACATTCTATCTCAACTTGTCTAACTAAAGATCTCACAATAGACTCACTACTAGAGGAATCTCCCGGTCCACTAACTGCTTGTGATTTTTGCTTTACAATTGAGATACCTATCCATTTTTTTCTTCAGCCTTCATAGAGTTCTTCACTGGTGTGGTACTCATCTCATCAACACAACATTTCTACTCATTCCTATCGCTCGTCGTTTGCTAGTGGGCTTAAGTACATAAACAATGCACTTAAAAACTTTCAAGTGTGCTAAATCTAGTTTTCTACCTATAACTTTTGTTCATGATGGGTGTATGGGCATGATATAAATTTCACTTGTTGCTCACTTGTTGTTATTGCTTCAGCCTTAAAATACGAGTCATCCCTTTCTCAATTATCAATGTATGAGCAGCTTTTGTAATGTGAATGTTCTTACTTTCTACAACCTTATTCTGGTATGTGGTGTACGTGTATGTAAATTGCCTCTTTATCCCATACTCTCTTAGATAATTCTTGAATTCATTGTGGATAAATTTTCTCCCCCACCATCTAACCTTAGGCATTTTACGTGCATGCCTTTGTCTTTATTTATTACCATAGATTTGGAGCTCTGAAAAAGTGAGTAAAGACTTCACTCTTCTTTGTCATTGAAGTATACCCACACTTTCTTAGTGTGATCAATGAAAGTCACATAATAGTTGCATCCTTTGATTAATGCTGACTTAGTTGGTTCTCCCAAACATCTTAGTGTACCACATTCAAAGGTTTTTGACTTACATTCATATCACTTGAACATGCATGCTTAGCCTACTTACCAATTGACAAGCTTCACATACTTTATGTAGCTTGCCCAATTAGTAAGCCGTCCATCCACCGTGAACTTTGGCAAACCTATAATAATGTTTAGGCCTACATATTTTTTAGCTCTGAATATTGATATGTCCAATGCGTTTATGTTAAATATCAATATCTATAATCACACCTATATCATGTGTAAACATTGCAAACTTCACTTCAAATATGTTTACATCCACAATGTAAGCATTTAGCCAACTTTGTTTTCCTTTGCAACCAAGCATCTAAGAGTATATGCTACATCACAAAGCATCACAAATATCTACTCACTTCTATCTTCAGCTACTTACTTAAAGATACATAGTTCAGGTTCTTACAACTTTCCACTTTTTATGTTATTCTATTTTCAAAGCAGTCCTTTACCACATGCCCAAAATAATAGGATTTTATGCTATGCTATTTTCACTTTAATTTCTTTTCCATCCACACCTTGGTCTCTCTGGATCCCCTTGCCTCTAGAGTGGACTCTTTCACTTGTTTGTAATTGAGAGTCGTATTTTTGTTATCTATGTTTCCATATTGGATTGCACCTCGGTCTTGATGAAAATCTACCTCTACCTCTACTTGTGTCTAAGTAGAAGGCCTTCTCCTCGTGCGTATTCCCGGATAATGATTTTCTCCCAGCATTATTCTCCTCACTATAATCAAAGGGTGAGAAGGACCTTAGAGTTGGGAAATTTTCTTGAGTTTAAATATAAGTCCATCGAAACTACTCATAAGTCCATCAAAACTATAATCAAAGGGTGAGAAGGACCTTAGAGTTGGGAAATTTTCTTGAGTTTAAATATAAGTCCATCGAAACTACTCATAAGCTTTTCTACCCTATTCAATGGGACACCAACTCATCCCATCATCAACTAGTTCTCGAATAGAGTTGATGGCATCAATGGGACTCTGACACTAACTCATCTCATCATCAACTAGTTCTCCAATAGAGTTGATGGCATCATCAAGATCTTTAACTTTTAATGAATAACCATTGATATATAGCTTTCCCTTTGTCAGTTCCCTTTGTTACATTATGTAGATCTCCTACTTTAACTACATCTTTCTACCCTTGGTACTTGTTGTGATATACACATCAGGTTTCCCATGTATCTTTAGGTGTTGCTATGTCTTGTATGTGACCAATCATAGAGTTCGACACACTAATAGGGACCTAGTACGACAACACCTTGATAGCCCTCTCATGCTTTAAAATCTTGTACATGTTTGTGGATTGGTATTTTCTTTGGGAAGCTTTAGCTCCTTTTTATCACCTATAATGAATCCCCCAAATCCTTTTCCCATGCGAAAATTTATCATCCTAAACTTCCATGTGTGAGATCCTTGTCCCCTCCGGGGCTCCTGTCGGTCGGCGGCGGCGGAAGCGGCGTCGGCCTCCCACGCGGGGCTGGGATCCACACTCGGGGCCTCGCCCCACAGATGTCCGGGACGAGAGGCTAGCCCGGGTAGTTCCTTCAAAACCGGGCTCGGAAAAACTCCCCTCGTCCAAAAGGCACGGGCGATTCTGCCATGGGAAAAATCTTCTAAGGGGGGAATTATTCTAATGAGTCAAAGTCTTAACTAGCTAAACTGATCTGACCGAACCTAAAGTCACATGGTCAGATCAAGAAGAGACTTGCACTTGGTCCATGGAATCACCGCTTTTTTCCTTATTTATGAGGCACAGCCGTTGATCCCCTCCCACAGAATAAAGTCTTCTCAAGATTTAATTTAATTAACGTAACTAATCGTATCTAATTGTTTCACAAGAATCCTCCGATCCAGCCTACCCGGCCCATGGGTTAGCCAGCCACCCGACCATTGTATTGGTGGGATTCCTTTATAAAGATTAGGTTGTGTTTTTGCCCGGGTATCGATGAAGAAAAGAGTTCCTAGGTCCCCTTGTTGATGATTTATGCAAAATTTAAGGTAGGCACGCCACGTACACACCCAATATGAAATCGTCATTTATAACAGATTCAACGGGCTTTAAAACAATCCTTCAATAGAAATCATAATATTACTGATCATCATCTTCCAAAATTCCGAGTCCATTGTATTACAAAATGTGTCCTCTGGACTCTCTGTTGAAGACCAGCTGGCCAACCAACGAGATCCAGTATCAAAATTTGGTTCCCAAATATCTTTCCTTTTAGTCCATTCGAATCTTCCTCGACGTACGCATGGGTGTCCTAGCAACCGCGAGCCCATGCATCGCTTGGTCAGAACCCTCTAGGATTCTCCTTGGGTATCCTAGCACTTCACTCAGGGACCGCTTCGTCGGTCCTCGCCCATCATACCGGAAGCACACCATTTTAACCGTACCAAGGCTGGTCAAGACCTCGACAGGCTTTGTCGCGAGCGACGTCCCTTGACAACTCCCCGGCCAGCTGTTCCAACAAACCTCCTCTTTAGTAAAACATATGCCAAATGCTTCCTCATGCTTCCTCCAGCATCCTAGCATAAAACAGTCCTTTAAATGAAAAACAGAGGTTCCAATGCAAGTAAGATTCCCAGTTTGAGATTGGCTCCACGAAGCCCTTTTCTCCATAATTCTTAGTTTCATAATGGGGATCTTTGATCTCTTATGAGGGTAATCTACCCATCATTTTGTCTATCTGTCTAACTAGATTATTGGTGATTTCGGTTAAAGAAAAAACTAATTTAGCTCCGGTAGTCTATTCTTTATATTTAGGAATCGAAATTGGTCACGAGGTTTTTGCTTGATTCAGATCGAGAGATGGACAAGTAGGTTTATTGTCCGTCCCTCTCGTAGTTTAACCAAATTCATTCGGTTTAGTTTTAACAAGGATTCCCTTCAGATAAACATCTAGTTTTGGATAAATATCAATTTAGTGATTTTTCCAATTAAAATATCCAAGATATTCTTTTTGCCACATAATTTCTTGACCTTAATTCATTAGTTAGAATTACGGTGGAAATTCTTTGACACAAATTAATTCAAATCCATCTTTTCCTAAATATCATAAAAATTATTCTTTTAACTGAATACCAATTACCTATTTTTTAAATAAACTTGAAATCCCTCTTTTTCTCATTTAATGAGTGCAATCCAATTATCATGGAATTTTCTCTTTTACCATGAATTAAATCTATCTAAAATTCTTCTTAAAAATTACATAAAAATATCCATTAATTCCATTAAGCTAGAAATTCCACTTTTCTCATTCAAATGATTGAATTCCAAATATGGTGGGAATTCCTCTTTCATCATTTAAATTATCTATGCAAAAAGATAAATTAAACTAAATTTTCTCTTAAAAATTAAATAAAAATCACCATTAATTCCTTTACACTAGAAATTTCACTTTTCTCATCTAAATGGTTGTATTCCAATTATGGTGGGAATTCCTCTTTCATCATTTAAATTTATCTATGCAAAAAGATAAATTTGACTAAATTTTCTCTTAAAAATTAAATAAAATATCCATTATTTGGGTATTCTAAATTTTTCTCTTTCCTCATTGGAATACATGGATTTCTATTGTCATGGGAATTTCTCTTTTATCATAAAAATGAATTACTAGAAATTTTTCTCTTTTTTCTAATTAATTATTTATGTATAAACATAAAAACTAATTTTTCCATGGTTATGATGAGAACTATTCAATTAATTAATCCTAGAATATGGTAGGAAGTCCTCTTTTCATATTATGTACAAAAATGATTTATGTGTTAATTTTTTAGAATTTTTGCCATAGCTTCGCTGCTATTACTGATAATTTTCAATAATTTTGAAAGCATAAAGTTTAGTAATACCATATGATAGAATAACTATCATTAGGATCAATATCCAATTATGGGCTTGATTCCAAAGTTTTTCATAAATTAAATAGCATAAAAGTATTAAAAAGCCACTTCTTTGGCCTCCAATTTGACAAGCATAGAAATTACTTTTAGATTTGAGAATTGCTTCATGAGAAGCATCATTTGAATATAGAATAGGTCATAGGAATGACCATTCTTTGTCATAGGAATGACCATTCTTTGGGGGAGAGAGAGGTATGCTTAAAAAATTATTTTAATTTAAGCATAAATATAAAATTTATAAGATTTATCACTAGAATTCATTAGAGAGTTCCAATTGCATTAAAGAGCCATTCAATTGAATGCTTCTCAAGCTTGAGAGGGATTGAGAAGTGAGAAACATTTAAGAAAAAAGACCATAAACCACACTTTACCTCTTAATTTGCTTGATTCTTTAGTCAATGGAGAGGCCCCCAACCAATCAAATGGTTTGGTATGTTGATGAAGACTCCAAGGAAGATTGAAGAGAGAGAGAGAAGCTCCAATCTCTTCAATTTGTAGAGGATTTTTAGAGGATAATAGAAAATAAGCTTAACTTAGAGTAATACCGACATAGTTTAGTTTATAGGTGAGAATACAAAAGAATGAGGGTGTATTTATAGGAGAGGGAGGCCACTAACTGAGTCCAACTAAGCTCTAGAATTTTCTAGCTTCAGTTTGGCTGAATTTGGACAAGATTTGGACCAATTTGGCTCCCTTTTTGATTTGGTTTGATCTAGGAGAGAGGAGAGATAAAAATATCTTATTATTTTTTAGTTTAAAACTCCTCCACACATGTGAAATAGGCACCTCCTTGAAGGTCCCCCTTTTCCTTACCAAGGTGTCAAAAATGAACGATTACTCCAAAATATCTCATTTTTTTAGTAATATTTCATAATTTTTAACTAATAAATCTTGTACTCAGTCAACTCTTCATCTTATGTGGGCATTTACTGTAAGATTCCTCCCTCCAGCTTTTGAGGTGTGCAGGTGTAAGAACCTCCCCTTTTGATCTTATAATTATTCCCCTCTCTAAAATAAAAGAAAGATCCTGTTTTACCCTGTTTTGGCTTGGAAAGAGAAAATGTCTCGAGGGAGGTAATTCAAAATTGAGATATTTTTGGATATAAAAATCTTCCTAGTGTCTAAAACGGCTTCCCTTGAAAAAGAAATTCAAAAAGAACTTTCTAATGTGCAATTGGTGTAATTGGAATTGGAATTAATTGAAACTAGGTGTAAAAGACCTTAGCAGCCTAAGGGTCCAGATTTTTAAAAAATTTGGATTATGGTCCAATTAAGGTTCCTATGAAGATTAATCCAAATGTAGGGAGGAGATATGTCACGTAGGCTGTAATGCCTGTGATCGACGGCAGACCGGCGGATGGCCATGTCCGGGGTTCAGTGGGAGAGGATGCCCATGCGGAGTCATGGGCGACCAGGGTAGTGTGGACGGCAGGCCACACACTATATAGCCTGGGAGATGAGGGGCAATCCTCATTCTTCCTCTATGGCTGGGTGGTGAGCCAGAGGCCGTCCCCTCCTGTGGTAACGCCCGTATAGCGGCGTTACGGATATCTAACACTGGTATCAGAGCGTGGTTCGATGGGGTCGTCAGGGTCCACGCGTGACCGGGGGACCGGAGCCCACTCAATGGTTTTCAACCATTCATCTCCTCATCCTTATCTCCAATGGAGTGTGTGGAGGGAGGCGGCCAAGAAGAATTGAAGGGAAGAACTCTCTCTCTCTCTCTCTCTCCCCGTCACACACAGCAAGCAAAAACGCAGGTAAGCAAAAGCAATTTTCGTTTTGTTTTTTTCTCTGCGTTGAAATTGTCTGCGAAAAAAATTTGTTGAAGCTTGTATGTGGGGGGGCGGCACCAGCCCCATTGTCTGTGAAAGAAAACGTTGAAGCCTGTGTGTGGGGGTGGGGGGGGCGCAGACCAGCCCCACGAAAGCATGTTGAAATGCACTACGGTGTGTGGGGGTGGGGGGGCGAAGACAAGCCCAGGACAAAGACTAGCCCACTACTGTGTGTGGGGGGCGAAGCAACTTTCGTTCGGTGGGGGGGGGGGGGGGGGGGGGGGGGGGGGGGGGGGCGAAGAGCAGCCCCATGGCGAACACCAGCCCCCCAGCCCCCCACGACTTGCGTTGAAGAAACTGCTATATAAGGCTTGAATGAAAGTGGCGTAGCCACCCAGGTGTAATGACCTGCGTGATCAGCAATGCCAGGCGGGCTATATGGCGGGCGAACGATGGGCGTGTGCTGCTCGATTGCGTTGAAGCTGGCCTGCGTGGCCAGCCAGCGGGCGACGGCGACGGCCAGCCAGGGAGACGGCCGGCCAGGCGCGGCGGCGGCGGCCAGCCATCAGCGGCCACTAGCGAGAGGAGAAAAAAAATAAAAAAAATATATTTTTAATATATATTTTATTATTTATTTTTAATGAAATTAAAAATGAACTAAATTCAAACAAATCCTCTCTCTCGGATGGGGAGGAGGGATAATCCCCGCAAGGGATAATCCCAGCAAGGCACAGCCTCTCGATCATTTTTATTTTTGTTATGAAGACTCTCGGAGCGTAGCCTCGCCAGATTTCAATTTCCACTTTTGCGAACGTCGTCTTGCTAGAGTTAAAGTTTTTGTTCGGACAAATTTGTGTTTGTTTTGTAGTGACAAACAAATGTGTTCTTCTGTAGACACACCTTCTCTGCAGTGTCACCACTCAGGTCTAGTCCGAAGTGACTTAATCCTAGTTCGAAGTGAATTGAGGGTAACACATGTGGTGATCACACATTTGGTTCAGAGAGATTAAATTTAAGCTAAGCATAAACTTAGTATTGACCATCAAAGTCACATAGTTTGGCTATAGTGTAAATCTAAAACTGCGGTGTGTTTTACTTGGGCTAAGAGGACCGGCAATGGCGTCAGTTGTGCCCAAATTAGACGAAGTGCTTATCACGAGAAATCAAGGTAAGCCTAATTGAGCCGTAGTGCTCATAACCCTTCACAATCTTTTAACAGTTGCTAGAAGATTGTGATAAACTTTGGCAAATGAGAACCATGTACAAGCGTAGTCTTGATGTGGTTATGCCTTGTGTCCAAACAAGTTGCTTACTGTTTGTAGCAACAAGAGAGCCTTGGCCCGTAGAGGCAAGCTGGCCCTTGTTGGTAGTAACAAAATAGTGTCACTACTTGGGCCTAGAGAGTAGTGACTAGTTTGATTTAGTCACGTAGATTGCCTTGTAAAAGTAATCCCTAAGGTGTGTATTACTTGGGATAAAGGGGCTAGCAGTGCTGCTAGCAGTACTCAATTGAATGGTTTATCTAGGAGTACTAATCTGGGAGATTAGCATATGCCTAGATAATAATAGCAGATTTAGGATTGATTTATAGAAATCAAAGGTAAATCTGAAGGGGTATAGTCTTGAGATGTAATGCTCAATGCCCTTATAGAAGTTGATCGAAGAGAACTGTTCTTAAACTTACTAGCATGGTTTTCTCTTCTTTTTATTGCCATGCATCGACATCCCACTGCTCGAGAGTTTGTGGTGATCTTTCGAGGGGGGAAAGAGCCTTTTTATATGTCACATCAATTGGTTTGGTGGTAATTTGATGGTATGGGACATCAAATTCTCACGGAATCGATTGTAGTCTTGGTGGAATGGGACGCCAAGGCTTGTGCATGTAACTTGACTCTTTGGCAGGTCTGTATGTACACTTGTCTGTAGTGATAAAGTGTGCAAGATAAAATTTGAACTTTGAAAATTACCAAATATAGCCATAAGTTGGGATAAAACCCAGTTACAGAGTTCGGAGAAGCTCTAGGTAGCAAGACCATGATGGTGTACTAGTGCTAACAGAGTGATTTAGTTCCGGAGTGATCTAAATCTAGAGGTTAGCAGTAAGACTAGTTTGGTTGGACAGTTTCATGTATGGGGGACGCCCTATAGCATTTTGCAAGCGTAGTCTTGCCTATGTTCAACATAAGTGTGCGATTGTGAGCACATTTTAGTTGCTACCATATGAATTTGGGAAATATATTACTTTCCTACATAAGCAATTGTAATATTGCATGGCAGGCTATTTTGCTTACAAAGTTCATGTGCGTGTAAACCCTATAAGTCGTATGACCCCTGGGGAATGAGTGGAGCATTTCTAGGATTTAATAAGGTTTTACATGGCAATAGTGAGTAGTATCTCACTCCAGACGAGCCTGGTTGTTGTTAGTATCGGATCCAACCTATGTAGTGTACATAAACTCGGGCTGAGTTAGGATAGGAGGCTAAGCCGGAGAGCTTAGTGGTAAATCCTACTGTATCTAGTGAGTTTTGACTTAACCGGAGTGTTAAGAAGGAAACTGAAAGTCTGGGGCTGAACTGGAGTGTTCGGAGGCAGACATATCTTTTGTTAAATCGGAGAATTTAGCAACAGATGAGCTTGGGGTGAACCATGGTACCCAGGAAAAAAGCTCTTCACACTAAAATAGTGCACAATAATTTTAGGGTGATAAAAATCCATCGCAGGAATGTTTTACAACTTTCCATAGATGATAGATGAAGACCATGTACTTTACGGAGTTAAAGTACATAGGTGGTGACTTCGGCGCCACATTTTTTGTAGGAAGTCACCAGTGGTGTAATTAGGTCAGCCGAGACTTCACGACCTATGCACTAGTTTTTAAGTTGACCTCTATGATAAGGACGTCCAAAAATTCGTGTTGTAATACCAGAAATTGTACTGTAATGTGCAATGGAGGGGTCAATTTGTGTAGTCACTTCTTAGCAGCAAGTGACTTAAGCATCTTGTTATAAATGGTTGTATATGGTACTCCCACTCGGGGGAGGTACGCCATTGGGTACGGAGTTACTCACAGACTAGTATGTCAATTTGTGTAGTCACTTCTGAGCAGAGCAAGTGACTTAAGCATCTTGTTATAGATGGTTGTATATGGTACTCCCACTCGGGGGAGGTACGCCATTGGGTACGGAGTTACTCACAGACTAGTATGGAGCTACTAGTGTGATGATAGTGGGTACGTAGTTACTCACTACTAATACATAGCTGCTAATAAAATTAAGATCCTCGAGTGAAAGATACTCTAGATCAACATTTTAAATTACCGAACCACAATCCAAGCAACCTATGGCTTCGCAGCAAGCTCAGTCATTATCTGTGGATTGATAATGTGGTTATTAGTAGTTTGGAATTTTTCTTGATAGAGCATACAACCCACCCAAATGATTCATAAGTGTGTAACCGCTTATGAAGGGTAATAATATGCAAGAATGAAGCACTTTGTTACAAGTGTGAAACCACTGATCTGTTGCAAAGCAGTTTATCAATAGTACCACCATATGTGCGTAGACACTATACCACATCTTCGTTGCAAGATGTTTAAAAGTTTCTTGGAAGGACTCAAGAATATAACATATGATATTAAACACGGTCTAGATTTGTTCTTAGACCTATGACACTAGCGCGTAGTCCACTTGAGAGTAGAGTTTTTGAGGACAAAAACCTTTCTTGAGGGAAAGGAGGGATATCCTCAAATATCACATAAACTCAAATAGTTGTGTGAGTCCAGACAATACTTGAAGGGATGTGTCTGGTAATAGCAACAAAGAGTTGTAAGTGATTGGATGTAACTCCAGACACCCATAGTGGTGCAAGAATCTTTATCAAACATCTCCACATACTATATGGTCTGCCCGCAGATATAGTATGGCATAAGAGATAGGAAGTTTGATTGTTATATGTGAAGGAAAATTTTCAAAACTTTTTACTCTGAGTTAGAGTGGAGTTTAACCATCCGTAGATTGATGGTAGTTAAAACTCAACAAGATTCTAGAGCATATGCTTGTGCAAAGATGTTACTCTAAGAGAGAAAGTATCTCTCAGCTTTGGAACTAATCCTTGTGATGCATAATTAGATTGGCTCTAGTTTATTTCTCCTATGGCCGTAGAGCTTTCCAAGGAGAAGTTTTAACAAGTTGGTGATGCAACATGGTAGCGTAGTCTACAAATATCTAGTAGCATAGTCTAAGAACTTGCGCTACTAGAGTGCTCTCCAGTACATTAACTTCTGTGCTAATGACATGATGCAAAATCAAGGCATGAAATTTGCCTTGGGGTTTTGGTTGAAATACCAAATCACGGCTTGCGTGAGTACTACTAAACATTTGCTTACCAATGACTTCCCCAGTTAATGGCATGTCGGATTGCCCGTAGCGGCGGTCGAGCTCGACCGGACATGTGGGAGAAATATGCTAATTACTCCATTGATGACGGGTACTTACTTTACAAGGGTAGAGTATGTGTACCAACTATTGGTGACTTTCGGGCCCAAATTCTTAAAGAAAGTCATGATAGTCCAAGTGCGGGTCATCCTGGGATTCAGAAGACCTATGCACTAGTAAAAAGACAGTTTTATTGGCCTAGTTTGTTTGAGGACGTCCAGACTGATGTGCTGAAATGCAGTAAGTGCCAGGTCAATAAACATGAACGTCTTAAGGTTGGAGGACTACTCCATCCACCGCTGGAGATTCCTCAAGGAAAGTTGGGAAAGCATTTCCATGGATTTCATTACCGGTTTACCCAAGACGAGTAGAGGGAATGACTCGGTGTGGGTGGTAGTGGACAGGTTAACTAAAATGGCAAAGTTTATTACCACGAGAAAACTATAAAAACGCCAGAGTTGGCAAAACTCTTTATTGAACATCTCTACAAGCTATATGGCCTGCCCGCGCAGATATAGTGTCGGATAGAGATAGAAAGTTCAACAGTCATTTTTGGAGGGAAATCTTCAAAAAGTTGAATACTACTCTGAGTATGAGTACGGCAGATCATCCGGAGTCTGATGGTCAAATTGAAAGAGTTAACCAAATTCTAGAGGATATGTTGCATTCTTATGTTAGTAAGAAGCAATCTAATTGGGAAGAGTACTTGCCCTTATCGGAGTTTGCCTATAAAACAGCTCCAAACACTCAGCGATTGGATTTACACCATTCATGTTAATGTATGGATTCCAGCCGAGATCTCTGATGGCTGTAGGCCTAGAAAAGGAGAAGATTCAATCTGTCAAGGATTTCCTTGAAGATATGAATGATATGCTTAGAGCCGCACGAGAGAGCATTCGTAACGCTCAGGATCGCGCTAAAACTTATGCGGATAAAGGACGAAGAAAGGTGACCTTTGCAGAAGGTGACTTTGTATTCCTCAAGGTTCCTGCGCAGTCAGAAACCATGAAAACGGGAAAGTGTGATAAACTTTCTCCGAGAAATTGTGGTCCTTTTAAAATCCTTAAGAAGATTGGAGACGTAGCATATAAACTTGAGTTACCGGAGAGTTCTCAAGTCCATCCTGTCTTCCATGTCAGTAAACTGAAGAAATCAGTTCACGGGTTAGAGAACGCAGTTTCTCCAGAGATTTTGGTGGACTTGATAGAGCCACCAAAGATACCACATGAACCTAAAAAGATTCTACAGTATCGTGACAGACAAACCCGACATAAAGTGTACCAGGAGGTACTTGTTAAATGGACAGATAGGGATGAGGAGGTGGCAACCTGGGAACGCCGTAGTGCAATTTCCAAAAGGTTTCCCTAGTTTGTTTTCGAGGACGAAAACTCTTCTTAAGGGGGGGATAATGTCACGTAGGCTGTAATGCCTGTGATGACCGACGGCAGACCGGATGGCCATGTCCGGGGTTCAGTGGGAGAGGACGCCCAGGCTAGTGTGGACGGCAGGCCACACACTATATAGCCTGGGGGATGAGGGGCAATCCTCATTCTTCCTCTATGGCTGGGTGGTGAGCCAGAGGCCATCCCCTCCTGGTAACGCCCGTAGCGGCGTTACGGATATCTAACAAGATAAATTGAAGAATAAAAGAAAAACTCCCCAAAAATGAGTAAATGCTCACATAAGATGAAGAGTGGACTAAGGACCAAAGAAAAGAATTAAAAAAGCCAAATTTTGACACCTCAGTGTGGGGATCACCCTCATGAAGTAGGCACCTTTTTCTCATCATTACCCCCAATTTTTAATCAATAAAATGAGATATTTTCATCTCTCCTCTCTCCTATTTCAAAACTAGATCCAAAAAGTAAGCTGAACTAACCCAAAAATGGTCAAAAATTGACCAAACTGATCTGGAAAATTCTAGAATTAGTTTGCTTGGTTAGAGGCTCACTTTTTCCTATAAATAGAAGCCTCTCCCTTTGTAAAAGCTTAATGGTGTTTATGCACTGTTACTCTACTCTCCTATCCTGAGCCATCTACATTGAATTTTTTAATAATTCAATGTTACTCTCCTCTCCTATCCTGAGCCATCTAATTAAACTCTTCTTATTGTTTACTCTCTTGAATTTAGAAAATTATGTAGATTAGAGTTTTATAAATCTAATTTGGATTAATTTAAGTTAAATGAAGAAGACAAAAATGAAAAATGGTCAGCCATACAAAGGAGGTTATGGCAAAATTTTCCAGAATTTTGTGAAAAAGAAAGTTTATTTTTATGTTATTCCAAAAGAGTAATTCCCACCATTTTTACATGTGAAAGAAATATTCTGATTACTCCATGTACATATTCATCTATGAATATGCATGGATATCACTGATATTAATTATTAAATTTGATTTTTATGCATAGAAAGATGCATAAAGGAATTTTTTTATTATAAAAGTGTTATTCTTATTAAATTTAAATTTTATGCATAGAAAGATGCATAAATGAATTTTTTTATTACAAAAGTGTTATTCTCATTAAAATTGATTTTTATGTATAAAGGAAAATTTTTTATTACAAAAGTGTTATTCTCATTAAAATTGATTTTTATGCATAGAAAAATGCATAAAGGAATTTTTTAATTACAAAAGTGTTATTCTCATTCAATTTGATTTTTATGCATAGAAAGATGCATAAAGGATTTTTTTTATTACAAAAGTGTTATTCTCATTAAATTTGATTTTTATGCATAGAAAGATGCATAAAGAAATTTTTTTGATTACAAAAGTGTTATTCTCATTAAATTTGATTTTTATGCATAGAAAGATGCATAAAGGAAATTTTTTATTACAAAAGTGTTATTCTCATTAAATTTGATTTTTATGCATAGAAAGACGCATAAAGGATTTTTTTAACAAAAGTGTTATTCTTATTAAATTTGATTTTTATGCATAGAAAGATGCATAAAGAAATTTTTTTATTATAAAAGCGTTATGTTTTTATAGAAATTGATTTTTATGCATAAATAGATGCATAAAGAAACTCTTTTTATTTTAAAAGTGTTATTCCTATTAAATTTGATTTTATGCATAAATAGATACATAAAAGGATTTTTTTAATAAAAGAGTTATTCCCACTGAAGTTGATTTTTATGCATAAATAGATGCATAAAGAATTTTTATATCAAAATTAGAATTCTCTTAAATTCTATGTTTAAATTCTATGAGTAGTCAGATCAGTTCTGTTAGTTAAGGCTCTTGACTACGTTAGAGTAAATTTATCTTGGCGGAATCGCCCGTGCTTTCCGGGCAGGCGAGGGAAGTTTTTCCAGGTTCGGTTTTGAAAGAACCGAGGGATTAGTCTCTTGTCCGAATATCCGTGGTGGGGAGCGAGGCCCTGAGTGAAGAACCCTGCCCCGTACATGAAGTGCTACTTTCGCTGCTAGCACCCCAGGATTCGTTGTGCGGTGGGGACAGGGATCTTTCATTTACTCATTTTTGGGTATTTTATTTTATTCATTGGATTTATCTCATCCCAACACTTGGATTAGTCTTATTGGTCCATAGGAACCTTAATTGGACCATAATTCAAAATTTTCAGAAAATCTTGACCCTTAGGCTAAGGTCTTCAAAATCATTTAATTCCAATTGCACCTTGGAAAATTTATTTTGATTTTTTGTTTCAGGGAAACATATTTTTGATATTTGTAGAATTTATATGTCCAAAAATATCCCAATATTGAATTACCACTCTCTAGAAATTTTTTATCTCACTAGGCAAAACAAGGAAAAAATAATATTTTCTTGTATTCAGAAATAGGGAATAATTATAGGGGATTCAAGTAGAGCCTATTCATTATTCAGGCTGAGGAGGAATCTTATATCCTCTCCCACTTGAAAAACGTGAGATGTTCTCATCTTGCAAAGTGGGGGTAATCCTTCGCCAACTCTTCTTCTTTCTCCTAGGTGACATCTTCTAGAGGGAAGAACTTCCACTTTACTAAGAAATATCTGAGGACTCTGCTCCTGAGAATATTCTCCCGAACGTCAAGGATTTGCTCAGGTTGGAGTACCATCTGGCCTTGAGTTGGAGAGATCAATTGTTTATCATCAAGCATGTGACTCGGGCTGGTACATATTTCTTAAGCAAACTGACATGGAATACATCATGTACCTTGAGATGGGGAGGCAGAAGAAGTTTGTAGGCTAGATCACCCACTTTCTTTATAACAGCATATGGCCCACAATATCTGGGAGAGAGCTTCTTGTACTTCCCTACTAAGGATAAGCAACTTCTTTTTGGTCGTACTTGAATGAAAACCATATCTAATTCTTCAAACTCTCTCCTCTGACCTCTTTTTATCTGCATACTACTTTTGCCTGTCTTGGGCTGCCTTTATATCTTTACAGATTGATTATATCTGTTGGTCCATGTCATCAAGCATTTGTCTGGACATTTTGACTTTGATCAATGGGTCAGACCAGGTCAACGGTGTAAGGCAATCTTGTCCATACAAGGCTTTGAAAGGACTCATCCCAATGCTTCGATGATAAGAAGCATTGTAAGCAAATTTGACTAGATGCAAATGGCTTAACCATTTCTTAGGCTCCTTGCCACCATAGCATGACCGAATGATATCTTCAATTACCTGGTTCACTCTTTCAGTCTGGCCATCTGTTTCGGGGTGATAGGCTGTGCTGAGATCCAAGAAAGTTCCTACTGCTTCGAAGAATACAGTCCAGAATTTTGATGTGAATTTGGGATCTCTGTCACTTACTATCCTCCTGGGTAAACAATGCAATCTGAAGATCTCTTTAAGGAAAACTCTGGCAACATCCACTGCTGCAGAGTATGTTTCTTTCACTGGAATTAGATGGGCAACTTTGGTTAGCCTGTCAACTACCACAAAAATGGAGTTTTAACGTGATTGCACTGAAGGTAAACCAGTGACAAAGTCCATACTGATACACTCCCACTTCATCTGTGGAATGTCTAGAGGCTGCAGTTTGAGGCTGTAGTTTCCCTGGCATCTTGACTCTCTCTGCCTTGACTCTTTGACACATTAAGCATTTCCGCACATGATCAAGTACATCCTTTTTGAGTCTTGGCCCAGAAGAAGCTTTTCTTCACAGACAAATAGATTTTTATAAACCCTGGATATCCAGCTACTATCAGGCTATCATGGGCTTCTCTTAGAATTCTTCCCTTTATTCCCTCATCATTGGGGATACATAAGCCGATTAAACTCGACTCATTTCTTGAGGAGTCTTGCTTTCCTCCATCAGAAGGATAGCAATAGGGGCAAGGAATTTGTCCTGCATGATTTTATCCTTTGCTTCATTTTGATTAATGGATTTGACACCACTGTAATTGCAAGCAAGGAGGCTTTTCTGTTGAGTGCATTTGCAACCACATTTTCTTTCCTCGGTCGATACTTAATTTCAAAATCAAATTCCTGCAGGGTCTGCATCCATCTCCTTTGATGCATGTTGAGATCCCTTTGGGGGTGAAGATCCACTTCAGACTTTGATGATCTATCATCAAGGTGAACCTTTGTCCCAAAAGATAATGTCTCCATAACTTTAGAGCATACACTACTGAGAGTAACTCCAAGTCATGGACGTCATAATTTCTCTCATGTGTTCTGAGTTTTCTGGATTCATAGGCCACTCCATGACCTTCCTTAAGAGCACCACCTAAGAAGGCAAACCCACTGGCATCAGTAACTACCTCAAAGGGTTTGGTAAAATCTAGTAACTTAAGGACAGGGTTGGTTACTAAGGCTGTTTTCAGCTTGTCAAAGGCACTCTGACACATTGCAGTCCACTGAAAAAGTGTACTCTTCTTGAGAAGGTTAGTTAAAGGGGATGCTATCTGAGCATACCTAGGTATAAAGATCCTATACCATCCGGTTATTCCTAGGATTCCTCTGACTTCCTTTATTGTCTTGGGTTTCGACCATTCTACTACTGCTTGGATTTTTGCGGGGTCAGGAGAAATCCCATCCTTGGCACTATGAATCCCACGTATTCTACCTGGTCAACAGAGAAAGAACACTTGCTCTTCTTTGCAAAGAGTTGGTGTTTTCTTAGGATTTCCAGGACCTTGCGCACATGATCTTCATGATCTGCAACATTCTTTGAGTATACTAAGGTATCGTCAAAGAAGATAAGAACAAAATCATCCAAGTATTCTCTGAGAATATCCTACATAAGACGATTAAATGTCGTCGGGATATTAGTCAATCCAAATGGCATGACTGTGAACTCATAATGCCCATAGCGAGTATTGAATGCTGTCTTTGGGATGTCCTGCTCCTTGATTCTGATCTGGTAGTACTCGGATTTGAGATCTATCTTTGTGAACATTTGGGTCCCACTTAACCGATCCAAAAGTTCATCAATCCTAGGAATAGGATACTTATTTTTAATTGTTAATTGGTTCAATCCTTTGTCAATACAGAGTCTTACCGTTCCATCTTTCTTCTTTTGAAAGAGAACGGGCGCACCCCAAGGTGAGACACTGGGTCTGACGAATCCTTGTTCTAACAGTTGTCTTAACTGCTCCTTAAGTTCTATAGCTTCAGGGACCGGTATTTTGTATGCACGCTGAGCTACTGGCTGAGCTCTGGGGGTTAATTCAATCTCATGATCTACTTCACGAGACGGAGGCATCTCAGTCAGCTCTTCAGGGAACACATCTACATACTCACTTAACCACTCTGGTTCTTTAGCATTGCATTTTATGTCTACTGGACTCATTTTAACGACATACACAGCTTGCCTATTTCTGAGCCCTTTTAATAATTTGGAAGCCTTGACTAATTGCAGCACTGGGGATCCAGAAATTCCAATTCCTTGAACTTTATTCCTATGAAGGTCAAGGAAAGAGATGGTTCCTTTGTGACAATGAATGTCAGCCTGATTCTTTTGGAGCCAATCCATTCCAAGGATCCCATCATAGACTACCAAGGGTAGGACTCTGAACTTGCACTCTGTTACGTTCCCATCTAGGCTAAACTGAATAAGGTCAGTCTCAAGGTGTATGAAAAGAATCTTTCCACTGGCCAATTCCACTTGCATAGGTTTCCCTGATTTTTGATTTAGGACTAATTTACGCAGACATGCTGGGAAAATAAAAGAATAAGTAATGCCTGCTTTGGATGGAGGGTGCAGGAGGCTGAGCTGGCACTCTTCTAGGGTTACCCTGATTTTGGCACGGGGCACCTTGATTGGACTGATACGAAGGAGTCTGTCTTTGAATTCTGGGACCCTGGCTTCCTTGGCCCCATAGAAGGAGATGGGGAATCCTTGAGCTGGTGCCCAAATCCCTGACATCCGAAGCATTTGTTCTCGCTTCGAAGCTCTTCCCTTTGCATTCTTGAGAGAGCCAGAGTTCCTGAGAATGTACTTCAAGGGAAAGGTCTTCCTTCATTCCTGAAGCTTCCTGTCTCCACATTCTGGTTGGGACCTTGGTGTCTCTTTGGAGGCGGAAGGTTGGAAGAACTTCTCGGTGTCTGAAATCTCTTGAAAGATGAGGGAGCTCTGGCTTTGGTGGGACTTTTACGATGAAAGCTTTGGCAAAGTCTTTCGCCATCCTGACCGCTTCTACCATGGATACTGCTTGGCATTTTTGACCAGTGTGTCTAAGGGTTCGTTCATTCCCCGAATGAACCTGGTCGTGAGTTGCTCTTCATCTAGAGGTGGTGAATACCTGAGTAGAAGAGCGAATGCCTGGTGATATTCTTCGATGGTTTTGCTCCCTTGTTTTAGTTCTAGAAATTCATTCATTTTGGTTTCTAAAAACTCGGGGAGACAAAATCTCTTCCTCAAATAGGTTTTAAGGTTGTTCCAGGATTGAGTATTTTTGTCTAGATGGTTGGTGTCACAATGGTTCCTCCATGCCACCTTGGCTATTTCCACAATTTTTAGCCTCGCAAGAGCCCTTTTGCTTCTCTCATTGTAGCCTGTGACATCAAAATATTCTTCCATAGCTTCCACCCATTTCTCCATAGCCTCACCCAAGTTCTCCCCTTCTCCTTTAAAGTTTCCTGGCTGAGTTTTGTGAAGAGCCTTACGGACGTTGGGGTCAAGCTCTTCATCTTCAGAGAGAGGGTCTGGCTGACGGCCACGGTTTCCTCGTCTCATGATTCTGCCAAAAATGATATATTATTAAAATTTTATTTTGATATCATCCACGAGATCCTAAGACTTAAGAGGTTCGAAAAATAATTTCTTAAACAAGATAAATGATCTTATTGGAGATCTATGACATATGTTCGGTAACATATTTTTCTTTATCAGTTCGTTCATAAACAATCACTTATACACAATAGGAAATTTTTCACCAGAAAACATTTCTTTATTTATATAAAAGTTGCAATATGTATATAGAGCAGCTCGGCTCCAGAAATCAAAATCTCCTCTCGAGAGACGCATAAGACGACAGTACTGGGAGGGACATAGCCATGCCCTGATACAAATGTTCCCTTACTGCCAAGGGAGCTACTATCTTCTCCTTTTAGGAATAAAGCGACTAAGGAGTCTGTAGATTTGGTATGAAAGTCTGAAAGTCCAAGGCGTTGAATGATATAAAATAACACCATGTATCACCTTCAGCTTCCTCAGAATCATTGTCAATGAGAGATTCTCCCTTAGCATCGCACGTTGGTCGTAAGAGGCGTGGACATACTACCCTGCAAACCACTTGTGCTGCCGTCTCTCTGCTCTGTGGGTCAGGAAAATATAGATCCTCGAAATGGCGTGCGAGTCTTGCTTGGCTCGCTTGAGTTGTAGCGGAAGAGATGAGATGCTCGAAGGCGAACGCATTGTGACTGGGTGAGATCGGGAATACCAGATAAGTGTGGCACTTCCATCTATAAAAACAATTTCTTTGATTAAAATTTCTTTAGTATTGAAGCGTACGGAATGAAAATACAATATGAAAATGCTTTTTCTGAGCTTTTATTATCAATTCTTGATAAGAACTCGCTTATTCTTATTAACTTTCAACAAAGCTCTGATACCAGTTGTGAGATCCCTGTCCCCTCCGAGGCTCTTGTCGGCGACGAAAGTGGCGTTGGCCTCCCGCGGGACGGCTGGGATCCACACTCAGGGCCTCGTCTGTGGATGTCTGGGATGAGAGGCTAGCCCGGACGATTCCTCCGAAATCGGGCCTGGAAAAACTCCCCTCGCCCGGAAGGCACGGGCGATTCCGCCATGGGAAAAATCGTCTAACGGGGGAATTATTCTAATGAGTCAAAGTCTTAACTAGCTAAACTGATCTGACTGAACCTGAAGTCACATGGTCAGATCAAGAAGAGACTTGCACTTGGTCCATGGAATCACCGCTTTTTTTCTCATTTATGAGGCACAGCCGTTGATCCCCTCCCCCACAGAACAAGGTCTTCTTATGGTCCAATTAAGGTTCCTATGGACCAATAGGATTAATCCAAGTGTTGGGATGAGATAAATCCAAAGAATAAAAGAAAATACCCAAAAATGAGTAAATGCTCACATAAGATGAAGAGTTGACTGAGTGCAAGGTTTATTAGTTAAAAACTATGAGATATTACTAAAAATTTGAGATATTTTAAAATTATGATACATTTTTGACACCTTGGTAAAGGAGGGGGGAGACTTTGAGGTAGGCACCTATTTCACACATGTGGATGAGTTGTTAATTCAAAAAAATTGTGATATTTTTATCTCTCCTCTCTCCTAGATCAAACCAAATCAAAAGGGAGCCAACAAACTAGGTCCAAATCTTCTCCAAATTCAGCCAAACTGAACCTAGAAAATTCAGCCAAACTGAACCTAAAAAATTCTAGAACCTAGTTGGACTTGGTTAGAGGCCTCCCTCACCTCTATAAATAGATCCTTGGTTAGAGGCCTCCCTCACCTCTATAAATAGATCCTTAGTCTTTTGTAAAAAAATGTGTGAACTATACCATGCCAGTATTACATTAAAATAATGATATTCTCTATTATCCCTTAAAAATCCTCTACATTTTGGAGAGATTGGAGATTCTCTCTCTCTTCAACCATCCTTGGAGCTTTCCTCTCGACACACTAACCAATTGATTGGTTGGGGGCTTCTTCTAAGATAGAGAAGCAAGCAAAATCAAGAGGTAAGGTGTAATTTCATGGTTTTTCTCTACTATTCTCAATGTTTTCACTTCTCAACCCCTCTCAAGCTTGAGAAGTTTCTAAATTAAGTGTTTATAATGAAAATCAAGCTTTTCTTAAGAGTTAAGAAAAGATTACATTTATGCTTAATTAGGATGCTTTTTATGTTTATCTCTCTCTCCCCAAAAGAATTGGTCATTCCTATGACCAATTCTCTATTCAAATGATGCTTCTCATTGATAAATTCTTAATTCACAAATCAAACTCTAGGCTTGTGAAGCTAGAGGTTAAGAAAGTGGCTTTTTATACTTTTATGCTTCTAAAATTATGATAATCTTATGATTTAAATCCATAAATTGGATTTAAGTTTAGAAGATAGTTATACTATCATAATTGTATTACTAAGTTTATTCTTTTCAAAAATATAAAAAATTATCAGTAATAGCAGCGGAGCTATGGTAAATTTTTTAAGAAATTAATACATAATTCATTCTTATACATAAAGTGAAAAGAGGACTTCCTACCATACTCTAGGATTGGTCATCCTATGCTAAAAGGATGATTTTCATCACATTCAATGGAAAACTAATTTTTAAGGTTTATGCATAATTAAGAAAAGAGAAAATTATGGTAATTTTATTTAAATGATAAAAGAGGAATTCCCATGACATTTGGAATTCAATCATTTAAATGGGAAAAGTGGAATTCTTAGCATATTGAATTAATGGATATTTTTTTAAAGGAATTTTAGATAAATTTATTTTATGCATGAGAAATATTTAAATGATAAAAGAGGAATTTCCATGACATTTGGAATTCAATCATTTAAATAGTAAAAGTGGAATTCTTAGCATATTGAATTAATGGATATTTTTATTAAAGAAAAGAGAAATTTTAAATAAATTTATTTGATGATAAAAGAGGAATTTCCATGACATTTAGAATTCAATCAATTAAATGTAAAAAGAGGAACTCCCATGATATTTGAGATCCAAGAAATTAAATGAAAAAAGAGGAATTTTTAGCATAATTCAAATTATGAGTATTTATCAAAAGTGGAATTTTGAGCATTATTGGGAAATATGGGTAGAATTGATTTTTGTAAATCCCATGAATCTTTTACTGAAAAAGAAGAATATTGAATATATTTCACTTGAGAAAATTAAGAAAGAATATGAAAATATCCGTTGAGAAAAAGAACCTTTACACCTAGGCCAAGCAATTGGCAGAAATATTAGAAAAGTCCCAAATATAAAAAATGTTACTAAATGTGAAATGGATGTGGATGTGAAAGAAGACATGAGAATGAGATGTGAGGATATGTGAAAGGATGTGATATAAATGAATGTGGATGCGAATGAAGAGATGAGAATGAGATGTGAGGATATGTGAAAGGATGTGATATAAACGGATGTGGATATGAATGAAGAGATGAGAATGAGATGTGAGAATATGTGAAATGATGTAATGTAAATGAATGTTGATGTGGATGTGATAGGATGTTGATGTGATGTAAATGAATGTTGATGTGGATGTGATAGGATGTGATGTGATGTAAATGAATGTGGATGTGGATGTGAAAGGATGTGATGTGATGTAAATGGATGTGGATGTGGATGTGAAAGGATGTGATGTGATGTAAATGGATGTGGATGTGGATGTGGATGTGAAAGGATGTGAAGTGATGTAAACGGATGTGGATGTGGATGTGAAAAGATGTGATGTGATGTAAATGGATGTGGATGTGGATGTGAAAGGATGTGATGTGATGTAATTGGATGTGGATGTGGATGTGGATGTGATGTGGTGTAAAGGGATGTGGATGTGAATGTGATGAGATGTGGATGAAATGTGATGTGATGTGAATATATGTGGATGTGAATGTGAATGTATGGATGGATGTGGATAGACATGCATGTGGATGACTGGATAGATGTGGATGAATGAGATAGAATGTGTATGGATGTGATGAGATATGGATGGATATGGATGTGATGTAATGTGGATAGAATGTATGTAATGGGATGGGAATGCAATGAATGTGATGGATGTGAATAAATGCGATGAGATGTGATGGATGTGAATAAATGCGATGAGATGTGAATGGATGTGAATAAGCGCTAGGTGACTTGCGAAGGATCCTAGAGGGTGCTGACCATACGGTGCTCGGTGGGCTCTGGGTCGGCCGAAGATACCCACGCGTGCGTGAAGGAAGAAAATGGAACAAGGTGTTAGAGTTGTTTTCTAAACTCGGGCATGGATTTGGTTGATTGACCTTGCTGGTCCTCAACGGATGAGTCCATGGCTCTTTTATATGGATCTGTTGGTTGATCTTATTGATCTTCAACAGAGAGTCCATCTGGATTTTCTTATGTGATTATATTCCCGGGTACTATGAGCTAGGAACTATTGAAAAGGCCCCTGAGTGAACAGGTGGTGAGCATTCTGGTTACCAATGATGCCATAGGTACACCGATGATGAAGGAATGATTGAAAATTAGAGTTCAACCGGATATTTTGAAAGATTATGATCAGTGATACTATGGTTTCATTTAAAGATTGTTTTAAAGACAGCTGAATCTTTGAAAAAGGTAATTTCATATTGGGTGTGTAAGTGGTGTGACTATCTTGAAGTTTGCATGAAGCGCTGGGCTAGGGGGCCTCGGAACTCTTTTCCCTGGTACCGGGGACAAAACATAACCAAATTCCTAAATGGATCCTATCACTACAGTGGTCAACCTAACCCGTGGGACTGGATGGGGTTAGGTTGGACTGATGGATCCCTAAAATGAGACTCAATTCTGTTATGGTACGATAGATGAAGTAAATCCCGGACAGTCCTTGTTCTATGGAAAAGAATCATCGGTTGTGCCTCTCGATGAGGAAAAAAGCGTTGGTGGCTCTTGACTACGTTAGAATAAAAGTATCCTGGAGGAATCGATCATGCTTTCTGGGCGAGGGGAGTTTTTCCGGGACCGAGGGATTAGTCTCTTGTCTGGATATCCGTGGGCAAGGCGCCGAGTGAGAGTCTCTGCCCTCCGCGCAAGAAGTGCTACTTCCACTGCTAGCACCCCCGAATTCGTTGCGCGGAGGGGGCAGGGATCTTTGAGCTGTGTAAACTAGTGTAACTTCCTAGCAGATTGAACAGGATGACAAATAACCTGACTCCTGATCTGACAAAAAAAACTCTAACTTCCACATTCTCTCTAAGATAAACAAAGACGAACAACATTGTACAGAGTACTATAAAGAGAGGAACACCTTCCATTAATGAGACTGATAAACATCAAAATACAAATCGACAAACTTACTAACTTCTTCATTGTCCAAAACACAGTTTTGCTTACATCCATCTACATTTTTCTTGTGCACAAACATAACTGCGGATTTATATCCAACACCAAAAGACATTCCAACTTCTCCTAAGATCCCAAAAGTCACATTTGATTTTCCTAAGGTTACATATCATATGACAAAATAATAATCCTTCTAAGTTCATCCCCTAAACAAGCTGGTATTAGAGAGCGAATTGGCTAAAGTGGATCAACCGAGAAGCAAGAAATGTCAAAATTTTAGGAAGTACTAGTAAAAGATTATAATTGTGTGATGAAACTCATACAAATCATATGATGGTATTTACCTTATAATTCTAAGGATCGTGACTATCCATATATACCGTGGGTATAACTGTAGCTCTTTATTGACAATATATAATACGAGTAAATCTAAGACCTTGAAATTATAAGTAAAAATACTATCGAGATGATGAATTGGAATGTTGGTTAATATGATTTTAGAATTCTGGTTGAGAATTGATGAGTTGATTTGGATTCTGATTGAAAGATAATGATTCTTGAATTCTAGTTGAAAGAAGATAAGATGAACAAAGCCACAATGAGGATGAATGGGATGAATCCCAGTGATGATGATAGTAACTGGAATGACAATTGTGACCTCAGCAAATCACTATGAGATTAGTGGATTGTGCTAATAGATTGCTGCTGTTTGACCCTTGACCCAGTGGATATAATTAAGGGATGACAAATTAAAAACCTGTATAACTGAAATTCCCATGGAGGAATGATCAGATGGAATTTTCGGTCTGATGGACCACATTACTGTGTTAAAAATATGAATGAATTATTCTTTGATAATGAGTTCTGTATGTTCTTCTATTAGAAGGGATCTTTTACCCATGATTTTGTGGGGGGCTGACCAATCTAAAGAACCCCAGAATCAGTTGGATCTAAAGTCGGTTTTGAATTATAAATAAAGGGACTTAACAAGAATTTTCGTATTGATAGGATCATGGATCGAGGTCGTCATAGTAGGAATGATAACCCCCAACTCAATGAGGAAGAGCTCGACTTGGATGTTCGTAAAACTCTTCATAGATTGCAGCCTGGACCTTTCAAGGGTGAAGGGGAAAACTTGGGCGAGGCTGTGGAGAAGTGGATCGAAGCAATGGAAGACTACTTTGATGTCACCGGGTACAACGAGAAAAGTAAAATGGCTCTTACAAGGCTGAAGATAGTAGAAACACACAGAGTTGCATGGAGAAACCACCGCGAGACAAACCGTCTGGATTGGAACACCCAGACATGGAATGATCTCAAAATTTACCTAAGGAAGAGATTCTGTCCTCCCGGATTTTTGGAAACCAAGATGAACAAATTCTTAGAGTTAACCTAGGGGAGCAGAACTATTGAAGTGTAACACCAAGCGTTCACTCTCCTCCTCAAATACTCGCCATTGTTGGGACGAAGAACAGCTAATGGCCAGGTTCATTCGGGGACTGAACGAACCTTTGAATATCCTAGTGAAGAATTCCAAGCCAGTTTCCATGGCCGAAGCAGTACGGATGGCGAAGGATTTCGCTAAGGCCTTGATGTCAAGGTCCCGCCGAAGCCAGCACCATGATCTTTCAAACGATTTCAAGCTCCTGAAGGTGATTCCAACCTTTCACCACCTAAGATGAGATAACTCCAAAGAATAAAAGAAAATACCCAAAAATGAGTAAATGCTCACATAAGATAAAGAGTTGACTGAGTACAAGGTTTATTAGTTAAAAACTATGAGATATTACTAAAAAATTGAGATATTTTAAAATTATGTTACATTTTTGACACCTTGGTAAAGGAGGGGGGAGACTTTGAGGTAGGCACCTATTTCACACATGTGGATGAGTTGTTAATTCAAAAAAAATGTGATATTTTTATCTCTCCTCTCTCCTAGATCAAACCAAATCAAAAGGGAGCCAACAAACTAGGTCCAAATCTTCTCCAAATTCAGCCAAACTGAACCTGGAAAATTCTAGAACCTAGTTGGACTTGGTTAGAGGCCTCCCTCACCTCTATAAATAGATCCTTAGTCTTTTGTAAAAAAATGTGTGAACTATACCATGCCAGTATTACATTAAAATAATGATATTCTCTATTATTCCTTAAAAATCCTCTACATTTTGGAGAGATTGGAGATTCTCTCTCTCTTCAACCATCCTTGGAGCTTTCCTCTCGACACACTAACCAATTGATTGGTTGGGGGCTTCTTCTAAGATAGAGAAGAAAGAAAAATCAAGAGGTAAGGTGGAACTTCATGGTTTTTCTCTACTATTCTCAATGTTTTTACTTCTCAACCCCTCTCAAGCTTGAGAAGTTTCTAAATTAAGTGTTTATAATGCAAATCAAGCTTTTCTTAAGAGTTAAGAAAAGATTACATTTATGCTTAATTAGGATGCTTTTTATGTTTATCTCTCTCTCCCCAAAAGAATGGTCATTCCTATGACCAATTCTCTATTCAAATGATGCTTCTCATTGATAAATTCTCAATCCATAAATCAAACTCTAGGCTTGTAAAGCTAGAGGTTAAGAAAGTGGCTTTTTATACTTTTATGCTTCTAAAATTATGATAATCTTACGATTTAAATCCATAAATTGGATTTAAGTTTAAAAGATAGTTATACTATCATAATTGTATTACTAAGTTTATTCTTTTCAAAAATATTAAAAATTATCAGTAACAGCAGTGGAGCTATGGCAAATTTTTTAAGAACTTGATACATAATGTATTCTTATGCATAACATGAAAAGAGGACTTTCTACCATATTCTAGGATTGGTCATCCTATGCTAAAAGAATGATTTTCATCACATTCAATGGAAAACTAATTTTTAAGGTTTAAGCATAATTAAATAATTAAGAAAAGAGAAAATTATGGTAATTTTATTTAAATGATAAAAGAGGAATTCCCGTGACATTTGGAATTCAATCATTTAAATGGGAAAAGTGGAATTCTTAGCATATTGAATTAATGGATAATTTTTCAAATAGGAATTTTAGATAAATTTATTTTATGTATGAGAAATATTTAAATGATAAAAGAGGAATTCCCATGACATTTGAAATTCAATCAATTAAATAGTAAAAGTAGAATTCTTAGCATATTGAATTAATGGATATTTTTATTAAAGAAAAGAGAAATTTTAGATAAATTTATTTGAGATAAAAGAGGAATTCCCATGACATTTAGAATTCAATCATCAAATGTAAGAGGAGGAACTCCCATGATATTTGAGACCCAAGAAATTAAATGGGAGAAAGAGAAATTTTTAGCATAATTCAAATTATGAGTATTCATCAAAAGTGAAATTTTGAGCATTATTAGAAAATATGGGTAGAATTGATTTTTGTAAATCCCATGAATCTTTTACTCAAAAAGAAGAATATTGAATATATTTCACTTGAGAAAATTAAGAAAGAATATGAAAATATCCGTTGAGAAAAAGAACCTTTACCTAGGCCAAGGAATTGGCAGAAATATTAGAAAAGTCCCATCGGTATCAAATATAAAAAATGTTACTAAATGTGAAATGGATGTGGATGTGAAAGAAGAGATGAGAATGAGATGTGAGGATATGCAAAAGGATGTGATATAAATGAATGTGGATGCGAATGAAGAGATGAGAATGAGATGTGAGGATATGTGAAAGGATGTGATATAAACGGATGTGGATATGAAGGAAGAGATGAGAATGAGATGTGACAATATGTGAAATGATGTGATGCAAATGAATGTGGATGTGGATGTGATAGGATGTGATGTGATGTAAATGAATGTGGATGTGGATGTGATAGGATGTGATGTGATGTAAATGGATGTGGATGTGGATGATGTGAAAGGATGTGATGTGATGTAAATGGATGTGGATGTGGATGTGAAAGGATGTGAAGTGATGTAAATGGATGTGGATGTGGATGTGAAAGGATGTGATGTGATGTAAATGAATGTGGATGTGGATGTGAAAGGATGTGATGTGATGTAAATGGATGTGGATGTGGATGTGGATGTGGATATGGTGTAAATGGATGTGGATGTGATGTGGTGTAAAGGGATGTGGATGTGAATGTGATGAGATGTGGATGAAATGTGATGTGATGTGAATATATATGGATGTGAATGTGAATGTATGGATGGATGTGGATAGACATGCATGTGGATGACTGGATAGATGTGGATGAATGAGATAGAATGTGTATGGATGTGATGAGATATGGATGGATATGGATGTGATGTAATGTGGATAGAATGTATGTAATGGGATGGGAATACAATGAATGTGATGGATGTGAATAAATGCGATGAGATGTGAATGGATGTGAATACGACGTGACATAAATAGATGTGAATGGGTGAGATGTGATGTGGATGTGATGTAAATGGGGATAGATGTGAATGGATGAGATGTGCTGTGATGTGATGTGGATATGGGTAGATGAGAATGGATGAGATGTGATGAGGATAGATGTGGATAGATGTGATGGGATGTAATATAATGTGATTAGATGAGAATGGATGAAAGAAGGACGATGGGAATACATATGATTGGATGTGGATTAAGCAAAGTGAATTGATTTAGAAGAATGTGGAATAACAAAAAATGATGTGGAACGATGTGAAAAGATGAGAGTTTGTTAGAAACTGTATTTATGACCTGTTTTTAAATGACTATTTTATGACCTGTTTTTAAATGACTGTTTTATGTCAAAAATGTTGGAGAAGCATTTTGACCATCTTGTGAATTCGTCACAACGGATGAGTCCATGGCTCTTTTATATGGATCTGTTGGTTGATCTTGCTGATCTTCAATGGAGAGTCCATCTGGATATTCTTATGCGATTATATTGCCAGGTACTATGAGCTAGGAACTATTGAAAAGGCCCTTGAGTGAATAGGTGGTGCGCGTTCTGGTTACCAATGATGCCATAGGTGCACCGATGAAGGAATGATTGGAAATTAGAATTCAACCGGATATTTTGGAGGATTATGATCAGTGATACTATGGTTTCATTAAAAGATTGTTTTAAAGATAGCTGAATATGTGAAAAAGGCAATTTCATATTGGGTGTATAAGTGGTGTGACTATCTTGAAGTTTGCATGAAGTGCCAGCTAGGGGGCCTGGGAACTCTTTTCCCTGGTACGTGGGACAAAACATAACCAAATTCCTAAATGGATCCTATCATTACAGTGGTCTAACCTGATCAAATGTCAAAATATGATGAGTACAAATAGTAGAATGTGAGGCCGGCATAGTCTACCTAATCCTATACTCATGTCTATGTGTAATAGTATGTAAAACTATGTATAATGTCACCTCCAAATACAAAATTGGTCTCAAAACAAGCTAGGGATCTAGAGCAAGGAGAAGGAGGATCCTCTAGTCTCTATGGTATATACCCTCGTCATCCTCATGATCATCATCCCCTATGCAGGACATAGATTTGCACCCAATGGCACTCTGTCAATCTACCCCCGTGATGTTCTCATCGCTGTGCAACTCCTATATTGGTTTAGAAAATGTAATTACTTGATGTTTGAATACTTTAATTAGAGGTAGAATGACATTTAATCTAGATTACTTACAAAAGTAGCTGGTGGAGGTAGTTGGGTCTTCAAAAACTTATAACCCTAATAGGTGGCCATCTCTATCTCCTGAGGCGTGGGCTCGCAACCATAATCCTTCACTTGTTATATAAAAACCACATAAGTTATTGGATGATATAAAAAACATAAGATACACACCTACATGCATGTTTAAGACAAAATGTGAACATACTTGAAAGTGGCAATCAAGCCCTTCTTGCCCGTCCTACCAAGACGTGTTGTATGCCCAGCATGTAGCCTAGCTCATGCTGCATCCTATAGACATATGTTTGGAATAAAAAGGCATGTGTATATAGACCTAATATATTACATAGCTAGAGAGTAAATATTACATACCTTCTGCTCTGCTGATCCCAATGTATCCTCAATTGCATCTCCGGCTGCAGAAAGTCCCTCCACGACTCAAGATGCATACTAGTGGGGCGGGTATTCTCGGCCACTGCACAATATCTCCTACGCATTTTGAAGTCACATCCAAGAAGTTTGAATAAAAAATAAATGTGTGTCTCAACAATTGTGAGGTGTGAAACACTCACCCATCAATCTGTCATCGAGTTTCATATCATGTAGACATAGGTTGCAACAAAACAATGAGCCTAAATATATATTACAAGTACAGATAATACTTACTAGGTTCATATGATGCAAAAAAAATGAACATGCTATGAATACTTTTACTACAAACTCATACATAACTTACTTTTAACAATGAATAATTGTTGTAAATTTTATTTTGTTCCAATGGCAAAACATGTTCCGACTCCTCCTCTGGTACACCACCTCCTCTAGCACGCCTATGAGCTCCTATGATAGGATGAGGAGGTGTGTCCTCGTCTCCATCAACATCTTCTTCGATGTCCTCTAGATCCGTATAGCATGAAGTTGATGAGGCACATGCATATTACAAGTAGAGAGTTCCATGTTGGTGTGTGAATTATCAAGGCACTCACCACAACGGACATGATGGCAATGTCGTATCCACCACAAGCTAGAGTTTGGAAGATGTCATGATGCACTAGTACCAGAGAGACAAGATCAGTCTATGGATAGTGATATTTCTTTTTCTAAGAATTCTACATTGACTCGTTCAATTTCTATATGGTCTTGATAGACAAAGTGATGTATAACATGCATCTAGGTACAATCATCATGGCCAAATCTAGTTGTACATCTTTTTGATGATGACGATGGATTTCATGGGATTGATCTATGCTTTCTTGCACGTGCTATAGTCAAGCTGTTCTTCAGTTAACAAATGGAGGCATGTGCGCACCAATTACCTCTTAGTTCTCAGTCCGAGACGTCTGTCGATCATTCCTTACCCAGTCACCTCTCATAAAGATATATAATTGCAGACATTATGGCGGCTCGTTGTGTGCAACAGTTCCGGCTGATGGAGTATTTTTAGCTTTTGGGGTGCTCGCTATATGTGATCATGCCATCTTCAATTGTCAGTGGGGGTCGAGGTCTTTTTATTGCACATGATTTACATGTCCATTAGGAAACCTTTGGTGGACATCTTTTGGGCCCTTTGCTAATGACATTCACTAGCAATGGACCAATAGGAAGAGAGGAGTGTGCACATTTGGTCTCCTCCAAAAGTAGGAGGCAACTAGGCTTGTCTCCCTCATTACTACATTTGTGGGGTTCAAAAAGTAGGGAGTGGCCTTCATAAATTAGGGAGGTGGAGTGCAAAAAGTAGGAGGGTGGCATAAATCAAGGGGGTAGCTTCTAAAAAGTAGAGGGCTCCACCAATTTTCAGCCCCATCATTCTCGTGGGTCAAAAAACCTTTTTATAAACCCTAGATGTCCAGTTATAAACCCTAGATGTCCAGTTATCAGGCTATCATGGGCTTCTCTCAGAATTCTTCCCTTTATTCTCTCATCATTGGGAATACACAGATTATTATAATACATGCATCCTTCATCCAATTTGTACCCAAGAACTCGACTCATTTCTTGAGGAGTCTTGCTTTTTTGCATCAAAAGGGTAGCAATAGGGGTAAAGAATTTGTCCTACATGATTTTCTCCTTTGCTTCACTGATCAATGGATTTGACACCACTGTAATTGCAAGCAAGGAGACTTTTCTACTGAAGATCCACTTCAGACTTTGATGATCTATCATCAAGGTGAACCTTTGTCCCAAAAGATAATGTCTCCACAACTTCAGAGCATACACTACTGAGTGTAACACCAAGTCATGGATGGCATAATTTCTCTCATGTGTTCTGAGTTTTCTTGATTCATAGGCCACTACATGACCTTCCTGCATAAGAGAACTGCCTAAGGCAAACCCACTGGCATCAATAACTACCTCAAAGGGTTTGGTAATATCTGGCAATTTAAAGACAGGGTTGGTTACTAAGGCTGTCTTCAGTTTATCAAAGGCACTCTGACACATTGCAGTCCACTGAAAAAGTGTACTTGTCTTGAGAAGGTTAGTTAAAGGGGATGCTATCTGAGCATACCTAGGTATAAATATCGTATACCATCCGGTCAATCCTAGGAATCCTCTGACTTCCTTTACCGTCTTGGGTTTCGGCCATTCTACGAGACTGCTTGGGTCTTTGCAGGGTCACGAGAAATCCCATCCTTTGATACTATGAATCCCAAGTATTCCACATGGTCAACAGAGAAAGAACACTTTCTCTTCTTTGCAAAGAGTTAGTGTTTCCTTAGGATTTCTAGGACCTTGCGCACATGATCTTCGTGATCTGCAGTATTCTTTGAGTATACCAAGATATCATCAAAGAAGACAAGAACAAAATCATTCAAGTATTCTCCGAGAATATCCTACATAAGACGATTAAATATCGCCGGGGCATTAGTCAATCCAAACAGCATGTGAACTCATAATGCCCATAGCGAGTATTGAATGTTGTCTTTGGGATGTCCTGTTCCTTGATTCTGATCTGGTAGTACTTGGATTTGAGATCTATCTTTGTGAACATTTGGGTCCCACTTAACCGATCCAAAAGTTCATCAATCCTAGGAATAGGATACTTATTCTTAATTGTTAAATTGATTCAATCCTTTGTAATCAATTGTTCATCAATCCTAAGAATAGGATAATTATTCTTAATTGTTAATTGATTCAATCCTTTGTAATCATACAGAGTCTTAATGTTCCATCTTTCTTCTTTTGAAACAGAATGGGCGCACCCCAAGGTGAGACACTGGGTCTGACAAATCCTTGCTCTAACAGTTGTCTTAACTGCTCCTTAAGTTCTATGGCTTTAGGGACTGGCATTTTGTATGCACGCTGGGCCACTGGCTAAGGGGGTTAACTCGATCTCATGATCTACTTCGCGAGACGAAGGCATCTCAGTCAGGTCTTCAGGAAACACATCTGCATACTCACTTAACCACTCTGGCTCTTTAGCCTTGCATTTTATGTCTACTGGATTCATCTTAACGACATAAACAACTTGCCTCTTTCTGAGCCCTTTTAATAATTTAGAAGCCTTGACTAATTGCAGCACTGGGGATCCGGTAATTCCTATTCCTTGCACTTTATTCCCGTGAAGGTCAAGGAAAGAGATGGTTCCTTTGTGACAATGAATGTCAGCTTGATTCTTATGGAGCCAATCCACTCCAAGGATTCCATCATAGACTCCCAAGGGTAGGACTCTGAACTGGCACTCTGTTACGTTCCCATCTAGGCTAAACTGAATAAGGTCTGTCTCAACGTGTGTGAAAAGAATCTTTCCATTGGCCAATTCCACTTGCATAGGTTTCCCTAATTTTTGATTTAGGACTAATTTACGCAGACATCTTGGGGAAATAAATGAATGAGTATTGCCTGAATCAATCAAAAGCTTGAATTGCTTACCCTGGTACTCTGCTGGAGTCTGGAGGACTGAGAATTGACAGTTATTCCCCTGATGCTCTATTGTTGCATAGATCTGTCCTTTTTCTTCCTCCACTTCATCAGCTATAGTGACTACTCTAGTAGCTGCTGCAATCTGAGGTGGAACTCTCTCTCTTTGGTTGTTCCAATTTTGGGAGGGAGTTTGGAGACTGCTTTGCATGGAGGCTATAGGCTGAGCTGGCACTATTCTAGGGTTACCCTGATTTTGGCGTGGGGGACCCTGATTGGGACTGACATGAAGGATTCTGTCTTTGAGTTCTGGTCCCAAGCTTCCTTGGCCCACTCAAGGAGATGGGCAATCCTTGAACTGGTGCCCAAACCCCTGACATCTGAAGCATCTTTTCTTGCTTCGAAGCTCTTTCCTTTGCATTCTTGAGAGAGCCGGAGTTCCTGAGAAAGTCCTTCGAGAGGGAAAGGTCTTCCTTCATTCCTGAAGCTTCTCGTCTCCAGATTCTAGTTGGGACCTTGGTGTCTCTTTGGAGATGGAAGGTTGGAAGAACTTCCCGGTGTCTGGAATCTCTTGAAGGATGAGGGAGCGGGCTTTGGCGAGACTTTCACGATGAAGGCTTTGGCAAAGTCCTTCGCCATTCTTACAACTTCTGGCAAAGACACTGGCTTGGCATTCTTGACTAGTGTGTCTAAGGGTTTGTTCATTCCCCGAATGAACCTGGCCATAAGTTTCTCTTCGTCTAGAGGTGGTGAATACTTGAGTAGAAGAGCAAATGCCTGTGATATTCTTCGATGGTTTTGCTCCCCTGGTTTAGCTCTAGGAATTCATTCATTTTGGTTTCTAAAAACTCGGGGGACAAAATCCCTTCCTCAAATAGGCTTTAAGATCATTCCACGACTGGGTATTCCTGTCTAGATGGTTGGCTTCACAATGGTTCCTCCATGCCACCCTGGTTGTTTCCACAATTTTCAGCCTAGCAAAACAAGAGCCATTTTGCTCCACTCATTGTAGCCCCTATGACATCAAAATACTCTTCCATAGCTTCTACCCATTTCTCCACAGCCTTGCCCACGTTCTCCCCTTCTCCTTTGAAGGGTCCTGGGCTGAGTTTTGTGAAGAGCCTTACGAACGTCGGGGTCAAGCTCTTCTTCTTCAAAGAGAGGGTCTGGCTGATGGCCACGGTTTCCTCGCCTCATGATTCTACCAAAAATGATATATTATTAAATTTTTATTTTGATATTGTCCACCACGAGATCCTAAGACTTAAGAGATTCAGAAAATAATTTCTTAAACAAGAAGATAAATGATCTTATTGTTTGGAGATCTATGACATATGTCCGGTAACAGATTTTGCTTTATCAATTCATCATGGAATTTTTCAACAAAATATTTCTCTATTTATATAAAAGTTGTAATATGTACATAGAGCAACTCGACTCCAGAAGTCAAAATCTCCTCGCGAGACGCATAAGATGACGGTACTGGGCTATAGCCATGCCCTGATACAAACGTTCCCTTACTGCCAAGGGAGCTACTATCTTCTCCTTTAGGAATAAAGCGACTAAGGAATCTGTAGATTTGGCATGAAAGTCTGAAATTCCGAGGCGTTGAGTGATATTAAATAACACCATATATCACTTTCATAGAATCATGGTCAATGAGAGATTCTGCCTCAGCATCGCACGCTGGTCGCAAGAGGCGTGGACATACTGCCCTGCAAACCACTTGTGCTGCCGTCTCTCCGCTGGGTTAGGAAAATATAGATCCTTGAAATGGCCTGCGAGTATGGCTTGGCTTGTTCGAGTTGTAGCGGAAGATCAGGGTAATCTACCCATGATTTGACTGATTGTCCAACTAGATTCTTGGTGAGTTCGGTCAAAGGAAAACTAGTTTAGTTCAACAGTAGTCTATTCTTTGTATTTTAGGAACTGGATTTGATCACGAAGTTTTTGCTTGATTCAGATTGAGAGATGGATAAGTAGGTTTACTGTCCGTCCCTCTCGTAGTCTAACCAAATTCATTCGGTTTAGTTCTAACAAGGATTTCCTTCAGATAAACATCTATTTTTGGGTAAATACCGATTTAGTGATTTAACCAAATAAAATATCTAAAGATATTCTTTCTACCACTTAATTTCTCGACCTTAATTCCCTAGGCAGAATTAATGTGGAAATTCATCTTTTGACACTAAAAATTAATTCGAATCCTTCTTTTTCTCATTTAATGAGTGCAATCCAAATATCATGGAAATTTCTCTTTTATCATAAATTAAATATATCTAAAACTCCTCTTTAAATTAAATAAAAATATTCAATATTCCAATATACCAAGAATTCTTCTTTTTCCATTTAAATGATTGAACTTCAAATATGATGGGAATTCATCTTTCATCATTTAAATCTATTCATGGATAAAATAATTTTAACTAAAATTTCTCTTAAAAATTACATAAAAATATCCATGAATCCTAATATGCCAAGAATTTCACTTTTTCCCTTAAATGATTGAATTTTAAATATGATGGGAATTCCTCTTTTATCATTTAAATTTTTTCTATGCATAAAAATAAATTTAACTAAAATTTCTCTTAAAATTGAATAAAAATGTCTATTAATCCAAATATGATAAAAATTTCACTTTTTCCATTTAAATAATTGAATTCCAATTATGATGGAAATTCCTCTTTTATCATTTAAATACTTCATGCATGAAAATAATTTATCTAAAATTCTTCTTTAATTTTAAATAAAATATCTATTATTTTAGTATCCCAATTTTTTCTTTCTCCATTGGAATACATGGATCTCCATTATCATGGGAATTTCTCTTTTCTCATAAAAATGAATTTACTAGAAATTTCTCTTTTTCTCTAATTAACTATTTATGCATAAGCATTAAAAATTAATTTTCCATGGATATGATGAGAATTATTTATTTAATATAGGATGACCAATCTTAGAATATGGCAGGAAGTCCTCTTTTCACATTATGCATGAAAATGATTTATGTGTTAATTTTCTGGAAATTTTGCCATAGCTCTACGGGCTATTACTGATAATTTTAAATAATTTTGAAAAGCATAAGGTTTAGTAATACAATTTGATAGAATAACTATCATTTGGATCAATATCCAATTTATGGACTTAATCCCTAAGTTTATCATAATTTAAGTAACATAAAAGCATTAAAAAGCCACTTATTTGGCCTCTAACTTGACTAGCATAGAGTTTACTTTTAGAATTAAGAATTGCTTCATGAGAAGCATCATTTGAATATAGAGTTGGTCATAGGAATGACCATTGTTTGGGGGGGAGAGAGAGAGATATGCTTAAAAAACATTCTAATTTAAGCATAAATGTAAACTTTTATGATTAATCATTAGAATTCATTAGAGAGCTTCATTTGTATTGAAAAACCATTCAATTGAATACTTCTCAAGCTTGAGAGGGGTTGAGAAGTGAAAAACATTTAGAAGATTAAGAAAAACCCATAAAGTCACACCTTACCTCTTATTTTGCTTGATTCTGTAGTCTTAGGAGAGGCCCCCAACCAATCAATTGGTTAGTATGTTGAGGAAATCTCCAAAGAAGGTTGAAGAGAGAGAGAGAAGCTCCATTCTCTCCAAATTGTAGAGGGTTTTTAGAGGATAATAGAAAATATGCTTATTTTAGAGTAATACTGGCATGGTCTAGTTCTTCACAAATGAGAATACAAAAGAATGAGGGTCTATTTATAGGTGAGGGAGGCCACTAACTGAGTCCAACTGAATTCTAGAATTTCTCAGCTTCAGTTTGGCTAAATTTGGACAAGATTTGGACCAGTTTGGCTCCCTTTTTTTGATTTGGTTTGATCCAGGAGAGAGGAGAGATAAAAATATCTTAATATTTTTGAATTTAAAACTCCTTCACATGTGTGAAATAGGTGCCTCCTTGAAGGCTCACCCTTTCCTTACCAAGGTCTCAAAATTGTATGATTACTCCAAAATATCTCATTTTTTTAAGTAATATTTCATAATTTTTAACTAATAAATCTTGTACTCAGTCAACTCTTCATCTTATGTGGGCATTTACTCATTTTTGGGTATTTTCTTTTATTCATTGGATTTATCTCATCCCAACACTTGGATTAATCTTATTGGTCCATAGGAACCTTAATTAGACCATAATCCAAAAATTTCAGAAAATCTTGACCCTTAGGCTAAGGTCTTTTAAATCATTTTTAATTGATTCCTAATGCACCTTGGAAAATTTATTTTGATTTTCTGTTTCAAGGAAATATATTTTTGATATTTGTAGAATTTACATATCCAAGAATATCTCAATATTGAATTACCACTCTCTAGAATTTTTCATCTCTAGACAAAAAAAATAATATTTTCTTGTATTCAGAAATAGGGAATGATTACAGGGGATTGAAGTAAAGGCTTATTCATTATTCAGGCTAAGGAGGAATCTTACAACACTTCTGTTACCTATTGCCATTTTTGTAAAGCTGGTTACTATTATAAAAGGTGATCTTGTCCAAACTCTCTCTATCTCCTTTTTCTCTCTTCCTCTCACTTGTTATGTTTATGCTTCTGCCTGTGCATTCTCCAACATGGTATCATTCGCTTAGGTTCACGCTGCTCCACACTTCTGCAATCTACTCACCATCTTCTTCTATGCCTTATGTTTTGCTTCCATAGCTTCTCTGGCTGCAGATCAGTCTCCTATAGTGGCTACGTTTCACTACCCGACTGCGTTTTCTGGTCCATCCATCATCTTCTTACCATTGGCCAGCCTTACATGCTGTGTTTTGTTTCGCACAGGCAGGTTAAGGAGTTGTGGCTGCATTTTTTGCTCCGACATCAGTTTGTGGTGAGTTTCTTGCATTTGGTGTTACCAGACAAGTGGCACTGCATCTTCTTCTTCCTCCATGGGTTCCTTCCTTCCAATAGGAGGTTCCTAGTGGTTCTAAGATTATTTTGCTGCTATCCAGCCTCTTTCTCTCTCAGATTTGAGAGGGGTCTGATCGGTCCTGGTGCCTTGCTTTACTGGAAAGCACTCGAGAGAGGAGTTTTGGAGTGCTCAGATTTGTGTTCTTTGTTGCTGTGGATATGGCTCCCCCCTTACGAACAAGGATGACAAGTTGAACAGACCCAACTATCCCCATTGGAAGCTGCAAATGCGAATTTGGTTCATCCACAAGGGTTTGTTGGAGACCGAGCGTCCGTAGAACTTTAGGAGGTGGACTTAGCATCAAGAGAATGAATTCCTTGCAAAATTACAAGACTAGGAGAATCGGGCTTCGAAGGCACACTCAGTGCTTGTGTTGCAGAGCATCACACAAGAGATCTCACTGGCCGTGCAAACTCTCACCAGTGCAAACTCTCACCAGTGCTCATCAGATATGGTCTAAATTGGAGGATCTCTTTGCTTGAGATTCATCAACGAGGGTAGTTACTTTGCAAGGGCAACTTTATGGTTTGTCCTCTACTCAGCTGGCGATGGGCAATCTGAGAGAGAAAAAGGCTATTTTGCTACTGGCAATGGGTGCTGCTTTGTCCTACTCAGCTGGCTGCACTTATCCTCTCTAAGCTTCCCTCGGAATATGATGTGGTTTCAAAAATTTTGAGGTGCCAAGTCACAATCACTCGATTGGATTTTCATGATCTTAGCTCCCTAAGCTTAGATGAAGATTCCATCCTAGTCTCACAAGGTAAGATGAAGGTGTCTCTCAATAGTTTTGACGAGGCACTTTCCACAGTTCAGAAGAAAGGTCAGAGTCATTGCTTCTCTTGTGGGAAGAGAGGACATCTGTCCAAGGATTGTTTGCCTAAGAAGAATGACAAGACCAAGGGCAAGTCTTCATCTCAGAAAAAGGGTAAGGACATGACAAACGACAATGATATAGATTCCTCTAGTAACACATCTAGGGCTCCTAGGGCGCTTCCAGCTCGGGAGGACCAAGATGGCGTACTTCTCTAGTATACATGCAATTCCCCCCATGTGATTCTATACATGCAATTCCCCCCATGTGGGTGGGAGAGGGGACTGATTGCAGCTCCAGTTTTACTGGTGCATGGGAATCGTGATTCAGAGTTCCAAGCATTAGACATCTGGCAGGACATGGTTATCTTTAGTGTAGCAGAGATTATGAACTAGATCTATTCTGAGTTCATTGTTTGAGGTTTTTGGGAAGTGATGTGGTTTCCGTCCACTATTGGGAATTATGGCACAGTGTGTCTAGCAGCTCATCATCTATTCTTAGAGTTCACTGCACACTTGTGTGGGAATCTGTAGCCAAACAAAGTTCCTTGCTGTTTGTGGTGGCATTTTGTTTTATTTCTTTAATCATACTGCTTTAGGAGGGGTGAGAGGGAGGGGGTGGCCCGAACTAAGAATTTATAGTGCATATCAAACATTCAAAGCTGAAACTCTTGTTTAGTTAAGGCCCAAGTGGAAAGGGATACAGATTTACTCATTGCCCAGGTGCATTGAGAGTAAAGACTTCACATGCATACCTTTATTGTTAAGGCCATGGTAATTTAATAGCCAAGTGCCAAGTGGTAAATGGAGTGGCCAGTGGCTAGCATCTTACCATGTGATCCCATTACCAACACAATTGTCAATCATGTAGAGTGGCTACTAGAGCCTCAGTATAGCATATATCTCCCATATGGTCATTGGATGAGCACAGTTCTTTTTTTTTTTCCTTGGGAAAAAGATCATTCAATTAGTTAAAGATAAAAACAACCACACAAAGGGGGGCTAAATACAACCACGAAGGGCTAAATAAAAACTCGCCTCATATAAGGGAAGGAAACAAGTGCTCATAGGGGGGAGAGATGCTTCTCCTCTAGCTGGCCGCTCTATGAGGAGAAGGCTATCTCATACAGGGGGAGAGGGGGGAAACAACCACACAAGTGGTCTGTATGTAGTGCCAAATGGGGTCACCACCTCTATCTGTGAGGAAAGGGCCAGGCCTCCAAAGTCTCAAGAAGGCTTCCCACCGCTTTTGCATGCAGTGTCAGAACATCCCTACAGCTTTCCCCACTGGCCGCGGAGGGTGTGAATGATGTCGAGCCATATGCTCCTCATGGTCTCAGCCGGCGGAGTGTGGGTACCCTCCTTGATGGCTTGCCTACATCTAGCACGCCAGATGTGCCAAGCGGTTATGCTACTGCAAATCTCCCAGCGCTGGCATGCGCCTGGACGCCAAACACCTGCTGGTGGGACTGTGACTGGAACTCCTGTGCAATACAATGATGGGTGTAGCTATTTGGCCCTCCTAGCTCAATTTCACATAATGAAATCCATGCCCCCGAACACCAGACAGGTGGAAGAAGACATGGGGACAGGGTCCATAAGGATTGATTAGTGTATATAGTAAGTTTAAATTGGATGAGACTTGAAGGTATGTATGAGCATTTATTATTATATTAAGCCTCTAAGATGTTTGGAAAAATCATCTTCTAAATGAGTATGTGAAGAGTTAAATCACCCATATGTTGAGATATCGAGCTCAACTAGTATGGATATGGATGACACGCCAGGATGGTAGCTCAACTAGTATGGATATGGATGACACACCAGGATGGTAGCTCAACTAGTATGGATATGGACGACACGCCAGGATGGTATCTCCACACTTACACCACTAGCATGGTAGTAAGATTATGGTTGATATACCTACCAGTTGGTTTATAGGCTATGTGATAGACACTTTGGTTTATTAGAGTTATGGCATAGTTATAGCGCCCGATGTAACGTACCCATATGTACATATTTTTTTGGTCCATTTGACTCAGCGATTTTTAGCATCTACATTTAATGCTGAAAAGTGAAAAATAATTAGACGTAAAAGATTTTGTTTGGTCACAAATTTAGTAATTTTAGAGATGTCAATTTTTGGTCAATTTTGGGGCTTTCTATGCGTGTTTTGTGGTGTCATTTGTAATCGATTTCTATTCTATACTTAACCATGTTATATAATGTAGAAGAGGGTCATAGTGAGTAGTTTAGCCTAAAGGAAACTCATATGGGGGTTTACATAGTAAATATAACCGCAAACGAACGCCCAAAATAGGGCCCGGACACCAAATTGACCTTTAATTTTCAGTAACAGCCTCACATAAGGGGGTAGATAACTTTATTTATCAGAGAGAAGTATTAAAGAAAGTTAGTTCATCACACAAGAAGAACAAAGTATGTGTTCGGATAATTGGGAGATTCCGCATTGGGGTGGCCGATATTCGCGAAACGAATCCGACACCACTTTCGAGTATTTTTTTTTAATGTATCATCTCTAATTTGGTTCAAGATCATGTTTTTAGAAGGGATTTCTATCTTTATCATTTTCATGCATGATAAGCTATTGATTCTCGTGGGCTGTTGTTTTTTGCTTCTCCCAGAACCTTGAGGTGATTTCTATGTAGCATAAAAAGAGAGAGAGAAAGAGAGAGATTTTGAGATTCAGGCCGGGCGTCCTTAGACAGGGAACACCAGATAGAGAATGTGATTTATGTGCTCTGGGAGCCATTTGGTAGAACCCAGAGAGGATGAGATTTAGAAGAGGCATACGTGGGATAGCCACGCGACATCCAGCGTGGGGTTGGGTGGATGGGCATTGGCGGCAGATAAAAGCCCTAGATTGGCTAGATCTTTTACCATCAAGGTCAATCAACCAAATCCATGCCCGAGTTTAGAAAAAAACTCTAACACCTTGTTCCATTTTCTTCCTTGACACGCGTGGGTATCTTCGGGCGACCAGAGCCCACCGAGCACCGTATGGTGAGCACCCTCTAGGATCCTTCGCAGCTCACCTAGCGCTTCACTCATAGGCTGCTTCCTTGGTCCCTCATCCACCGTACCAGAGGCTGGTTAAGACCTCGGCCGACCTTGCTAGCGAGATGTCCTCCATTGACTCTCCATCAGCTCTTGCAACTTTATCACTTAGGTCTCTACGACCTCATTCACAAGATGGTCAAAATGCTTCTCCAACATTCTTGACATAAAACAGTCATTTAAAAACAGGTCATAACTACAGTTTCTAACGAACTCTCATCTTTTCACATCATTCCACATCGTTTTTCGTTATTCCACATTCTTCTAAATCAATTCACTTTGCTTAATCCACATCCAATCATATGTATTCCCATCGTCCTTTATCCATTCTCTTCTAATCACATTATATTACATCCCATCACATCTAATCTCATCTAATCACATTATATTACATCCCATCACATCTAATCTCATCTAATCACATTATATTACATCCCATCACATCTATCCACATCTCATTACATTATATTACATCCCATCACATTATATTACATCCCATCACATCTATCCTCATCACATCTCATCCATTCTCATCTACCCATATCCACATCACATCTCATCCATTCACATCTATCCCCATTCACATCACATCCATTCACATCTATTTACGTCATGTCGCATTCACATCCATTCACATCTCATCGCATTTATTCACATCCATCACATTCATTGCATTCCCATCCCATTACATACATTCTATCCACATTACATCACATCCATATCCATCCATCACATTCATTGCATTCCCATCCCATTACATACATTCTATCCACATTACATCACATCCATATCCATCCATATCTCATCACATCCATACACATTCTATCTCATTCATCCACATCTATCCAGTCATCCACATGCATGTCTATCCACATCCATCCATACATTCACATTCACATCCACATATATTCACATCACATCACATTTCATCCACGTCTCATCACATTCACATCCACATCCCTTTACACCACATCACATCCACATCCACATCCATTTATATCACATCACATCCTTTCACATCCACATCCACATCCATTTACATCACTTCACATCCTTTCACATCCACATCCACATCCATTTCACATCCACATCCACATCCTTTCACATCCACATTCACATCCACATCTACCTCCACATCCATTTACATCTCATCACATCCTTTCACATCCACATCCACATCCACATCCACATCCATTTACATCACTTCACATCCTTTCACATCCACATCCACATCCACATCCACATCCACATCCACATCCATTTACATCACATCACATCCTTTCACATCCACATCCACATCCATTTACATCATATCACATCCTATCACATCCACATCCACATTCATTCACATCACATCTTATCCTATCACATCCACATCCACATTCATTTACATCACATCATTCCACATATTCTCACATCTCATTCTCATCTCTTCATTCATATCCACATCCGTTTATATCACATCCTTTGACATATCCTCACATCTCATTCTCATCTCTTCATTTGCATCCACATTAATTTATATCACATCCTTTCACATATTCTCAAATCTCATTCTCATCTCTTCTTTTACGTCCACATCCATATCCATTTCACATTTAGTAACATTTTCTATATTTGATACCGATGGGACTTTTCTAATATTTTTGCCAATTGCTTGGCCTAGGTAAAAGTTCTTTTTCTCAACAGATATTTTCATATTCTTTCTTAAATCAATTCTACCTATATTTTCCAATAATGCTCAAAATTCCACTTTTGATAAATACTCATAATTTGAATTATGCTAAAAATTCCTCTTTTTTCCATTTAATTTCTTGGATCTAAAATATCATGGGAGTTCCTCTTTTTACATTTAATTGATTGAATTCTATATGTTATGGGAATTCCTCTTTTATCATCAAATAAATTTATCTAAAATTTCTCTTTTCTTTAATAAAAATATCCATTAATTCAATATGCCAAGAATTCCACTTTTACTATTTAAATGATTGAATTCCAAATTTCATGGAAATTTCTCTTTTATCATTTAAATATTTCTCATGCATAAAATAAATTTATCTAAAATTTCTCTTTAAAAAAATATCCATTAATTCAATATGCTAAGAATTCCACTTTTCCCATTTAAATGATTGAATTCCAAATGTCACGGGAATTCCTCTTTTATCATTTAAATAAAATTACCATAATTTTCTCTTTTCTTAATTATTTAATTATGCATAAACCTTAAAAATTAGTTTTCCATTGAATGTGATGAAAATCATTCTTTTAGCATAGGATGACCAATCCTAGAGTATGGTAAGAAGTCCTCTTTTCACGTTATGCATAAGAATGAATTATGTATCAATTTCTTAAAAAAATTGCCATAGCTCCGCTGCTATTACTGATAATTTTTTATATTTTTGAAAAGAATAAACTTAGTAATACAATTATGATAGTATAACTATCTTCTAAAATTAAATCCAATTTATGGATTTAAATCATAAGATTATCATAATTTTAGAAGCATAAAAGTATAAAAAGCCACTTTCTTAACCTCTAGCTTCACAAGCCTAGAGTTTGATTTGTGAATTAAGAATTTATCAATGAGAAGCATCATTTGAATAGAGAATTGGTCATAGGAATGACCATTCTTTTGGGGAGAGAGAGATAAACATAAAAAGCATCCTAATTAAGCATAAATGTAATCTTTTCTTAACTCTTAAGAAAAGCTTGATTTGCATTATAAAGACTTAATTTAGAAATTTCTCAAGCTTGAGAGGGGTTGAGAAGTAAAAACATTGAGAATAGTAGAGAAAAACCATGAAATTACACCTTATCTCTTGATTTTGCTTGCTTCTCTATCTTAGAAGAAGCCCCCAACCAATCAATTGGTTAGTGTGTCGAGAGGAAAGCTCCAAGGATGGTTGAAGAGAGAGAGAGAGAAGCTCCAATCTCTCCAAAATGTAGAGGATTTTTAAGGGATAATAGAGAATATCATTATTTTAATGTAATACTGGCATGGTATAGTTCACACATTTTTTTACAAAAGACTAAGGATCTATTTATAGAGGTGAGGGAGGCCTCTAACCAAGTCCAACTAGGTTCTAGAATTTTCCAGGTTCAGTTTGGCTGAATTTGGAGAAGATTTGGACCTAGTTTGTTGGCTCCCTTTTGATTTGGTCTGATCTAGGAGAGAGGAGAGATAAAGATATCACAATTTTTTTGAATTAACAACTCTTCCACATGTGTGAAATAGATGCCTACCTCAAAGTCTTCCCCCTCCTTTACCAAGGTGTCAAAAATGTATCATAATTTTAAAATATCTCAAATTTTTAGTAATATCTCATAGTTTTTAACTAATAAACCTTGTACTCAGTCAACTCTTCATCTTATGTGAGCATTTACTCATTTTAGGGTATTAAAATCTTGACCCTTAGGCTAAGGTCCTTTATACATATTTTTAATTAATTCCAAATGCACATTGGAAAGTTCTTTTTGAATTTATGTTACAGGGGAAACCATTTTAGACACTAGGAGGATTTTTATATCCAAAGATATCTCAATTTTGGATTACCTCTCTCTAGACATTTTCTCTCTCTAGGCCAAAACAAGGTAAAATAAGATCTTTCTTTTATTTCAGAGAGGGGAATAATTACAGTAACAGAAGGGGAGGTTCTTACACCTTTACACCTCAAAAACTGGAGGGAGGAATCTTACATCCTACCCCACTTAAAAAATGCGAGATGTCCTCATCTCGCAGGTGGCGTAAAATCTCTTTCGTCTTCAATCACTTCCAGCGTTATTGCCTTGGAAGTGGACGGCCGATTCGGGAACATCTCTTTCGTCTTCTTCTTCTTCAATCACTTCCAGTGTTATTGCCTTGGAAGTGGACGGCCGATTCGAGAACATCTCTCTTTGACTTCCCTTATTCTGAGGTGGAGGTCTTTGCATTACTTTGGATTGAAACTGAGGGTTGGTTAGAGGGTCTACCTCTGGGATTTCCTTGATTTTGGCGGAAAGGAACCTGATTACTCTGGAAGGAAGGAGCTGGAGTCTGGATTCTTGGTCCCTGATTTCCCCACCCCGAAGACCTTGATCCAAAAGGAGTTGGGCAATCCATACTGCGATGTCCAAATCCTTGACAGTTAAAGCATTTCACTTCCTTGTTCAAGGGTGGAACTTCTGAAGTTGAATTCCAAGGGGATTGAGTTCTGGGAAAAGAACCTTTCTTCCATTCTGGAACTTTCCATATCCTGAGCTTAACTTTGTTGTCTCTTAGGCGATGAAAGGTTGGAATCACCTTTAGGAGCTTGAAATCTTTTGAAAGATGATGGTGCTGGCTTCGGCGAGACCTTGACATCAAAGGCCTTGGCGAAATCCTTCGCCATCCGTACTGCTTCGGCCATGAAAGCTGGCTTGGAATTCTTCACTAAAATATTCAAAGGTTCGTTCAGTCCCCGAATGAACCTGGCCCCACCAGTTGTTCTTCGTCCAACGGTGGCGAGTATTTGAGGAGGAGAGCGAACGCTTGGTGTTACACTTCAATAGTTCTGCTCCCCTGGGTTAACTCTAAGAATTTGTTCATCTTGGTTTCCAAAAAGCCGGGAGGACAGAATCTCTTCCTTAGGTAAATTTTGAGATCATTCCATGTCTGGGTGTTCTGATCCAGACGGTTTATCTTGCGGTGGTTTCTCCAGGCCACTCTGTCTGTTTCTACTATCTTCAGCCTTGTAAGAGCCATTTTACTTTTCTCGTTGTACCCGGTGACATCGAAGTAGTCTTCAATTGCTTCGATCCACTTTTCCACAGCCTCGCCCAAGTTTTCTCCTTCACCCTTGAAAGGTCCAGGCTACGATCTATGAAGAGTTTTACGAACATCCAAGTCGAGCTCTTCCTCATTGAGTTGGGGGTTATCATTCGTACCACGACGACCTCGATCCATGATCCTATCAATACAAAAATCTTTATTTATAATTCAAATCTGACTTTAGATCCAACTGATTCTGGGGTTCTTTAGATTGGTCAGCCCCCCACAGAATCATGGGATAAAGATCCCTTCTAATAGAAGAACATACAGAACTCATTATCAGAGAATAATTCATTCATATTTTTAATACAGTAATGTGGTCCATCAGACCAAAAATTCCATCTGATCATTCCTCCACAGGAATTTCAGTTATACAGGTTTTTAATTTATCATCCCTTAATTATTAGATCCACTGGGTCAAGGGTCAAACAGCAGCAATCTATTAGCACAATCCACTAATCTCATAGTGATTTGCTGAAGTCACAATTGTCATTCCAGTTACTATCATCATCACTGGGATTCATCCCATTCATCCTCATTGTGGCTTTGTTCATCTTATCTTCTTTCAACTAGAATTCAGGAATCATTATCTTTCAATCAGAATCCAAATCAACTCATCAATTCTCAACCAGAATTATAAAATCATATTAACTAGCATTCGAATTCATCATCTGGATAGTATTTTTGCTTATAATTTCAAGGTCTTAGATTTACTCGTATTATATATTGTCAATAAAGAGCTGTAGTTATACCCACGGTATATATAGATAGTATTTTTGCTTATAATTTCAAGGTCTTAGATTTACTCGTATTATATATTGTCAATAAAGAGCTGTAGTTATACCCACGGTATATATAGATAGTCACGGTCTTTGGAATTATAAGGTAAATACCATCATATCTAGGCCTCAAGCAAGTCAAGGATTCCATACAATTGTGGTACTTCCATCTAAAGACCCAATTACCAATTTATGAATTTTTATTCTGAATATTGATTTGTATGAGTTTCATCACACAATTACAATCCTTTACTGATACTTCCTAAAATTTTGACATTTCTTGCTTATCGGTTGATCCACTTTAGCCAATTCGCTCTGATACCAGCTTGTTTAGGGGATGAACTTAGGAGGATTATTATTTTGTCATATGATATGTAACCTTAGGGAAATCAAATGTGACTTTTGGGATCTTAGGAGAAGTTGGAATGTCTTTTGGCGTTGGATATAAATCGGCAGTTATGTTTGTGTGCAAGAAAAATGTAGATGGATGTAAGCAGAACTGTGTTTTGGGCAATGAAGAAGTTAGCAAGTTTGTCAATTTGTCGGTTGATGTTTATCAGTCTCATTAATGGAAGGTGTTCCTCTCTTTATAGTACTCTGTACAACATTGTACTCTGTACAATGTTGTTCGTCTATGTTTATCTTAGAGAGAATGTGGAAATTAGAGTTTTTTTTGTCAGATCAGAAGTCAAGTTATTTGTCATCCTGTTCAATCTGCTAGGAAGTTACACTAGTTTACACAGCTCAAAGATCCTTGCCCCCTCCGCGCAACGAATTCGGGGGTGCTAGCAATGGAAGTAGCATTTCTTGCATAGGACAGAGCCTCTCACTCGGCGCCTCGCCCACCACGGATATCCAGACAAGAGACTAATCCCTCGGTCCCGGAAAAACTCCCCTCGCCCAGAAAGCACGGTCGATTCCTCCAGGATACTTTTATTCTAACGTAGTCAAGAGCCTTAACTAACCAAACTGATCTGACCGAACTCCTAAGTCACATGGTCAGATCAAGGAAAAGACTTGCACTTGGATCATAGAGACCAACGCTTTTTTCCTCATCGAGAGGTACAATCGATGATTCTTTTCCATAGAACAAGGACTGTCCGAGATTTACTTCATCTGTCGTACCACCATAACAGAATTGAGTCTCATTTTAGGGATCCATTAGTCCAGCCTAACCCCATCCCATCCCATTGGTTAGGCTGACCACTGTAGTGATAGGATCCATTTAGGAATTTGGCTATGTTTTGTCCCGGGTACTAGGGAAAAGAGTTCCCAGGCCCCCTAGCCAGTGCTTCATGCAAACTTCAAGATAGTCACACCACTTACACACCAATTGCCTTTTTCAAAGATTCAGCTGTCTTTAAAATAATATTTTAATGAAACCATAGTATCACTGATCATAATCTTCCAAAATATCCAGTTGAACTCTAATTTTCAATCATTCCCTCATCAGTGTACCTATTTATCATTGGTAACCAGAATGCTCACCACCTATTCACTCAGGGGCCTTTTCAATAGTTCCTAGCTCATAGTACCCGGTAATATAATCACATAAGGAAATCCAGATGGACTCTCCGTTGAAGATCAACAAGATCAACCAACAGATCCATATAAAAGAGCCATGGACTCACCGTTGAGGGCCAACAAGGTCAATCAACCAAATCCATGCTCGAGTCTAGAAAACAACTCTAACACCTTGTTCCATTTTCTTCCTTGACTCACGCCTGGGTATCTTCGGGCGACCCAGAGCCCACCGAGCACCCTCTAGGATCCTTCGCAGGTCAATCAACCAAATCCATGCCCGAGTCTAGAAAACAACTCTAACACCTTGTTCCATTTTCTTCCTTGACTCACGCGTGGGTATCTTCGGGCGACCCAGAGCCCACTGAGCACCGTATGGTGAGCACCCTCTAGAATCCTTCGCAGGTCACCTAGCACTTCACTCATAGGTTCCTTGGTCCCTCATCCATGGTACCAGAGGCTGGTCAAGACCTCGGCCGACCTTGCTAGCGAGATGTCCTCCATTGACTCTCCGTCAGCTGTTGTAACTTTATCACTTTGGTCTCTACGACGTCAAAATGCTTCTCCAACATTCTTGACATAAAACAATCATTTAAAAACAGGTCATAAATACAGTTTCTAACGAACTCTCATCTTTTCACATCATTCCACATCATTTTTCGTTATTCCACATTCTTCTAAATCAATTCACTTTACATCCAATCATATGTATTCCCATCGTCCTTCATCCATTCTCTTTTCTAATCACATTATATTACATCCCATCACATCTAATCACATTATATTACATCCCATCACATCCAACCACATCTCATCACATTATATTACATCCCATCACATTATATTACATCCCATCACATCTATCCTCATCACATCTCATCCATTCTCATCTACCCATATCCACATCACATCTCATCCATTCACATCTATCCCCATTCACATCACATCACGTCACATTCACATCACATCTCACCCATTCACATCTATCCCCATTCATATCACATCACATCCATTCACATCTATTTACGTCACGTCGCATTCACATCCATTCACATCTCATCGCATTTATTCACATCCATCACATTCATTGCATTCCCATCCCATTACATACATTCTATCCACATTACATCACATCCATATCCATCCATATCTCATCACATCCATATACATTCTATCTCATTCATCCACATCTATCAAGTCATCCACATGCATGTCTATCCACATCCATCCATACATTCACATTCACATCCATATATATTCACATCACATCACATTTCATCCACATCTCATCACATTCACATCCACATCCTTTTACACCACATCACATCCACATCCACATCCATTTACATCACATCACATCCTTTCACATCCACATCCACATCCACATCCATTTACATCACATCACATCCTTTCACATCCACATCCACATCCATTTACATCACTTCACATCCTTTCACATCCACATCCACATCCATTTACATCACTTCACATCCTTTCACATCCACATCCACATATACATCCATTTACATCACATCACATCCTTTCACATCCACATCCACATCCATTTACATCACATCACATCCTATCACATCCACATCCACATTCATTTACATCACATCCTATCACATCCACATCCACATTCATTTACATCACATCTTATCCTATCACATCCACATCAACATTCATTTACATCACATCATTTCACATATTCTCACATCTCATTCTCATCTCTTCATTCATATCCACATCCGTTTATATCACATCCTTTCACATATCCTCACATCTCATTCTCATCTCTTCATTCGCATCCACATTCATTTATATCACATCCTTTCACATATCCTCACATCTCATTCTTATCTCTTCTTTCACATCCACATCCATTTCACATTTAGTAACATTTTCTATATTCGATACCGATGGGACTTTTCTAATATTTCTGCCAATTGCTTGGCCTAGGTAAAGGTTCTTTTTCTCAATGGATATTTTCATATTCTTTCTTAATTTTCTCAAGTGAAATATATTCAATATTCTTCTTTTTGAGTAAAAGATTCATGGGATTTACAAAAATCAAATCTACCCATATTTTCGAATAATGCTCAAAATTCCACTTTTGATAAATACTCATAATTTGAATTATGCTAAAAATTTCTCTTTTTTCCATTTAATTTCTTGGATCTCAAATATCATGGGAGTTCCTCTTTTTACATTTAATTGATTGAATTCTAAATGTTATGGGAATTCCTCTTTTATCATCAAATAAATTTATCTAAAATTCCTCTTTTCTTTAATAAAAATATCCATTAATTCAATATGCCAAGAATTCCACTTTTACTATTTAAATGATTGAATTTCAAATGTCATGGAATTCCTCTTTTATCATTTAAATATTTCTCATGCATAAAATAAATGTATCTAAAATTCCTCTTTAAAAAAATATCCATTAATTCAATATGCTAAGAATTCCACTTTTTCCATTTAAATGATTGAATTCCAAATGTCATGGGAATTCTTCTTTTATCATTTAAATAAAATTACCATAATTTTCTCTTTTCTTAATTATTTAATTATGCATAAACCTAAAAAATTAGTTTTTCATTGAATGTGATGAAAATCATTCTTTTAGCATAGGATGACCAATCCTAGAGTATGGTAGGAAGTCCTCTTTTCACGTTATGCGCATAAGAATGAATTATGTATCAATTTCTTAAAAAAATTACCATAGCTCCGTTGCTATTACTGATAATTTTTTATATTTTTGAAAAGAATAAACTTAGTAATACAATTATGATAGTAATACAATTATGATAAACTTAGTAATACAATTATGATAGTATAACTATCTTCTAAACTTAAATCTAATTTATGGATTTAAATCATAAGATTATCATAATTTTAGAAGCATAAAAGTATAAAAAGCCACTTTCTTAACCTCTAGCTTCACAAGCCTAGAGTTTGATTTGTGAATTGAGAATTTATCAATGAGAAGCATCATTTGAATAAAGAATTGGTCATAGGAATGACCATTCTTTTGGGGAGAGAGAGATAAACATAAAAAGCATCCTAATTAAGCATAAATGTAATCTTTTCTTAACTCTTAAGAAAAGCTTGATTTGCATTATAAAGACTTAATTTAGAAATTTCTCAAGCTTGAGAGGGGTTGAGAAGTGAAAACATTGAGAATAGTAGAGAAAAACCATGAAATTACACCTTACCTCTTGATTTTTCTTGCTTCTCTATCTTAGAAGAAGCCCCCAACCAATCAATTGGTTAGTGTGTCGAGAGGAAAGCTCCAAGGATGGTTGAAGACAGAGAGAAGCTCCAATCTCTCCAAAATGTAGAGGATTTTTAAGGAATAATAGAGAATATCATTCTTTTAATGTAATACTGACATCTAACCAAGTCCAACTAGGTTCTAGAATTTTCCAAGTTCAGTTTGGCTGAATTTGGAGAAGATTTGGACCTAGTTTGTTTGCTCCGTTTTGATTTGGTTTGATCTAGGAGAGAGGAGAGATAAAAATATCACAATTTTTTTGAATTAACAACTCTTCCACATGTGTGAAATAGATGCCTACCTCAAAGTCTTCCCCCTCCTTTACCAAGGTGTCAAAAATGTATCATAATTTTAAAATATCTCAAATTTTTAGTAATATCTCATAGTTTTTAACTAATAAACCTTGTACTCAGTCAACTCTTCATCTTATGTGAGCATTTACTCATTTTTGGGTATTTTCTTTTATTCTTTGGATTTATCTCATCCCAACACTTGGATTAATCCTATTGGTCCATAGGAAACCTTAATTGGACCATAATCCAAAATTTTCAGAAAATCTTGACCCTTAGGCTAAGGTCCTTTATACATATTTTTAATTAATTCCAAATGCACATTGGAAAGTTCTTTTTGAATTTTTGTTTCAGGGGAAACCATTTTAGACACTAGGAGGATTTTTATATCCAAAGATATCTCAATTTTGGATTACCTCTCTCTAGGCCAAAACAGGATAAAACAAGATCTTTCTTTTATTTCAGAGAGGGGAATAATTACAAGAACAGAAGGGGAGGTTCTTACACCTTTACACCTCAAAAGCTAGAGGGAGGAATCTTACAACTTATGTGTTCAATCTTCGAGAGAGAGAGATAATTCTTTAATGTGTGCTCAATTAAATTCGAGGAGAGAGAGAGAGAGAGAGAGAGAGAGAGAGAGAGAGAGAGAGAGAGAGAGAGAGAGAGAGAGAGAGAGAGAGAGAGTTCTAATTTAATGTGTGAGATCGATCCAATTCAAGTTGAGAGAGAGAGAGAGAGAGAGAGAGAGAGAGAGAGAGAGAGAGAGAGAGAGAGAGTATTGTAATGAGAGAGATATATAGAGAGAGAACCGTGGTTCCACCGTAAATGCATGCTAGAGCAACGAGCGACAGAGAGTGAATTGAGAACTAGAATTTTTAATTGTTAAAATATCTGTTGAGCGTCGCTTATGCAATGCCTGTCACATGCGAGAATCTGGATATTTGCATCTAATAAGCGATACATGCTATTAAAGCGTCTCTTATGCGATGACCAACGCGTCGGCTAAAGTGCCACGCCATATCGATGTCCGTAGAGTGACACAATCAAGCGGGTTGGGTTGTAGTGAGCCATGTTTGTGCATGGAACGGGTGTCATGTGCAGATATTAACATATGGCACAAGCGCATTGGTCATGTGAATATACAGTGATTGAAGTCTATGCAAGTCCAAATTATTGTTTTAGGTTTACAAAGTTTAAAGTTGATGGTATGCATAAAGTATGTGAAACATGCCATCTTGGTAAATAGGCCAAACATATTTTCCCACATAAAAAGTAGGCGAGCATCGTTTTGAAGGCACTGCATACGTATGCCTTCTCCACATCAGTTGCACACGACGGGCTGCCCAGCTGAGGCGGATAATGTTGGCCATCACCGTTTTTCCTTCGTTGATTGGCGCACCAAAAGCTATGGAGTCCGCTTAGCTGAGCCAATCTATGACTAGCAAGCTTTCCGGTAAGGTCGAAAGCGTGCCTGCCTCACTAGACCACCACACAATAATGACAAGATCTGATAAGGTCTTAGAGCCTAATTGTTTTTTTTAAAATTTTAAAAAAAGTATTGGGGGAGGTTGCTGTGTGTGGGGGTGTAAGTGGGACACATCGTTTTTGGCCACGATAGCACCCAACATGGAGAATACCTTCAAAGGTTTTAAAAATAGTAGGTGTTGCTGTAGTTGTAAAAGTCTTTTTCACAAGCGTGTGTTCCAATGATGGCAAACACCTAGAACGGCACGGTCTTTTATGCTGGGAAGGACTCCAAGCACAAGTTATTAATGACAACATTCAGTGTACAAGTTGGTCATGCCCGTAGTGAATGGTTAAGTATTTGGAAGAATTATTTGTAATTGTATATGACATTTTGGTGTGCGTAGCCTCATGTCACTCTAGCTTTGACATTGTCTAAATAATGTGTGCGTAGTCACGATACTAACATCTTAAACATTGTGTGTGCATGGTCACACATGCGGGAGAGTCTGAAAGATATGAGTGAGAGAGATCATATTCCAACATAGTCTCGGAATAGCTTATGGTGGGTGACATAGCCCATCCACAACAATAGTTGGCACCTTCGGGTGGACATTATGGCTTCGTAGCTACCATTTCTCTTCCTATAGAGCTACATGCTACCCACCATAATTTTTTTATTTTTTATAAGATGGGGAAGTTGTAACAACCCACCCACTTTTTGTGTGCATACATGGATGTTAGTTTCCATTGTTGGGATAATGAAAATAAATCCATTGCCCATTTTTGTCTTGCGTTTTTTTGGCCGTGATGTTATAGCCTAGCCCGTTGAGGCTTAGTGAATGTTGCACTTAACAAAGTCAAGCTGGAGAGTCTAACAGTGCTCGTACGGTCCTAGTTTCATGAGATGATCTCTTGGATGAGGACGTACTAAACAACCGCAGTGTTGTGCTACTTAATAACCAAAGTATATTATGCTTAGTTCGCAGAGATGCAAACGTTCATGCATGGTCCGTAGAGATAAATTATTCTAACATTTGTAATAATCTTAGAGTGAAACATTAGTGATATTAGAGTGAAACTAGAGTTTACCAAAACCTGGATGTTCATGATGTTAATGGACTAATTGTTTAACATGGCTAGTCATAGAGTACGGAGCTACTCTACCCACATTTGGAGTATGTCATTGCTCCTTTTTGATAGGATGGGAGTGTCCCTGAGAGGTCTTGCTCTAAAAACTACCTTGTGGCTAGTCTTTAGACCTTCCCTTGTTACTTCATATACTGGCTTGATCAGTAGTTTATGTAATGGACCATTGGGACATTGCCGGATGATTCTCATATATACTCTAGATTGAGTATCTGAGGCTATGGAACTTGATATAGTTCTTAAAGTTATAGCCATGCTAAACTTTGGAACAGACTGTGCATGATTCGTCTAGTGCAAACACTCATGGGTGTGTAGACATCCATATGCTTGAGATTTTGTTTTTGAAGGAGAGGAATAGAGTTTGCTTGTGTGTCATACTAAGCTTCATGCTCATTTGATGGTATGGGACATCAAATGTTCATGGTGGTCTTGGTGGTATAGGACACAAAGTCTTATACGCATAGGTTGACCCTTTGATTGTTTATACGCTTGTTCCATAGTGATCAAGTGTTGGTATACTTGTTCTGTAGTGTGATTAAGTGCTTGGACAAGATTGGGTTTGAGACGGTGTGTGGACAAAAACAGAGATCGATGATGTGTATATATTGTGCAGAATACTGAGAGCTTCAGGAATATGTAATTAGTTTGAGTCAGTTTTGAGTTTTGGTTGAGATAAAATTCAATGTACAGGAGAGAGAAAGTAAAGAGAGAAAAAGAAAAGGTTTTGGCACAATTTCCAAGGTTTTTGAGGAGGAATTAAGGTACTCTGTGACATAGATGGTGGGCTGTGTGACTGGACACCTGTGTGTCAGTAGAAGCTTGATTTGGAATAGGTGGCAAGCATGCAAGCTGATGCCAAGTGTCAGCACAGGAAGGCTCAATAAGCCTCTTGGAGAACTCGCCCAGTTTGGGGGCTTGCGAGACGAGAGCTCATATTGGGAGTTTGGCGTGGAGATGGAGAGCTTGGAGGAGCTGTCAGAGGAGCTATGAAGCTGTGGATGCAGAGGAGACCGGCTGTGGAGCTTGCTCTACGGCGGATGCCCGGAGAGAAGATTGCGAGCAGAGGTTGCTGAATTTGCTGAGAGGAGGCCACGAAAGGCAAGATTGGGCCAGTATCTGCATTTCTATCGTGAAGGACAGTCGGAAGAAGTAGGGCGACCAGAATTGGGGCCACGTTGGAGGTTTGCGGGAATAAGGGAAAGAGGTAACTATGCTTTTTTTGTGCTGTATCTGCTGCCAGGAGAGGCTAGGAGGAGAAGCGGCCTGTTTTACTGTGTTTTAGAGCCTGAGGAGTAGGCTAAGCTGATTTTGAAGCAAACACAGGAGCCAATCAAGTGGCCAAAAGATCTTGTGTGGAGCAGGGGAGAAGCCTTAGAGGGGGAGGACTTGCTCGGTGGCCTACAGGCCAGAAGATTGCATGCGTGGTTTCTTGCTTAGTTGTTGTTGATGTTCAAGGAGTTGGGGCGTGGGCAAAAGTGTGCACATCAGGGGAGCAAGTTGCTAGCCATGAGATCAGGAACCATGGAGTGTTAAGAGTGGGCTGTTGTGGAGCTGTGGGATAGTTGGAAACAAGGAGCCTTGGAGGTTTGTTGCCGCGTTTTGCTGAGAGCTGGTTGAAGCACTTCTTTACATCATCAAGGCTAGAGATATGCTCTCATGAGGTATTAGATACAGAGATCTCTTGGTTGGAAGCATGGGAGTCTCCTGCAACAACCGGGAGTAGACTATGTGTGATGGAAGAAGGAGGGCTTGGCAAAAAATTCAAAGAGGGAGGTATGATATCTACAGGAGATGAGTTGGTGGGATAGGAAAGGATGTAAATGGCTAGCTCACTGCCATAAAAATGGAGAGTTGAGGAGGGGAAAATGTAAGTGATCACAGAGTGGAGAGGTTGTGAGAAACCTTGGGGAGGCTGAGGACTTGCTCGATGGACGTTGATAATGTGTTGCTTTCTACTAAGAGGATGCGCATGAGGATGGGTTACTGATGAGTTGCTCATCAGGAGCCGTGGGGTTGGTGCTGCTTGGCGTGACTGAAAGAAGAAGAGAACCCTTGGAGAAAGGCTGACAGATTTGCTGCAGGATGTGGCCAGTGTGTCGAGTTTAAAGTAAAGAGGGAACAAGAAGCAGCGGCATGGGTTGTCCAGAAACATAGAGGAGAAGCCACAAGAGGAAGTTTTGGCCAAGAAAGTTGATGAATTTCGAGAATTTCAGATATGTTTTGGGTGTTTTGATATGCTGTATTTTTGTGGAGGTGTTTCCGAGGTGTTGCAGGAGGCTAGGAGCAAGAGGAAAAGAGGTGTTTTTTGAATTGTTGAATAGTTGGCTGCAGCAAAACAGAAACAGATGGAGCTGAACTGGAAGAGTTTTGTGAAGTTTGTTTGCAGTTACATGCAATACAATGGACTGTTTTGAGGCTGAATTGTCTAGCTCTGCTGTAGCAAAGGAGACACATTGTTGTAAGGGTTTTTTTGGGGCTGTTTGTGTTGTAATAGTTTGCTGTTCTAAAAATACAGTTTTGTAAATTTGAAGAAAAGCTTCGAGGATAGCCCACCTCAGATATGTATCTTGTCCTGGAGTTTGGTCCGGATATCGAAGAATTGTACTTTGAAGATGGTTCTATGTTTGAGGTCGTTTATTTTTGAAAGTGATGCAGGGTACTGGTGGTCAGTCATAGTTCATATTGCTGAGGGGGAGTGGGCTGATTATGAATGGATGTTAGATGATGATGGTTCTGAGGATGTAATGGATGTACAACTTTGTAAAGATGAAGACTTGAATTGAAATAAAGTTTTGTACATACTCTTGGGTCTGGTATTCTGGGTGTGTTTGTATTAGTGTATGGAAGTGTGACACCCTATAAAGGCATATATTCTGTGTCATCACTTTTTGGTGCCTCCACAGTGGAAGAAATTTCCTTCGGTTTGTGAAAGAAGACAAGGGTTCGTGTGAAGAAATATTGAAAAGATGGCTCAGGACTTTCCAGAATATTGGGGATTACCGCATGAAAGTGCGTTTAAATTTCTGGAAAAGATGGAATTTAAAGCTTTGATGAAAGACAGGGCAACCCCGGAGATCCTCTCTCAGATTTTGACTTATTGCTTACAGGGTGATGCAAAAGCATGGCTACAGATGTTTGACTACACACAGGAATGCTCATCAATAGGACCCTGAGTACCATGTAGCTAGAGCTGCATTTTTGACACAGTTTGCTCGTGTAAGAAGTCCAAATGATGTGTGGAAGGAGTTGTGTAAAATTCAGCAGAAGGATGGACAGGATGTGGATCAGTATTTGATTGAGTTTGGTAGACTGTGGAGTCTATGGTGTGAGGCTTTGATTCCTGAAGTACCCCCACAGATGATAAAGAGAGACCGGTTTGTGGCTTGGTCTGGAGCCAACCCTCCGTCTGAAGGTGGAGCTGAAGAATCTGGATAGCTTTGAGGAATCTGTCAAAGTTGCTCGAGAGAAGGAGTGGAAGGTGAAGCGTCTGAGGCAGTTGGGAATACAGGAAGAGCCGAAGAAGTTTGTGAAGATGCCAGAGATTGAGAGTATGCAGCTGCTGTTGTTCCTGAACAGGAGGATACTTTGAAGAGAGACATTCATGATGCAGTGAAACTCATGAGGTCTTTAAGTTTGAATTAGATGGAAGCAGCTGGAAGGGGAAGAAGCCGGGGTGCTCCAAATATTAGAAGAGATATTTTGCCAATAGGTGAAGGAAATATGGGAGGATCAGGGAGAGAACGAGGCTATTATTTAAGCAATGTCAAATGCTGGAATTGCGGGGACATATCAGCCCTCAATGTGATAAACCACCCAGGGTGGGTGGTGAAATGTATCCCGTGATGATGCAAAGAACTAATGATAGATCAGGAGATCACAGTATTGAGGTAGAAGATCCAAGTCAGCCCTCTGCCAGTGGAGTTAAACGAGAAGATAAAAAAGGGACCGGCTCTTAGCTTGATAGGAGTGGAGACTATTCCAGAGATCATGCCTGTGGCCAAGAGGACAAGAAGTGCAATGGCGGAAGCTGAACCATCATCTAAGAAAGGAAAACATGTCCAATTTGACATCAGCTCTCAACAAGAGAAAAAGAAAAGAAAACCAAGAAGACTCTATAAAACTTCAGATTTGCGTATCGATCAAGGTCAGGAAGAATACACCCTGATGGGTGATTTAAAAGGAAGGGCAGCCAATATAACATTCGCCCAATTGCTTGGATTGTGAGACCGAAGCGCAAGAGAGAGTGGAAGAGGTTGGCAAATCCGAGGAAAGCAAATGAGCAGGAGCCCACGCAAGCTGAAATGGAGTTGATGTCTGTGGAAGACCTTCCTGATATCTGTCCGTCGGTTTGATGCTTGGTGTGGAGGTGTGAGTGTTGGAGAAGCATATGTGGATGGTGGTGCACAAATCAGCGTAATGACTCAGTCCTGCATGGAGAGATTGGGGTTAAAACTGAATGCTAATTCAGATTTTAAACTTCGATTGGCGAATCATGCAAAAGTGAAGTGTCTGGGTATATGTACAGGAGTACCAGTGACTGCTTTTGGTGTGATTTGCAGGATAAATTGCCATATTATGCGGCTGGTTTGGGAGCTTATCCGCTGATTTTAGATAGGCCTTGGCTCAGCAGGTGGGTGCCATCCAAAATTGGAGGAAGGGTACTATAACTATACATAATAAGAGAGGAAGAGCCAGGAAGTTCAATATGAGTAGCAAGCTGGAAATGGAGAGTGAGCTTGAAGAAACAAGTGTTGATGAATATACAGATAGTGAAACTGAGGAAGAAAGTTCTACTTCTAATGATGATGGTTAAGTATCATTTTTAGTGAAAGATTTTTAGTGAAAGAAGAAGATGAGTATATAATGCAAGCTGAAGAGATGTCAAAGGACGAAGAAGAGAGTAGACTTGAAGATATGGACAGTCTGATGCAGCCTCCACCACCCAGTGCAGAGAAAGAGAAGCTATTACAGGGTATGTTGAATCCCAGCTTGGAGTTAGTGAAAAAAGAGGAATATATGAAGGTAATACATAAATTTCCAGATTTGTTCATTACCTCATATGAAGAGATCCGAGGATTCAAATGTGAACCAATGCCTATAGTATTGAAAGAGGGTGTGAAGCCAGTATTTCAAAAGTTGAGAAGAATAAATAGAGAGCTATTGCCCGTGTTGAGAGAAGAGTTGAGTAAATTATTAAAGGCAGGATTAATTTATCCAGTAGATCACTCAGATTGGGCAAATCCAGTGGTCATTACTCCAAAGCATACAGGTGGGTGGAGAGTCTGTATTGATTACAAGCCTCTAAATGCTGCAACAAAAAGCAATCACTATCCTCTGCCATTCATTGATGACATTTTAGATAGGGTGGCTGGGTACGAGAGGTATAGTGTATGCGATGGCTTCTCTGGGTATTTTCAGATTTCAATTGCTGAGAAAGACCAAGCTAAAACCACTATAAAACGGAGCCCGAAACGACCTCAGATGCAATTTCTGAGAACGCAAGGTCTTAAGGCTTATTTGCAGAGTATAGGGACCTGTAAGCGCTTGTGAAAGCTCATCTCAATCGGAGAACATGAGTCGGAGAGTGCTGGCGATGTAGCCTTGGGAGCCGATGCCTGCTCTGATACCAATTGTTGGAATTAGGGTTGCAGGAAAGCACACAAAGCTTGGAGAAGAAGAAGCAAGAATGCACACAACACACAATGTATTAGATTGTGTCAATGTACAAAAGATAAGTTAGCCCTAGAATGATGGGCGTATATACAAGCTGGGGGAAAAAACCTCGTAAAGAGGAAAAAAGTGCCCCGACAGTCCTAAGTGTGTTCACACACATCACTGCCTATATATATGGCAACAATCTTGAATTCTAGTTCACATAGATAATTCCTTTCTAGTCCATCCATTATTATCTTCCTCGACATACACATGGGTGTCCTACCAACCACCACGAGCCCATGCATCACCTGGTCAAAACCCTCTAGGATCCTACTTAGATGTCCTAGCACTTCACTCAGGGACCGCTTCGTCGGTCCTCGCCTATCGTACCGGAAGCGCACCATTTTAACCATACCGAGGGCTAGTCAAGACCTCTCGGCAAGTTTTGCCGCCGCGCGAGCGACGTCCTTTGACAACTCCCCGGCTAGTTGTTTTTACAACGAATTTCTCCTTAGTTAAACATAAGACAAATGCTTCCTCCAACATTCGGGTGTAAAACAGTCCTTTTCAAAAATAAAGTTTCTATGCAAGTAAGAATTTTCCTGTTTTGAGTTTGATTCCACAAAACCCTTTTTCTCGAAAACTCGACTTTCTTAATGAAAATCACGAGTCTCATGTTAGGGTAATCCACCCATCAATTTTAATGAATTTCCAGTTCATTTCTCGATGATATCGGGTCTAAGAAAACTTCTCTAATTTGGTTGGTCTATTCTTCGTATAACGAAGATTTTGAATTGGTCACGAGGTTTTGCTTAATTCAGATTTAAGAGATGGGCAAGTAATTTACTGGTCCACCATTCTCATGGTCGTGGTCTAACAAAAAATTATTCGGTTTACTTCTAACTTTGATTCCTAAGGATTTTTCTTCTAATTAAAATAACTGATAAAATAACGGTGACCTCCAACCGTAAGGGAAGATTCCTAAGGATTTTTCTTCTAATTAAAATAACTGATAAAATAATGATGACCTCCAACCGTAAGGAAAGATTCCTAAGGATTTTTCTTCTTCTAATTAACTCATAAAATAACGGTGACCTCCAACCCTAAAGGAAAGATCCAATTTTATAAAAATTCATTCTTTTTGACCACAATAGATTTAAAAATAGTTCTATTCAAAAATAATGGGATTTTATAAAATTGGATCTCAGAGCATCGTTGAAGGCTTAAGAAGTATCTCAAAGCATTGTTGAAAAAGAATCACTGGGATTGATCTAGTCCATCAAGAAATGTAGGCACTACTTGTTGGGTGTTAAAACCCTAAGATCTATCTAGATAATTGTTATGCATAAACATCCATAGATCAAGCATAAACTCATCCACCCAACCATCCCCGAGCCCAAGGGATACATGAAATATAATGAAATACATCATACCTCTACCTTAATGTCCCATACCATCAAGAGGTATAACTCCAATCCAATAGCATGTAGCTATAGTATGTAGCTATAGTGTGAAATGGTAGGTGAGTAGATATGATCCTCTACACAAGAGAGCGTAACATAGCCTTGGCCTAACGAGCCCAAGCCTCTAAGCTCCCCTTGGGTTTGCCCCATGCCCCTATTATATAGGAGGGCCCTCAAGTGACTCTTGACTCTCCATTTCCCATGTATGATCCTTGGATGCCTGACCCTAACCTTAACCCTTAAGGTTAGTCCTAACCCATGCTCCACTAGAGCTTGTTCCCATGCTCCCATGCTCACAAGCCTTAGCCTCCTCGTATATGTACACATAATGTGTATATAACATACTTCCCCTCTCTCAAAACATTGCACTCTTGCAATGGAAAGAAGGAGAAGTGCGCTGAACAATCTCAACCAACTCCCAAGTCGAATCCTCTATTTCCCTATCTTTCCACCTAATTTTAACCTCAGGGATTAGTCAACTAGAAAGTTTCCTTTCCCTGAATTCAAGTACCTTATCAGGTTCATGTGGAACATAGGATAAATCTTCAACTTCAACGAGTTCTTGAGGAGTAACTGTGTTATCCTCACCTCCCAGTTTCCCTTTCAATCTATTGATATGAAAGACTGGATGAACTCTAACATGTGGAGGTAGTTTAAGTTCATACACAACCGTGCCAATCTGATGTATGAATCAAAATGGACCACAATATCTAGGAGATAAATTTGAGCATTTTTCTATTGACAAAGTTTGAAAATCTTTAGGAACTTTTAAATAAACTAACACTCCTAGTTCAAAAGACCAAATTGAGCGTCCTATATCAGCATAGAATCGTGCCCTATCTTGAGCACTCCTGATAGAATCCTGAGCTTCGGTCAGCATTTCCTGCATATCACATAAGAAATCCCTTGATGCATCAAGCTCGATGTCCTTAAGACTGACATCAATAGTAGGTACCCTGGGTTGATACCCATACATAAGCATGAACGGACTAAAACAAATAGCCATATGTTTAAAACTATTATAGGCAAATTCCATCATTGGAAGATATTTTTTTCAATTTGATGCTTTTCCAGAGACATATGCACGAAGCATATCCTCTGTAATCTAATTCATACGCTCCATCAGTCTCTTGCGGCGGATGATCAGAGCAATTCATACTCAAAGTAATTTCCTCGTTGTTGTGAACCATTTAGAATAAAGTAGGAAAACATGGCATTATAAAAACAACAAAAACCAGGGATTTATCGACACCCCCTCGATGTACCCACATCTGCACATGGAATAATCGACATCTCGAATTACCCATATTAACATAGAGAGTAATCAACGTCTAGACGATGAGTCACATATGTCCATCCGTAAACCATCAGGTTGATTGTATAAATCACCTAAAGTACGAAACTAGAGAAAGAAATGCCAACAAAGGAAAAATTCAAATTTCCTTAATCCGAACACAACAAGATGAAATCATTCAACTCTAAAGAAAAAGATTTCAACAAATGAATATGCCGACGAGATTACACTCATCAATACATGCAGGCATAGATAAAAGAAGTTTATCTAGAGAATGCCCACAATATAACTTCTAGTGAATTTAGAAAATGCGATTATCTTTAAATGTTGAGGTCAACATGCTAAGTGATGTAAGCAAAGCAACAATCTTGAGCCCAAATTATCCCATAAGATAATATATGTGAGGGATCACTAGCGTCCCATACCACCATGATACCACCCATACATACCTTAACAATTTGAAACTCCCTAGTATGAATAAAATCCTGTATAAAAGCAATAAGATGGCCTTATCTCAGACTTTCACATACTAAAATCTGTCTCTATATTACTGAGACTACATCAAGGAATAACTCTTTTCGAGTACATCATTAGAAAAGAATTTGAATTATTGGCGCCTTTATGATAATAACTACCCAAAACACAATAAATTTAGGGTAGAAAAATAACTCACCTAGATATATAAGCAACTAGGTATCCAAGTTGGAATATTTACAAAAATACAAGCAATATACTCCAAAATTAAGTGCAAAAAACGAAGGCAAATGCTACCTTCAAAGCACATGATATAATAAAAAAGATCAAAAGATCCTTATAAACCATGGATAAAAGCATAGAAGCTTCTCAAATCCATGAAAACCATAGTTGATCATAAAGATCAATGCATGCCATCTAATGGTCATTAATCATGCCAAAAGAAGCGAAAATTGGTGCCAACTCATCAATCCAAAGTATATGAACGTGATGTCGTTCAAGCAAAACTCCAAAGTAAGCAAGTGAAAACACATGTGTGTAGCACTCAATAAAAAACCCCTAGATACAAGTGATCTAGACAGAACCTGATGAGTCCATATAAAACTTGGAAAACATCCAATAAAATCCACCAAATCAAACTGATCAACTAACCCATGATCCACACTTAAGAAAGTGTAAAATAAGAAATTTGTCTTAGGCTTAAGAAGTTAAGCATAGTCCACACTACTTAAGTGCAAAATAAATTATTGCGAAAAAGTGTCAAAGGTGAGACACACTTTGAACGTAGATTATAGCCATCAAAAGAAATTAAGCAACATGTCCAAAAAGAATGGCTAAACAATGGTAAAAAATAATGAAAATATCGTTTAAAGTTAATCCAAACAAAAATAACTATTTTTAACTTCTGTTTCGGGGGAATTTATTTTAATAAGAAGAGATATTTTTCCATCCAAAAATATCTAAAATCTGAATAACCTCTCTCTAGAACATTTTCTCTCTCTAAGCCAAAATAGGTAGAAACAAGATCTTTTATATATCTGAAGAGGGATTTGATTACAGGGGAAGATACTGGACATCTTGAGAGGCTGGGGAGGAATCTTACATGTATGTTCCAGAGCCAAGTTGTATATTAATGATGATAGGTTGTCTTTCTCTCTCAAGGCTAAGTGGAACTCAAACTTGAAGTAGTTTTAGATGTTAAAGAAAATCCCCTCAAAATTTAAATATTAAAGGAGTATCTAATTAAATAAAATTTCTTTCCAATTGAAGATGACACCTAGGAAGATTTCTAATTAAATGAAAGTTCTTCCCGATTGTTGGACGATGCTGCCTAGGAATATGAGGTACAATCGTATTAATAATATGCGAATAAGCATCTATCTAATGTCAACACGAGAAAACGTACTTCAATATTAAATAACCCTCAAAAATATTAAATTCTCGAGAAAAAAAGTTATCATGATTTTTTTCTAATTTTTTCTAATTTTATACGACCTCAAAATATGATAATTTTGAATTCCACCAAACCTATCTTATGGCATTCCAGACCTATATTTTTCCAAAAATTTTTTAGCAATATAATTTACCAAAATACATTGATATTTTATAAATACCATTTTTTCAAGATTTTTAAAAATAATTTCTAGAAAATTCCTAATTTTTCTTGAGAATCCCATCATTCACGAAATTTCAATTCCAGCCGACAATTCTCAAATCCAATGAAAATTTATAATTTTAATGGATTTCCTAATTTTTTGGGTCAGTAAATATATTTTTAAAGGAATTCGAATGGTCACAAGTGCTCGAATCGACACACCACATGCCAAACACCAACCCCACATTTCCTCAAAATTTAAAATAACCTTTGTCTTATTTTTCACTCATTTTTAGGAATTTTTAAAAATTTTTAATTTACCCCGAACGCATTTAGAATACGAACGGTCAAAAAATTTCAGAATTTTAATGGTTTTTCCAAAATACGGAAAGCCAAAAGTTTTGGAAAATTAAAAGACAAAAAAAAAATCAGAATGTGAAAGGTCAAAAGTTTTCGAAATCTGAAAGGTCAAAAGATTTTCCTGAATTTGGAAAGCTAAAAGGTTTTGGGAAAGCGGAAAGCCAAAAGGTTTCCCAGAAGATGAAAAGCCAAAAGGTTTTAAGAGAAAAGAAATTCAGAAATTTCCAGAGATTTTTTTTCTCAAATTCCATATTTTCTCATAACTTTGAAGCTTTTTTTTCAAGCTTTTTTGAAAAAATTCCAAAAGCTTTTTTTTTTGTAAATAACAAAAAACTCATTTAAAAAAAACCAACTTTAATAAGCTTTGATTCAAAGCTTGTGATTTTTTTTTTGGGGGGAGGGGGCGATTTTTGCTCGGCGGGGGGCTACAGACCCCCCCTCCGCATGTGCGAAAATCAGAATGAGAGAGATGAAATCTCTCCTCTCCATCTCCACTCCTTCTCTCCTATCCATATTCTCCACTCAATTGGGCCTCGCCCACATATATCCGGACAAGAGACTAATCCCTTGGTATCTTCCAAAATCGAACCCGGAAAAACTTTCCTCGCCCGCGGAAAGAACGGACGATTCCTCTAGGATATTTTTACTCTAACGTAGTCAAGAGCCTTAACTAAGTGAACTGATCTGACCGAACCCGTATGTCCCATAGTCAGATCAAGGAAAAGACTTGCACTTGGATCATAGAGACCAACGCTTTTTTCCTCATTGAGAGGCATAGCCGTTGATTCTTTTCCATATATCAATTTTTATCCAAGATTTACTTCATCTATCATACCATAACAGAGGCACAACCGTTGATTCTTTTTTCCTCATTGAGAGGCACAGCCGTTGATTCTTTTCCATATATCAATTTTTATCCAAGATTTACTTCATCTATCATACCATAACAGAATTAAGTCTCATTTTAGGGATCCATCAGTCCAGCCTAACCCCATCTAGTCCCGTGGGTTAGCTAACCGTCCAACCACTGTAGTGATGGGGTCCATTTAAGAATTTGGTTAGGTTTTGTCCCGGGTACCAGGGAAAAGAGTTCCTAGGCCCCCTAGCCGGATATTCATGGAAACTTAAAACTAGTCACACCACTTACGCACCTAATATGAAATTGCCTTTTTCATAGATTCAGCTATGAAAATAATCTTTTTCACAAATGTGAAATTGCCTTTTTCACAGATTCAGCTGTGTTTAAAACAATCTTTTAATGAAACTATAATATCACTGATCATAATCCTCCAAAATATCCGGTTGAATCCTAATTTTTAATTTTTCATTTATCGGTGTACCTATGGCATCATTGGCAACCAGAACGCTCACGACTTGTCCACTCAGGGGCTTTTTCGATAGTTCCTAGCTCATAGTACCTGGCAATATATTCACTTATAAAAATCAAAATGGAATATCTGTTGAAGATCAGCAAGATCAACCAACATATCCATATAAAAGAGCCATGGACTCATCCATTGAGGACCAGCAAGGTCAATCAGATCCATGCCCGAATTTAGAAAACAACTCTTACTCCTTGTTCCAATATCTTCCACGACACACGTGTGGGTATCTTCGGCGACCCAGAGCCCAAGCACCATATGGTGAGCACCCTCTAGGATCCTTCGCAGGTCACCTAGCGCTTCACTCATAGGCTGCTTCCTTGGTCCCTCATCCACCATACCGAAAGCTCACCATTTAAATCGATCCGAGGCTGGTCAAGACCTCGGCCGACCTTTCTACGTAAGATGTCCTCCGTTGACTCTCCGTCAGCTATTGCAGCTTTATCAGATAGGTCTCCACCACGACCTCATTCACAAGACGGTCAAAATGCTTCCCCAGCATTTTTGACATAAAATAGTTATTTAAAAATAGTTCTTAAATAATTAATCCACATCCATTTCATATGTATTTCCATTCTCATCTAATCTCATCATTTTCCATCTCATCACATCTTTCCTCCTTTATCCTCATCACATCTTATCCACTCGCATCTACCCATATCCACATCTCATCACCTCACAATCTTTCACATCTTATCCATCCATATCTACCCTGATCGACATCATATCACATCACATCCATTTCACCTCACATCTCATTCATTCATATCTATCCCTATTCACATCCCATCACATCTCATCACATCTCATTCATTCATATCTATCCCTATTCACATCCCATCACATCCCATCACATCTCATTCATTCATATCTATCCCTATTCACATCCCATCACATCTCATCCATTCACATCTATCCCGTTTCACATCACATTACATCAAGGTCATAGTCTGATTCAAGGTTCGAGTCGGATAAGATTTTTCTTGAACTATCTTTCTCGAAAAGGTTTGGTAATTTAGTTACTATTTACTGAATTTCTTTCCTTGAGCATACACTTAACTGATTTCTACAATAGTTACGAATTCCAATGAGGAATAAATCAATCATTTATCTGAATATTTCGATCTCGATAGATTTCTTGAATTTTCCTTTGCCATTCTTACAACTTCGGCCATTGAGACAGGTTTGGCATTCTTCACTAAGGTGTCCAGTGGCTCATTCATTCCTCGAATGAATCTCGCCATCAGCTGCTCTTCATCCGATTGCGGGGAATATTTGAGGAGAAGGGTAAAAGTTTGATGGTACTCTTCAATTGTCAGGATTTCTTGCTTTAGTTCCAAGAACTCATTCATTTTAGTTTCAAGGAAGCCCGGAGGACAAAACCTCTTTATGAGGTAAGCTTTAAGATCGGTCCAGGTCTAGGTATTCCAGTCAAGACGGTTAGCCTCCTAATGATTCCTCCAAGCGACCCTGGCCGTTTCCATAATCTTTAACTTGGCGAGAGCCATCTTGCTTCTCTCATTGTAGCCAGCTACATCAAAGTATTCTTCCATAGCCTCAATCCACTTCTCCACTATTTCACCTAACTGCTCCCCTTCACCTTTGAAGGGACCAGGTTGGGATCTGTGCAGGGCTTTTCGAACATCCGGATCTAACTCTAAGGTCATCGGTTAGAGGATCCGGTTGCCTTGCACGGGCCACGCGCCTCATGATTCTGACAAAACAAGATCTTTGTCAACTTAATTTGACAACAGATTTATGATTATTTAATTTTTATGATTTATTCTTTAAATAGATAATTATTTCATCATACTTCATGAAACAAGATTTACTCTGATAATTTTATTAACCATATTCACAATCATGAAAACAATTTGGATTTTTTTTGAAAAACATTGTTTATTATCAAAAGTTTTCGATATATACATAGAGCATCACGGCTCCCAAAATCATTGCCTCAATCGCGTATGCATAAAGAAGCAAAACTGTGAAGGAGACATACCATGGTACACACGATTCATTACAAAAAGAGGTGCTATAATTCTACTTCTAGGGATAAAGCGGCTAAGAAGCCTAAAAACTCGGCATGAAATTTGGAAGTTCCTGGGTGAATGATCAAAGAGTTGAACATGGTGAACAAGCCCTAGCCTTATCAGAATCATGGCTAAGGAAATATTTCGCCTGAGCCTCTGACGCTGACTGGTATTGACATTAATACATCGTCTTCCAAAGAACCACATATACCGACATCACTCAATAGGATCAGGAAAGTAAAGACTCTCAAAATGATGTGCGAGTCTCACTCTGCTTACTCCGGTCGTAGCAGAGTTGATGAGGTGCTCGAATGCAAAGGCTATCATATCTTGACTCTGGGAGAGTTCAGGAATGCGAGATAGATTCGGGGTATCCATCTATAAATTTCCAATTCAATTTATGAGTTTTCAATTTTTGAAGTTCATTCAACATATTATTAACAAATGAAAACATTATTTTCCAGATTTATTTTAAAATTTTAAGCAATTTTTTGCTGTTATGTAAATTTACAACAGCGCTCTGATACCAACTGTAGGATCCCATTGCCCCCTCCGCACACCAGATTCCCGGTAGTAGCTGGCAGCAGCGAAACCAACTCCCTCATGCGCGGGGCAGGGTTTCCCACTCGGGGCCTCGCGCTCGACCTTGTCAACCCTAGAATTGGGTTAACACACTCTTCCACACAAGCATGAATCACACAAGCATAGAAGAGGAACAATACTAGAATGCTCTCTTCTCTCAATCTCTCTCAAGACACAAGGAAGAGCTCTCTATAGCACAAAGGGGATTGTGTCTTTTCATTATGAGAAAATGCCTTATATACATTTGGTCCTTATTCACACTTGGGCGCCCAAAACTTACTTAACTAGGCCTTGGGTGGCCAATATATCATAATGTACAACTTTTATAGTGCCGTTTCATGACACTTATTAATGTCCTCAATTGGAGGATCATGTTTGTTAATCCAAAATGGGATTAACATCCCCCTCTTCCTAATGTAGGTTCTGTCCACAGAACCTATTTTACCGAGGTTTAAAGACCTGGTCACCAAACTCATTTCGGTAGAAATTTCTTCTGAATTGGAGATTTTTGAGTGTGCATTGGAATGCTAAGTGGGATCTCTAGAATCTTGTATCCACCATGTCTTCGAATGTTATATGCATGTAGCCTAGAAGACATTGCTATCAGTCATTAGTGGTAGTAAAGCATGATGCCCCTATCGGGTGGCCCTTGGTTCGCCCTTGGTTCAAGCCCTTGGTTCATGTCAAACTTCAATTGTTCTACTTCATACCAATCGTAGGGTGCCTTGGGTTGGTCTATCAACACCACCACCAATTTTAAAAATCTGACACTAGCCACAATCGCTAGGTTGGGAATTTTGTGCCATGCCCGTATCCATGTAAGCATTTGTTGTCTTTGCTCTTCTATGTTTGTAAATGTTGCTGGTATGAAAATTGGAAAGTTGTAGCAAACATGTGAGTCACGCCTTTTGGCTTCCTAAAATTCCAGGATTGTCCATCTTCTTTTAACTAGCATGTATAAAGGATCCACCTGCTGTGTTGGTGGCGTGCCCATATATATCTGGTTGTATTCCAAAATTGTCACGTACTCCTTCTGCCAGTATGGTTGTATGGCAAAGTCTTTCAATCTGGGTTGCTCTTCATTAGTGACTATGGTGGCATAGCCGCCTTGTGTGCACAGGGTGTGCTTTCCTCCACCTTCGAAAAGCAGTAGCTGATCATGAATGTAAAACGATCCGTATTTCCAACAGATCAGCTAACTCGGGGCTTGCCAACTTTGTGTGCTTTGCCACATTTGCCCATAATTTGCCGTCTCCAGCCAAAGAAATTAATTCTTCTAAATCAGGGCATGGAGCTCAGAGAGGGTATGGTACATTGTGTTGTTTTGTGGAGTGACCTCCGAGTAAGTTTCTGGCATGATTTGTCTAGTTGGTTCAAATGGAATTATCTGCATGAGGACCTTGAACATTAACTTTGGCTTCAAAAGAGGGTTGCCAGCACGAATGAAACCCTCGTACTCTGCACCTGATAAAGACTCCAAAATGGTGTCATCAGTGAATGCCTCAATATTATCTTGCAAGATAGGATGTCGTACCTCTTGAGAGTGCCATTGTGGAGATGGGTGAGGTGACAATATCTCCTCAGGGGGTGAGAGGGTTAGTGGGAAAATCTCTCTGGAGGATTGAAGGTTGAGATGTGTTAGTACGTGGCGCGTGTTAGGATAGGGGTTAAGTAGTTTACTAGCGACATTAGAATAGACAGGGTAAGTTAATTTTGAAGATGAAGAAGAGGATTCTTCTTGACCCTGACCTATGCTAGGGGGTGGGTGGCTAGGCGTATGAGACTTAATAAATTCTTGTAAGTCTGGAATCTCTTCGGAATCAATAGTGGGATATTCAATGTGGGTAGCATCAAAATTATATTGTACATTTGTTAACATGGCTTCTAAGTGCTTGTAGATATTTGAGTAGAGTTTTAGAATGCCAAAAGAATGATATAAAGTGGACTCACATAAATTTAGATGTTGGTGAATGTTATATACTTCTAGTCACCCACCATGACTTATAATCCATTGGTTACTATGTGCTACCACCTCATAGTTGGCAGACGTCTGAGGAATGTCATCTGGGACAAACAAGTCTAATTTTTCGACACACTGTTGTCTAGAATTTCTCAATTTTGGAGGACACGATACCAACTATGAAGATTTAGCTGTAAAGGGTAGAAGAAGATGTCCTATGCATTAGTTAATACTAAGTCTCCCTACAAAACTCCCATTATTATGGTCGGGTCAGTATCTCTTTTAGTGTTTTGTTTAATTAGGGTTAGTTCTCCTAGGCCTATATCTTCAGATAGATTTATGTCATACTAAAGTAGAGACAGTGTTCGTGTAGACAAAAACAAGGTAAGAGTTTGAGGAGGGGCCCGAGGAATTATTGGCAGAGCTAACCCAACTCGGAGGCGCACTCAAGGAGGAGGCAGAGATCATCGTTAGGCTTCGGTCGTTGACTTCAATATTGGACCACCAGAGCCGATGCTCTAACTCTTGTAGGCGGGAGTTAGTGTTGCTAAAGAGGTTTGAAATTGCCATTTCTTGGACCATCCTTGCAACATCTAATTCCTCGAATCTTCTGGTTGTGTCCTCTTGGGCCCGCCTCGCCGTTGCTTCTCTTTCCCGAGCTTCAATGATTTGTTGGAGCCTTTAGGCAGCTAGCCTCTGAATGTCATGTATTGTTGTGTAAGTTGTGCCATTGCCTCTTGGTGTGCCCCAGACAAATACTCACCCACCCATATTTGAAAGCCTTTCTTAACTTTTGCTTTAGAGTACACATACTCACACACTCCTCTTTAAACTTTAATTTATAAAATAATGCATTGACAAACAATTACTGGGTACAGATGTCACAACTCAAAATTTCCATTCAATCCTTGTTTCTCACAAAATAGTATCACTCCGGACTCTACGTTAAGACCACCAGGTCAGCAATGAGATCCAATAACAGATTAGAATAAGTTTCTCGTCATCATACATGTATATCTTCCACGACATACGCATGGGTGTCCTCGGCACCGCGAGCTCATGCATCGCCTGGTTAGAACCCTCCAGGATCCTCCTTAGGTGTCCTGGCACTTCATTCAAGGAGACCGCTTCGTCGGCCCTCGTCCATCGTACTGGAAGTGCACCATTTTAACCATACCGAGGCTGGTTAAGACCTAGGTAGGCTTTGCCGCGTGAGCCGTCCTTTCAACACTCCCCACCAGCTGTTGCAACCGAACTTCCCTTAGAACACACATATATCAAATTCTCCTTCCAACATTCCGGCATAAGACAGTCCTTTAAGAAAATAGGGTTTCTATGCAAGTTTTCAATTTTGATTTTCTTTTGAATACAATGAGTATATCTTAATTCCGTATCCTAAGACTTCTAGATCATAGGTGTGGATTCCCAAACAAAATTCCTTGAATTCAATAATCTTGATCCTCAGATCAAAATCAAAGGTCTCAACTTAGTTTCAGATTCGGTGGGTGACTTGAGTGTAGATTATTGAACGTCCCATCATCATTTCTTGAAACTGACGAAGGAGTTATGTCTTGGTCATAGTTTGATTCAGGGTTTGACTTTGGAAAGGTTCTCCTTGAACTATCTTTCTTAAAGGTAACATTTCAATTACTACTTTACTGAATTCAAAACTAAACAACGAATTCCTATGAGGAATAAATTAGTCATTTATCTAAAATTCCGACTTCGATAGTTTTTTTGAATTTTCTCATTACCATCCTAGAGAATATAAAATGGTATAGTTTTCCTTCACTGAGTATTTACTTATTCATTTTTCCAATATTCGTGGGATTTAAACATAGGATTAAAGTGAACTCTTATTTTGATAAAAAATTTCTTTTATGCATCATTTTATGCATAAAAATCCATTTTAATGAAAGTAACACTTTTATAATAAAAATATTCTTTTATGCATCTATCTATGTATAAAAATACATTTTGATGAAATTAACACTTTTATAATAAAAAATATTCTTTTATGCATCTATCTATGCATAAAAATACATTTTGATGAAATTAACACTTTTATAATAAAAAAATATTCTTTTATGTATCTATTTATGCATAAAATCCATTTTGATGAAATTAACACTTTTGTAGTAAAAAAATAATCAATATGCATCTTTATGCATAGAATTTAATTCTATTGAAAATCACTCTTTTATAATAAAAAAATAATCAATATGCATCTTTCTATGCATAGAATTTAATTCTATGAAAAATCACTCTTTTATAATAAAAAAATAATCAATATGCATCTTTCTATGCATAGAATTTAATTCTATTAAAAATCACTCTTTTTTTAATAAAAATATTAATCAATATGCATCTTTCTATGCATAAAATTTAATTCTATTAAAAATCACTCTTTTATAATTAAAAAATAATCAATATGCATCTTTCTATGCATAGAGTTTAATTCTATTAAAAATCACTCTTTTTTTAATAAGAAAAAATAATCAATATGCATCTTTCTATGCATAGAACTTAATTCTATTGAAAATCACTCTTTTATAAAAATAATCAATATGCATCTTTCTATGCATGAATGAAAATGACACTTTTAGAATACACAAACGATGGGGATTACTCTTTTTGATTAATAAAAGATGAAATTTATTTCACAATTTTTTAGAAAATTTTACCATAACCTTCTTTGTATGGCTGACCATTTTTTAATTTTTCTAACCTTAATCTACTTAGAAATTATCTAAACTAATCAGTTTTCACTTTTAAGAGAGAAATAATATGAAAAGTTTAATTCTAACAATTAGATCACTTAACTAGGATAAAGAAGGGCTGATTTTAAGAATTAGAGAGGGGGAAAGCCTTTCCAAGAAGGCATAGCATCTGCTTATCATTTTAAGATAACAAACAATTTAGAAAACCATTAAAAGAATAAGAAAAAGTAAGATTTCTTACATGAAATTCTTGGAGCTTTCCTTTGGCTTGATGGTTTGAGGGATCTACTCTTGTTTGCAAACAAGAGTGGCCACCAATTCTTTAGAAGAGGGAATGGTCAAAAACTAGTGAATTATTAAGAAATTCACAGTTGTTGGCTCTTGGGAGGAGTAGAGTAACAGTGCATAAAACACTATTAAGCTTCAACAAAGGGGAAGGCTTCTATTTAAAGGAAAAAGTGAGCTTCAACAAAGGGGAAGGCTTCTATTTAAAGGAAAAAGTGAGCTTCTAACCAAGCAAACTGATTCTAGAAATTTCCAGATCAATTTTGATCAAACTTTGACTATTTTTAGGTTAGTTTAGTCTACTTTTTGGAACTAGACTTGAATTAGGAGAGAGGAGAGATGAAATATCTTAATTTTTGATATTTTGAAACTCCACCACACATGTGAAGTAGGCGCCTCCTTCATGAGGTGGGAATTCCCATGTCAAAAATCTATTTTTTTAGTAATTGCTTTGGTCCTTAGTCCACTCTTCATCTTATATGAGTATTTACTCATTTTTGGGGGGATTTTCTTTATTTCTTCTATTTATCTTCTCCACACATTTGGATGAATTTGATTGGCACCTCAAAACCTTAATTTAAAAATTTTCAAAAATCTGGACCCCTAGGATAAGGCCTCTTAAATAGATTATACTTGATTTCTAAGGCACCTTCTGAAAATCTTTTTGAACTTCTGTTTCAAGGGAACTTATTTTAATAAGAAGATATATTTTTCCATCCAAAATATTCAAAATCTGAATAACCTCTCTCTAGAACATTTTCTCTCTCTAGGCCAAAACAAGTAGAAACAAGATCTTTTATATTTCTGAAGAGGGGATTGATTATAGGGGAAGAAACTGGACATCTTGAGAGGTTGGGGAGGAATCTTACAACCATTGCCATTCTTCCTTGAATGTAAGGGATAATGACAGTGGTGCCATTCTCCCGATGAAGTGATGGGAGGCCTTGAGAATGGCACTACTACCATTTTCTTCCTATAATGTAAGGGATAATGGCACCACTGTCATTCTTCCTTTAATGTAAGGGAGAATGACAATCATGCTAGTTTTTTGTTCACGGTGCTGGGAGGATGTGAGAATGCCACTGCCATTCTTCCCCGCCGAAAGTAATGGGAATGGCAATGGTGCCATTCTACCCCCTCAAATGTGAGGCTTTGGGAATGGCAGTGGTGCCATTCTCTGCTTTCAGGTGATGTCCTTAAATGTAAGGGGAACAACAATGGTGCCATTCTACCCTTGAAGGTGATGGGATACCTTGTGAATGTCATTACTACCATTGTTTCGGTAATGTAAGATTGAATGGAAGTGGTGCCGTTATCCCCTTGTAGGTGAGTAACGATTGCCATTCCTCCAGCGTAAGGGAGAATGGCAGTGGTGCCATTCTACGAAGTGATGGGAGACCTTTAGAATGGCACCACTGCCATTCTTCTTTTAATGTAAGGCTGAATGGAAGTGGTGCCATTCTCCCCTTCAAGGTGAGTGATGGGAGGCCTTGAGAATGGCACCACAACCATTCCTTGCATGTAAGGGAGATTGGCAGTGGTGCAATTCTCCCCACCACAAAGTGATGGGAGGCCTTGAGAATGGAACCACCACCATTATTCGTAGAGAATTGTTCGTAGAGAACACAAGGGGCAATGGGAGTGGTGTCATTCTCCCCATGAAGTGATGGGAGGCCTTGAGAATGTTACCACTACCATTCTTTTTAGAATGTAAGGGAGAATGGCACCACTACCATTCTTCTTTGAATTTAAGGGAGAATGGCACCACTACCATTCTTCTTTGAATGTAAGGGAGAATGGCAGTGGTGTCATTCTTTGCTTCAAGGTGATGGGAAGGGAGGCCTTGAGAATGGCACCAGTGCTATTCTTCCTTGAATGTAAGGGATAATGACAGTGGTGCCATTCTTCTGATGAAGTGACGGGAGGCCTTGAGAATGGCACCACTACCATTTTCTTCCTATAATGTAAGGGATAATGGCACCATTGCCATTCTTCCTTTAAGGTAAGGGAGAATGGTAGTCGTACTAGTTTTCCGTTCAAGGTGCTGGGAGGATGTGAAAATGGCAGCCACTGCCATTCTTCCCCGCCGAAAGTAATGGGAATGGCAGCGGTGCCATTCTACCCCTTAAGATGATGGGATGTGAGGCTTTGGGAATGGCAGTGGTGCCATTCTCCGCTTTCAAGTGATGGCCTTAAATGTAAGAGGAACAACAATGGTGCCATTCTACTGTTTAAGGTGATGGGATATCTTGAAAATGTCATTACTACCATTGTTCCTCTAATGTAAGGCTGAATGGAAGTGGTGCCGTTATCCCCTTGTAGGTGAGTAATGAGAGACATTGAGAATGTAACCACTACCATTTCTCGAGCATAAGGGAGAATGGAAGTGGTGCCATTCTACGAAGTGACGGGAGAATGGAAGTGGTGCCATTCTACAAAGTGATGGGAGACCTTGAGAATGGCATTACTGCTAGTCTTCTTTTAATGTAAGGCTGAATGATGGGAGGCCTGGAGAATGGCACCACAACCATTCCTTGAGTGATGGGAGGCCTGGAGAATGGCACCACAACCATTCCTTGCATGTAAGGGAGATTGGCAGTGGTGCCATTCTCCCCACCACGAAGTGATGGGAGGCCTTGAGAATGGAACTACCACCATAGTTCGTAGAGAACGTAAGGGGCGATGGGAGTGGTGTCATTCTCCCCCCATGAAGTGATGGGAGGCCTTGAGAATGGCACCACTACCATTCTTCCTAGAATGTAAGGGAGAATGGCACCACTGCCATTCTTCTTTGAATGTAAGGGAGAATGGCACCACTGTCATTCTTCTTTGAATGTAAGGGAGAATGGTGGTGCCATTCTCTGCTTCAAGGTGATGGGAAGGGAGGCCTTGAGAATGGCACCACTGCCATTCTTCCTTGAATGTAAGGGTTAATGAAAGTGGTGCCATTCTCTCGATGAAGTAACGAGAGGCCTTGAGAATAGCACCACTACCATTTTCTTCCTATAATGTAAGGGATAATGGCACCACTACCATTCTTCCTTTAGTGTAAGGAAGAATGGTAGCTGTGCTAGTTTTCCTTTCAAGGTGCTGGGAGGATGTGAGAATGGCAGCCAGTGCCCTTCTTCCCCATCCAAAGTAATGGGAATGTCAATGGTGCCATTCTACACCTTAAGATGATGGGATGTGAGGCTTTGGGAATGGCAGTGGTGCCATTCTCCCCTTTCAGGTGATGGCCTTAAACACTACAAGACACTGTGCTGCCATACACGCGTTCAATACACGTGATAAGTTACGAGCATGTGTATGGTCTTAAACACTACAAGACACTGTGCTGCCATCATACACGCGTTCAATACACGTGTTCAATACACGCGATAAGTTACGGGCACGTGTATGGTTGCGCATGTATATGAGTAGTATCGGGCGCGTTTATATGAGTAGTATCGAGCGCGTGTATATGAGTAGTATCGGGCGCGTGTATGTTGGCATCTAAATTCGCGTGTATTGAAGTTTCAGAAACGTGTCTAGCAAGGCGTGTATATTTGCATCTAAATTTGCTTGTATACTGGTTTCAGAAATGCGTGTATCAGTGCGTGTATATACACGCAATTATACAGGCATTATTACACGCGAGAACTTTTTTAAGAAAAACTCCATTCCTTTACAAAATTAAAAACTATTTTCCTTAAACCATCTCATAGTACATTATAGTATATATCATTTCACAATCCCACTACATGCATTTTCAACAATGAAATATATTCAAAAATAAATCATGAGATGATAATTAAAAGACAACATATACAATAGAAATGTCATCAATTTAGAATAATACATTGATGGATTGGTTAGGGTTTGATCTCATCTTCAATAAGATCCATCCTTGCCAAACGATCAACATCAATATCCATTTGATCAATTTGTAAGGCTACGATTAAATTTATTCCACTATCGATATTCTGTCCATTGATAATGGTATCGATGCCCTGATCATCCTCATCAACATCACCATCATCCTCAATGGTAGGGTCATTCTCATGATCATGAGAAATGTCACGCTGATGGTACGGAAGCGGTAAAGCTGTTTACGCCTTTATAGGGTACCACACTTCCACACACGCATGCAAACACACCAGAACACCAGACCAAAGAGCGTGAACACGACTTATATTTCAGAATAGACCTTCATTTATACAGAGTCAGATATCCCAGATATCCTCAGAACCAGCTTTATCTGGCATCCACTCGTAATCAGCTCACTCCAGCTCCTGGTCGCTCCTGGTCCCTTCGCTCTTGCTTCTCTGCAGCCTTGCCTTTTTACCATGGATGCCCCCTCTCTCACCTTTTTCTTTTTTCTTCACTGCAGAGCCGACCCCTCCATTACCTCAAGGAGCCATCCTCTACCTCGACTCCTTTTTCTTCTCTACCTGTAAGTGGCTCACTCTCTTTGCTCCCTCTCTGCTGCAATCAGCACCACACGTAACACCTTCTCTCCTTTTTGCCTATCAAAGGCGGCTCCTCTCTCTTACCACAACCAGAAACGGCCCTCTCTACACGGGTCTACTCTTCCCCGCACAGTGGACGTTCTCTTCTGCTTCGCTGCAGTCTCTCGCCCCCCACTGTTGGCACTCTCAATCCCCCTATTCCTCTGCAGTGGATGTTCACTTCTTTCACTCCTTCGCTGATCCCTTTGCTTTGCTACCAGCCGCCATATGTTAATTCATCTAGCCTTCTCATCATCGGGTGCTCTGCGCCAGTCCGTCACTCCTCAGGCTCCTCCGCCCAGTCAACTCCTCTTCATTGCCTTTTACCCCCAGGAGGCTCCCCTTGGCTACTAGTCGCTAGTCACCAACCACAGCCCCACTCCTGTCCTTTGTGTGACGGCCCCTCCATCTGCTGCTCCTAGGTGACTTTCCAGCCTGTCACCTGCACGCTCCAGAAACCCCCTACTCTTCACACGATTAACCTCCTTAGCCCACGCTTCCCTAAGCCTGTGGCTGCAGCTAGCCACACAAAAACACACGGGCCTCTTACTGTCTTGTGCTTGCTTGCTCACCCAAGAGCCTCTGCATCACCAGTACCTGCATATCCACCTTTTTGAAGCGGCCTCTCCGAACCGTCCTCTTTGCCAGCTCTCTAACCAGGCGTGCACCATATATCTCCTGGCTTCGTTGCTCTTCACCCGTTATCACCAGAGCGGCGCTCCCTCTACTCCCTTCACGCTCTCGCAGCTTCTGGATAGCGAGCTGGCAGCCCATAATAGTCTCCACGTGGCAATTTATAGGGTGGCCACTCTACATTATATTTTTTATTTATAAAGCTCAATAATGATGGCTACCAATACTAAAAGGGCTCTTCCTTTTCTTGTGTTTTTTTCAGAAAAAACGGCGTCCACACATTTCCAACACAATGCTGCCCATAAGCTCATCATCATCAGCACCCACTTACCAAACTCGACAATTTCCCAGTCAGTGCCCTGCTTTTAGCAACCATTCGCACACCACACTGTTGCCATAAAATTTCCAGATCTCCCGCATCTGCTCGAGAAAAAAAAACATGTGCATATACCAGCTTACTGCCAAACCACCCAGCCTGTACACTTGGCAACGCTCTCAAAAGCAAAACCTTCATACACGCCATGCACACATATGTACACATTATCAGCCTCTATTTTTGTCCACACAACGCTCATTCTCATTATCATGATCATCTCTTATTTCTTGATCATCGATCACAACATCTTCATTGACATGTTCGACATCATCTTCATTGCGGCTTGTTACATCCTCCATATGCTCCATATCAGTGAATGTATTATACATCACTTTGGAACGTGGTGCAATAGGGATGACGTACCACCATTTAATGTCATGCACCATTGGCAGATAGATAACCTACTCAAATACACATACTACAATAATTAATTAGCATATCAAAAGTCAAGGGGTACGCGAGCTTAGATATATATGTACATGAAACACATTAGTAAAAAAATGCATACCTGCTCACACATTGTTGTGGCAATACGAGCCTATCTTTCTTTGTTTGCCAAAACTTTGTAAAGTCAATAGATACATAGCCACTTGCATGGCGTTTTATCGTTGCATTAGGTCCTTTTTCCACCATGATCATTTGCCATTTGACATCCAAAACATACACAAAGAAATGACAAAAGTCAAGCCTAAATATGTCTTGGATTGTGCCACAATAATCATCCATTTTTCCATTAGCTCCCTCAAAGCTACTAATGACACCGCAATAATCAAAGCTACTAATGACACCGCAATAATCATCCATTTTTCCATTAGCTCCCTCAAAGCTACTAATGACACCGCAATCTTGTGTATTCCTCTTTTCATCAATTCTTTGTGTTCGAAAATGCTTGCCTTCACACTATATGGCATTGAACATAGTGCACTGGACCAAAATAGAAGAAATATTTGTGTAAGCAAATGTGAATAAATATTAAAAGCAAATCACTTACAACTAATGCAAAACATTAGTTCTATGTACCTTTAACATCGTGCATACTCCCATCTTCCGCCGTGATATGCAGCCCCTCGCGGCTCTCTGCTCTCTCCATTTCCTCATGTAACCAATCAACATGGATATCATTCGGAAGTGTTGCTAGATGCTTAGGGCATGCCTTACGAGAACCATATTGCCTCCGAAAGAGAGCTCTTTCTGCTTGCCTTTTTGTCTTTGCATCCTCATATCTTGTAACCCATCTTCTCATCACATCACTATTAAGGATGCAAGTGAAATTGAGATCATCAATCAATGTTCTGTCAATTACTTTACTCATTCCTTTTCCTTGAGGCACAATAGAGGTCATTCTCAAGTCCTCTCAAGTCCTCTTCATTTCTCCATAGTCGTGGCAAAGAGCTGTCTACCTGACCAAGAAATTTTGAAATATATACAAGAGACTCTTGTATCAACCAACCCTCGGCCATGCTTCCTTCGGGCCTTGCACTTTGCCTCACAAAGTCTTTTAAGGTCTTCATGAAGCGCTCTCGGAAGAACACCCAACGTGCATGCACAGTGCCACATAAAGCAATTTCGTCCACTAAATGCACAATGAGATGCAGTTGACTTGTGAGAATGGTTCGCGGAAAAGTATACTCTACCAAACAAACCACCTCCACTGCCATAACATGTGCATCATCTAACGTGGCTGGATCAATTGCTTTGGAACTAACATATCTGAAAAATAAATGAATAGTACGTTATACCTCATGCACGTTCATTTTGCAAGGTATAATGAAGGGTGATCTGACATGGGTTTTACATACCTCACAAGCTCGCCCATCTTATAAATACATTTTTTCAAACTCTTATTTGCACAATGGTTGATGCTAGTAGGTAGTATGAACTGCGCACATAAGAGCACATGTATGTATGGTTTATGGCATTACAAAATTTAATTTCAACGTACAAGACTTGGAAAACACTTACTTGGAGCATCTTGTGCCAATCATGGGACTTCAACCCATATAGTTGCTTAACGCCTCTTTTCTTAGTGGTTGTTGTAAAGGCTCCCTTCAATGATCTCATGCATCTAGTGGGAGTATGCAAAGTGGTGATGACCTGCTTTACTTGCTTCTCCTCTATCTTTGATATAATCCATGGTGCAGGCAGAAGACGAACGTGCCCACCCTCCTCTCGTGGCCAAGCTTGATGCATATGTCCTGCGACCCGCAAGTCCATATGCTTGACTTTATGTTTCCCTGGAATTAGAAGGGATAACATAAGATGTCCCTTCTTGATCGCCATTGATGGTGAAAGGTTGTAATTCACCAACACAACTGGCCACACGCTGTATGCAGTGCTTTTGAAACCAAATGGATTCACTCCATCCATACCTAGGCCAAGTCTCAAGTTTCTAGGCTCTGTTTTAAAGCTGGGCCACTCATCTTCAATATGCTTCCAAGCAGGAGTGTCTGTGGGAATTCTCCACATGCCATCATCCGATCGATGTGAGGAATGCCATGACATGAGCTCTGCTATGGATTTGCACTTGAACATGTGTTTGATGCTAGGAATTACAGGAAAGTGTCACAAGACTTTACGAGGTACATCAAAACTCCACATCTGTTCTATACCTTGCTTCACCACAAGTGGGACAATGTCGAGCCTCCTTATGCGTCCCACAAAAGAGAATGCAATCATTGACGCATGCATGTATGCGATCATAATCCAATCCTCCAAGAGATGTCACATAGCGCCTCGCTATGTCTCTTGAGGTGGGTAGTCTATTCCCCTTTGGAAGCATGTTTGATAATAGCCTGCATCCAATATCATCAATTAGTCCTAAACCCTAAACCCTAAATCACTAATTCAAATTTACAAGTTAGAATGCTTACTTCAATAATGCATCAAGACTTGCATTGCTCCATCCATAAGCTGTTTGTATATTGAGTAGTTCAAGTGAAGCACGTAAAATAGAAAATGTGCACCCTTCAAAAACCGGTGTCGATGAAGCCTTGTAAAGATGTTCTTGTTCCATATCATCATCGTCCATACCTTTGGGATCATCCCTAAAAAGATACCGCACCATATCATCAAACACTTCCTCTTCCACAACTTCGTGGGGTGCAGGGCTATTGTCATCCCTTTCCCACTCATCTCTAACAATAGATCCTGAAGCTCCAGCACCATCTCGTCGATGCTTTGCGTGCTCTCGTCGCGCGTAGGGCACCATGTTAGGGTGTGGTACTGCATCCTGCTTCAATTAGAGTATATATATTACAACTCCATTAATTTAATTTGGATACCATGAGTCATTTGAATACTATCAATTTACATCTACTCACCTCTAAACCTGTTTGATTTCATTCTCCATACATGGAGATGTGATTCAAGGTAATTCGACGTGCTCATACAATGCATCCTTGACATCGATTACACATACACTTGATCCTTTGTCCCAACCACACATCGCGATTATGATGACGCATTGTCTCATCCTCACCAGAACTGCTTGAGGAGGTTGATGAGCAAACACAAAATCATAATCAGTTTTTAATGAAAGTATAAAAATTTCTATAAATCGCATATAACAGCGTGTCTATATCCTTAAAATTGCATGTATCAGCGCGTCTATATCCTTAAAATCGCATGTATAAACGCAGCTACATCCTGCAAATCGCGTATATAAACGTAACTACATCCTTAAAATCGCGTGTATAAACGCGGCTGATTTATTATACACGCAAAAATACACGCGCTGTTACACGCGACGACCTGTATATACCTAAAATAACCCGCCTTCTCCAAATAAACATTTTCAAACTAAGATTTCTTCTCTTTCGTCGTCGCCTCTTCCAACAGAGCACTAAACCTAAGTGCAAGGAGCAGACAAGGAGTACACACGGGTGAAGGAAACCAGCCAAAAAGAAGACTCACTTTTTTAGAGGTGAGTCAGTTTGTCCTTTGTCCTGTCTCTTTCCTTCCATTTGTTTATGCTATTGTCTCTTTTCTTTATGCGATTGTCTCCGTCCTTCTCTGGTAGTACTTTTGTGAACGATTGTGACAGTGGGCTATTTTTATAAGGACGATTTGTCGGAGGTCGGTCGCTTTCAATTTTTTTTTTGTGCAGGGCCGTATGTAGAAATGCGTGTATGTCTATGTGTATCCTGTTTGCATAGACGTTCATGTGCATATACACGCATTTTTGGACGGGTGTATACACACGATTGTGCATTTGTGCTAGCTTGCATTCTTGCATTTATGCTTTGATGCAATCATGTATATACTTTTATTTTTGCAGATTCTTCATGGATCCAGGTTCTTCATCCGAAACCATTTGCGTACGGCACTTGGATGATGGAGATGCTAAATCATTTTGGGCGCCATCCTGGTCCAGTTGAGCTTACAGAGTACATGTATGCCCATCCCCCTCTCCTGGATTGCGTGGTATCTATACCCCGCCCCCGAGTATCCATGTCACTCCACTGTCGTCTATGCCTGCGAGTCCGACGAGACGGCATGCAGCTTCTCCTCTTCCATGCCCACCAAGGAGACATACCCCCCATCCCAGACACACTCACGCACACCCTCCCAGGCACCGTCACGTCAGGGCTCACAACCACCATCACGTACTCCCTCACAGCCATAGTCACGTAGATAATCCCCCAGTCATGACTCCACCCACAGTACAGAGGAGAGCAAACGCCGTAGTAGGAAGAGTGGGAGTGGAGGATGCGGCGGGTGCTTTGGTGGGGGAGGTAGTAGGGCACGCGGCGGTGAGAGAGGAGATAGAGAGAGAAGAGTTAGAGGAGACAGTGAGGATGAGGAGGAGGTGAGAGAGGTGGAGGGAGTGATTTGCTATGATGTGACGGATAAGGGCGGGGTAGTGATGGATGTGAGGGGGAAAGAGGTAATGGAGTACATGCGTGAGGTAGTTTCAAACTTGTATAGAAATCGTTTTATTAGATTTAAAGATCAAAATAGCCGATTAGTTGGGGAGGTGATAGATGCTGTACATAGTTGCGATATTCTCGGATGTATGGGGAAGGACGCGAATAAGGGAGATCTTAAGTAATAAAAGATCTCACCTTAAGAAACTCGCGTACGATGATGGGCTAAATGTAGCTGCGGGTGGCTATCCTACCGAGAAACCTGCCACCACTGTGCACAAACGTGAGTGGAAGGAGGCAAAGAAACGAGCAGACGGTGGCGTGAAGAGCAGGCAGCATGTGGAGGCACGACGGATCCAGATGGAGACCATTGGATCTTCGCATTTTGGATCTGGCGACGTCGAGTCATGGGAGGCAGAGTTCGTAAGTATCTTGCCACTTTATTTGATTGTTTACTTAATTCATTAATTCTATGATTGTTTTAATCTTACAAATTGTGTTGATTATGATACAGCGAGACGGGTTATGGGGAGGAAGCCCACAGCCCACGATACTGGGTATGCTTGCCGGCATAGCAGACGTGACATGTGGGCCCTCTTCAGAGCCGAGGGACATATTACGGACGCACAGTTTGAGATGGCCATGAGACCATACGGTCGACAGGTACTTGAAAACTCTAAACGAATGATTTTGGTTTATTGAATTACATATATATATACTTATATACTATATATTACTTGAATAGGCACAAGCTGCTACTGCACCTGCTGATGATCCTACCACCACTGAGGACATTCCGACCGATGTGAGCTCATCTGATCATGGAGGGAGCAGCGAGTCATCATCTGGGTCGTCTGAGTAGTACTCATACTTATAGTATCACATTCCATATTGAGGATGTGGTTGTATATATATTTTTGTAACTGAAGCCATGGGCTTCTTCGACATATGGACTCCCTTGTATATATGTGTACACATAAAATTTTGATAGTAATATTGAATCATGAATTGATAGTATTGCATTCATGTCTATCTTGAATCGTGTATTGACAATGTATGCATTCATGTCGTTCTTGTCTTAAATCTTTCTCGTGGATGGCGCAATGCACCCAAAAAAAATTCCAGAGAGTGCTATTGGGTGCTGGAATGCTGGAACAGCATTCAAGTACCAAATAGCACTCTTTGGATTTTTTTTTTGCTCTCTGTTCGCATGTATAGACACGTCAACTCTGAAAAAGTCGTGTGTATATACGCGGATACTCTGTGAAATGTGCGTGTATAGAAGCGTCAACTCTAGAAAAGTCGCATGTATATACATGGATACTCTATGAAATGTGCGTGTTTAAGTGCAGCTAAACTGACAAAACGCGTGTATACACCCTCGTATCAGCGCGTCTAAGTGTAGCTAAACTGACAAAACGCATGTATACGCCCATGTATCAGCGCGTCTGACTGCTTCTATACACGCGCTTTTACACCATGTCTCTGGCTGCGATGATACACGCGCTGATACATGGGCCCGTTACTTTTTTTCCACGAGTCATTTTTAGCGGGCTAGGAGCGCGGGTATGAGCCCGATCCCTTGTAGTGAAATGTAAGGCGAACTACAGTGGTGCCATTCTACCCTTTAAGGTGATGGGATACCTTGAGAATGTCATTACTACCATTGTTCCTGTAATGTAAGGCTGAATGGAAGGGGTGTCGTTATCCCCTTGTAGGTGAGTAATGAGAGACATTGTGAATGTAACCACTGCCATTCCTTGAGCGTAAGGGAGAATGGCAGTGGTGCTATTCTACGAAGTGATGGGAGACCTTCAGAATGGCACCACTCCCATTCTTCCTAGAATGTAAGGTGAAATGGAAGTGGTGCCATTATCCCCACCATGAAGTTATGGGAGGCCTTGAGAATGGCACCACTACCATTATTTCTAGAATGCAAGGAAGAATGACAACACTGCCATTCTTCCTTGAATGTAAGGGAAAATGGCAGTGGTGCCATTCTGTGCTTCAAGGTGATGGGATGGGAGGAAGGTGCGATTAGAAGCATAGATATGTTTATTTTTGCATGCTTGCATCACGTGTATGAAGGACGATTGGATGCTCACATAAGATAAAGAGTTGAAGGGTGGTTGCAAGATCAAGGTGCCCAGTTTTGTCCACTCAAGCACCCTGTAAACAGTAAAAAATAGGTATTTGTGTACCTTAAGTGGCTAATCTCTCCTAGTAAATGAAGGAATTTTGTTTCAAGTTCTTTTGTTGGAACATCATATTCAAAGTTGGAAATATAGTTGCATAATTTGATTAAGCATTAGATAGTAAAAAATCCTCATTTTCTTAGGTATAAAGTCAATGTATACACCCTGTCCCAAATTTGAACTCATTCCATAAAATGCTAATATCTTTTACATATAAACTCATATGAGATCCCCACTTTGGACCTTAGATCTTCACATAATATGGAGCTTAACTTGATTTTACGAGAAAATTTTAAGATATTTTTCTATTTTCTTTAAATATTTCAAGGTCTTTAAAGTGTTATAATATACGCCACTTTTTGTACCCACAATAGCTACCACTTAAAATCCTCAGTCTTGTAGATCAAAAGAGTGGGTAGATACTGAGACATTAGTAGAATGTGGTGGTTAGTAAAAAGTGCAAATCCAATAGTTGGATTTTTAATGATCTCTTTTTCAAAATTCTTCCAGACTATCACAAGGCCTGCAAATATTAATAATCTAATTAGTAAAATTACATTTTTGATGTGAATCATCTAAAACCTATAGGGACTAGTGTACTTATAATGGTGCATCTATGGAAAAATAAATTGGATCACTCTAAGTATGGAAAGATCATTTGTTTATCATTTCATCATATTTTTTTATAAATTTTAATTAATTAGACTAATTTATATTAATTTAAGTTATATTGGGTTAATTTAAGGGCAAGCATATTTTCTATTATTTGCTTGATCTCATTTTAAGTACCTTGCCTCCCAAAATTTGCTCTCCAAGCATTGTCCGAGTCCAGCATAAACTGGATAAAACTGGACACCCTGATCTTGCAACAACCCTGAATATGTACAAGGTTTATTAGTAAAAAACTATGAGTAATATCAAAAAAATGAGATAAATTGAGTATCCAAAAATGAGTAAATGCTCACATAAGATGAAGAGTTGAATATGTACAAGGTTTATTAGTAAAAAACTATGAGTAATATCAAAAAAATGAGATAAATTGAGTATCCAAAAATGAGTACATGTTCACATAAGATGAAGAGCTGAAAATGTACAAGGTTTATTAGTAAAAAAACTATGAGCATTATTAAAAATATGAGATATTTTGGGTATAATCATTCCATTTTGACACATATGTAAGGAAGGGGAGTCCATTAAAGGAGGTGCATATTTCACATGCTTGAATGAGTTTTAAACTAAAAAATAATGTGATATTTTTATCTCTCCTCTCTCTTGAACCAAACCAAATCAAAAGGGAACCAAACCGAATAAAAAAGGAACCAAACTAGGTCCAAATCTAGTCCAAATTTAACCAAATTAAAATTGAAAAATTCTAGAAATCAGTTAGCTTTGGTTAGAGCCTCCCTCTCCTATAAATAGAACATGAATCCTTTTAAAAAAAGGAGGAGAATTTTGCTATTCTAGAACTATGCTGAAATAATGTTAATATTTACTATTCTCTAAAATTCTCTCCAATTTGTAAGAAATTGGAGCTTCCCTCTTTCTTCAATCTCCATTTGTGGCTCCTTCAACATACTAAACCAATTGATTGGTTGGGGGCCTCTACCGTGAACAAAGAATCAAGCAATTTGTAAGGTAAGTGGTGAATTTTGATCTTTTCTATAATTTCTCAATGTTTCTCTCTTCTCAACCCCTCTCAAGCTTGAGAAGCTTAATTGGAATGGTTTTTGAATGCTATTGAAGTTAATTGATGAATGGTAGTGAAGAGCTACATAATTTGATGAATGCTATTGAAGAGTTACATAAATTTCCATTTATGTTTAATTCAAATGGTTTTTATGTAATTTCTCTCTCTCACTCAAGAAATGGTCATACTCATGACCCATTCTCAATCCAAATGAAGCTTTTCATAAAGTTTTTCCTTAATCCAAGATTAATCTATACTTGAGGTCAAATTAATGGCTTTTTTCTATGCTTTTAGTTTATGTATTTCATGAATATTGATGATTCAATCCATTATGGATTAATGATCCAATTAGGGATCATTCTAATTATTTCCTTAATGATAAGCTTTATTCCTTAGAAAATTTGAGATTTATCGGTCATAGCAGCGGAGCTATGGTAAAATTTTTATAAAAAATTACGCATAAAATAATTTCAGTCAAATCATGAAAAGAGGACTTCCTACCATATTCTAGGAATTATCATCCTAGATTAATTGAAAGATATTCATCGAATTTCATGCATAGAGGTATGCATAAGAGATGAATATTTTATTATAAAAGAGTTACTTTTAGCATATTTGATTTTCATGCATAGAGGTATGCATAAAAGATGAATATTTTATTATAAAAGAGTTACTTTTAGCATAATTGAATTTCATGCATATAGAGGTATGCATAAGAGATGAATATTTTATTATAAAAGAGTTACTTTTAGCATATTTGAATTTCATGCATAGAGGTATACATAAGAGATGAATATTTTATTATAAAAGAGTTACTTTTAGCATATTTGAATTTCATGCATAGAGGTATGCATAAAAGATGAATATTTTATTATAAAAGAGTTACTTTTAGCATAATTGAATTTCATGCATAGAGGTATGCATAAGAGATGAATATTTTATTTTAAAAGAGTTACTTTTAGCATATTTGAATTTCATGCATAGAGATGAATATTTTATTATAAAAGAGTTACTTTTAGCATATTTGAATTTCATGCATAGAGGTATGCATAAGAGATGAATATTTTATTATAAAAGTGTTACTTTTAGCATAATTGAATTTCATGCATAGAGGTATGCATAAGAGATGAATATTTTATTATAAAAGAGTTACTTTTAGCATATTTGAATTTCATGCATAGAGGTATGCATAAGAGATGAATATTTTATTATAAAAGTATTACTTTTAGCATAATTGAATTTCATGTATAGAGGTATGCATAAAAGATATGGGAAGTGATAAGATGTGATGAGATGCATATGAGATGAGTTAGGATGTGATAAGATGAGTTAAGAAGTGATAGGATGTGCATGGGATGAGGTAAGAAATGTATGTGACGGGATAAGATGTATATGGGTTGTGATAGGGTGAGATTATGGATGTGAATGTGGAGGTGGATGTATGCATGTAGATGTGAATGTGAATGTGGATGTATGGATGTGAATGAGGATGTGGATGTAGATGCATGGGTTGTGATAGGGTGAGATTATGGATGTGAATGTGGAGGTGGATGTATGCATGTAGATGTGAATGTGAATGTGGATGTATGGATGTGAATGAGGATGTGGATGTAGATGCATGGATGTAGATGTGGATGTATGCATGTAGATGTAGATGTATGAATGTGAATGTGAATGTGGATGTGGATGTATGCATGGAGATGTGGATGTATGCATGTAGATGTAGATGTATAGATGTGGATGTGAATGTGGAGGTGGATGTATGCATGTAGATGTAGATGTATGGATGTGAATGTGAATGTGGATGTGGATGATGGAGATGTGGATGTATGCATGTAGATGGAGATGTATGAATGTGGATGTGGATGATGGAGATGTGGATGTGGATGATGGAGATGTGGATGTATGCATGTAGATGTAGATGTATGAATGTGGATGTGGATGTATACATGTAGATGTGAATGTACGCATATAGATGTGGATGTATGGATGTGAATGTGCATGTAGATGTGGATGTGAAAATAGATGCATGGATGTAGATGTGGATGTATGGATGTGAATGTGGATGTGGATGTGGATATATGTATGGATGTGAATATATGATATGTGATGTGAAGGAATCTGAAGTGATGAGATGGAAAATGATGTGATGGGATGAGTACACATATAAATGGAATGTGGAATAAGTAATGTGGATTGGGATCCACATCCATTTACATCACATCACATCCCATCCACATCTCTTCACATCCACATCCATTTACATCACATTCACATCTTATCACATCCACTCACATCTTATCACATCCTATCACATTGTATTCACATCTTATCACATCCTATTCTCATCTTATTCACATCATATTCACATTTAGTAACATTTTCTACTTTCGATACCGATGGGACTTTTTCTAAATTTTTGCCAATTGCTTGGCCTAATTAAAGGTACTTTTTCTCGATGGATATTTTCATATTCTTTCTCGAATTTCTCAAGTGAAATATATTCAATATTCTTCTTTTGAGTAAAAGATTCATGGGATTTACAAAAATCAAGTCTATCCATATTTCCCAATAATACTCAAAATTCCACTTTTGATAAATACTCATAATTTGAATTATGCTAAAAATTCATCTTTTTTCATTTAATTTCTTGGATCTCAAATATCATGGGAATTCCTCTTTTTGCATTTAAATGATTGAATTCCAAATGTCATGGGAATTTCGCTAAAATAAATTTATTTGAAATTTTTCTTTTTCTTTAATAAAAATATCCATTATTTTAAATATGCCAAGAATTCTCCTTTTACCATTTAAATGATTGAATTCCAATTTTCATGGAAATTCCTCTTTTATCATTTAAATTTTCTCATGCATAAAATAATTTTATCTAGAATTTCTCTTTAAATAAAAATATTGTTTATTTTAATATACCAAAATTTCTCTTTTTCCATTTAATTACATGGATCTCCATTATCATGGGAATTCCTCTTTTTGCATAAAAATAAAATTACCAAATATTCCTCTTTTCTTTAATTAATTATTTATGCATAAACACTAAAAATTAGTTTCCCATGAATTTGATGATAATCATTCTTTTAGCATAGGATGTCCAATACTAGAATATGGTAGGAAGTCCTCTTTTAGCATTATGCATGAAAATGAGTTATGTATTAATTTCTAAAAATTTTACCATAGCTTTGCTGTGTTATTAATGATTATTTTTAATATTTCTAGAAAGAAGAAGACTTTGTAATACAATTATGATAGAATAACTATACTTAGACTTAAATCCAATTTATGGAATTGTATCATAAGTTTACCATAATTTTATTAGCATAAAAGCATAAAAAGCCATTTTCTTAACCTCTAGCTTAAGAAGCTTAGAGATTGATTTTTAATTAAGAATTTATTAATGAGAAGCATTCATTTACTTAAGAATTAGTCTTAGGAATGACTATTCTTTTGGGAGAGAGAGAGATACATAAAAAGCATTCTAATTAAGCATAAAGATTAACTTTTTTGTGATTAATCATTAAAACTCTAAGAGAAAGCTTGATTTGCATTAAAAACAACAAAAAAGAAACTTCTCAAGCTTGAGAGGGTTTGAGAAGTGAAATCATTGAGAATATTAATGAAAACCATGAAATTACTTTTTACCTCTAGATTAGGCTTGCTTCTTTATCTTAGATGGAAGCCCCCAACCAATCAATTGGTTTAGTATGTCGAGAAGAAAGCTCCAAGGATTGTTGAAGAGAGAGAGAAGCTCCAATCTCTCCAAAAGTAGAGAATGTTTAAGGGATAATAGAAAATATCATTATTTTAATGTAATACTGGCATGGTATAGTTCACAGATGAGAATACAAAAGAATGAGGGTGTATTTGTAGGTGAGGGAGGCCACTAACTGAGTCCAACTAAGTTCTAGAATTTTCCAACTTCAGTTTGGCTGAATTTGGACAAGATTTGGACCAGTTGAGCTCCCATTTTGATCCATTTTGATCCAGTTTGATCCACGAGAGAGGAGAGATAAAAATATCACACTTTTTTTGAATTAAAAACTCATCCACATGTGTGAATTAGGTGCCTACCTCAAGAGTCTCCCCTCTCTTTACCAAGGTGTAAAAGGCATCATTATTCCAAAATATCTCATTTTTTTAGTAATATCTCATAGTTTTTAACTAATAAACCTTGTACTCAGTCAACTCTTCATCTTATGTGAGCATTTACTCATTTTTGGGCATTTTCTTTTATTCTTTGGATTTATCTCATCCCAACACTTGGATTAATCCTATTGGTCCATAGGAACCTTAATTGGACCATAATCCAGAAATTTCTGAAAATCTAGACCCTGAGGCTAAGGTCCCTTATATCATTTTTAATTGATTCCTAATGCAGATTGGAAAGTTCATTTTTTGAACTTCTGTTTTCAGGGAAACCATTTTAGACACTAGGAGGATTTTTATATCTAAAGATATCTCAATTTTGGATTATCTCTCTCTAGACATTTTCTCTCTCTAGGCCAAAACAGGGTAAAACAAGATCTTTCTTCTATTTTAGAGAGGGGAATAATTACAAGAACAAAAGGGGAGGTTCTTACACCTTTACACCTCAAAAGATGGAGGGAGGAATCTTACAGTGTCATTCTACCCCTCAAGACGATAAGATGTGAGGCCTTGAGAATAGCAGTGGTGTAACTCTCTCTTTTCACATGATGGCCTTGAATCTAATGGGAACAACAGTGGTCCCATTTCACCCTTTGTGGTGATGGGAGTCCTTGAGAATGACATTACTGCCATTCTTTCTTTAATGTAAGGTTTAATAGAAGTGGTACCATTCTCCCCTTCAAGGTGAGTGATGGGAGAGGCCTTGAGAATGGCACCACTACCATTCCTTGCGTGTAAGGGACATTGGCAGTGGTGCCATTCTCCCCACGGAGTGATGGGAGGCCTTGAGAATGGCACCACCACCATTCTTCTTAAAGAATGTAAGGGGGAATGGTAGTGGTGCCATTCTCCCCATGACGTGATGGGAGGCCTTGTGAATGGCACCACTCTGCTATTCTTCCTAGAATGTAAGGGAGAATCACAGCATTGTCATTCTTCCTTTAATGTAAGAGAGAATGGTAGTGGTGCCATTCTCCACTTCTTCAAGAAGGTGATGGGAAGGGAGGCCTTGAGAATGGCACCACTACCATTCTTCCTTGAATGTACGAAGAATGGCAGTGGTGCAATTCTTCCCATGAAGTGACAGGAGGCCTTGAGAATGGCAACACTACCATTCTTCCTAAAATGTAAGGGAGAATGGCACCACTGCCATTCTTCCTTTGATGTAAGGTAAAATGGCAATCGTGCTAGTTTTCCCTTCAAGGTGATGGGAGGACTTGAGAATGGCAGCCACTGCCATTCTTTCCTAAAGGTAAAGGGAATGGCAATGCCCGGGGTGTCCACTAGGGTTTATCGTATGGTACCACGTGAGTGTAAGGGAGGGGGTTATATAAGGGAAGGAAGGTACATTTTATAAGGTAAGGTTCCGTAAATAGGGGGTAGATAAGGGGTATTTTCATATATTTCTTGCACGCAAGTGACGTCTCCTTATTACTACTAGTGAATCCCCCGTGTGGCAATGGTGCCATTCTACCCCTCAATATGATGGGATGTGAGGCCTTGAGAATGGTATTGGGTGCCATTCTTCCCATTTAGGTGATGGCCTTGAATGTAAGGTGAATGTAAGGTGAACAACAGTGGTGCCATTCTACCCTTTAAGGTAATGGGATACCTTGACAATGGCATTACTACCATTCTTCCTTTAATGTAAGGCTGAATGGAAGTGGTTCCATTCTCCCCTTTAAGGTGAGTGATGGGAGACCTTGAGAATGGCACCACTGCCATTCCTTGAGTGTAAGGTAGAGTTGCAGTGGTGCCATTCTTCCCACGAAGTGATGGGAAGCCTTGAGAATGGCACCACCACCATTCTTCCTAGAATGTAATGGGGAATGGGGGTGGTTTCATTCTCCCCATGAAGTGATGGGAGGCCTTGAAAATGGCACCACTGCGATTATTCCCAGAATGTAAGGGAGAATGGAACCATTACCATTCTTCCTTGAATATAAGGGAGAATGGGAATGGTGCTATTCCCTGCTCCAAGGTAATGGGTGGGAGGCCTTGAGAATGGCACCACTGCCATTCTTCCTTGAATGTAAGCCAGAATGTGAGTCGTCCCATTCTCCCTATAAAGTGATGGGCCGGGAGGCCATTATCCCTTGAATGTAAGCAAGAATGTGAGTCATGCCATTCTCCCTATATGAAGTGATGGGAGGCCTTGAGGCACTTCCTGTTGAGTACATATGCAGCACACATGACAGCCTCAAGCCAAAATGCATGTGGCAAAGCTTGGCTCTTGACCATACATCGTGCCATCTCCATAAGTGACCTGTTTTTTCTCTCAGCAACACCATTTTGCTGAGGGGTATACGGCACTGTACATTGGTGTTTTATCCCACGACTAGCCAGAAATGCATCAAACTCTTTAGACATGTACTCCCCCCTCGATCAGAACGGAGGGTGCCCACAGTACAATTGGATACATTTTTAACCATAAGAAAAAACTGTTTGAAGTATAAAACACTTCGGACTTTGCCTTCAGTGGATATACCCATGCATGCCTTGAGTAATCATCAATGAAAGTCACGAAGTACAAGTGTTTACCAAATGACGGAGTTTGCATAGGCCCACATACATCACTATGTACAAGCTGCAATTTGCGAGTGGCCCGCACAGAACCATCCTTTGGAAATGCAGAACACTGCATTTTGCCCAAAATACAGCCTTCACAAACATGTTTCAATGGTGTCTCAAGAGGGGGCAATGAAGCAACCATATTAAATTTCTGCAAACGCAGCAAACTAGCAAAGTTCAGATGACCAAAACGAGCATGCCATAGTTTTGCATCTGAAACTGCCTTTTCATCAAAAACTGCATTTGCTGAATCTTCCACACACTTGTCATAAGAATTGAGCCTATATAGCCCACAAAACAAGGTGCCAGATACAATAATCGTATCACCAGAAGTCAAATCATGAACAGTACATCTGTCATCCACAAATTTGACTACAAGTCCAAGTCTAGCAAGTGCAGAGACAGACAATAGATTCTTTTTATCCCTGGCACATACAAAGCATTTGAAAGTTTGAAAGCGCTGCCATTTGCAGCCGTAAGCATAATTTTACCAACGCCCTTCACTGGGTAAGAAGCATTATTGGCACATGTGACAGTATTCCCATTAGGGACAGCCTCAAGAGAAGTGAACATATCACGATGCGAGGTAATGTGCTTTGTAGCACCACTGTCAAAATACCAAACATGAGAGTCAACAGAAACTGCCAAACATGCATCATGTACAGATGGGTCATACTGGTAATACATGCTAAACGCCCATTCTGTATCCTGCACAACATTTGCAGAATCTGCATTTGTAGAAGCATCCACTATTGTGGCTGCATTTGACTCTTTCTTGTTTGCCTCTTTAGCCTTTAGCTTAGGGCAATTCTTAATGACATGATCATTTGCCTTACAATAGTTACACTTGGTCTTTTTCTTACCTTTATCAAGAGACTTCTTAGACTTATTGTTGCTACTTGTGGAAGGAGAAGAAGTTGCAGACCTACTAATAGGAGAAGAAACAGTGGAAGGGGCTGCCTTACCACTTCTTCTCTGCTGCTGGGCAGTAATAAATGCTTGATCAACTGCACGCTTCCTGGCCCTGTTTCGCCTAGACTGCACTTCTTGCAAGAGCTTGTTGACTAAAGTATCATACTTGATAGCATTAGGTTTGTCCTCATTAAGAAGTCTCCATGTGGAAGCAAAAGTCTGATATGTCTCAGGTAAAGCATCAAGAACAATCTGCACAAGAGAATGATCAGGAATAATCTCACCTGCAGAAATCAATTGTTCTTTGAGATCTTTAATCTCAGCAAGAAAAACATTCATGTCATCATCTTCTTGCATAATCTTTAATTCTAGCTCTTTACGCAGGTAAGCGATTTTTGCCTCGTTACGACCTGCATACAAACCAGCTAGAATATCCCATGTCTGTTTTGCTATTTTAGCTGAACGAATATGTGGGGTGATGTTACGTTTGACAGAAAGTGCAATCAAGGCATGAGCCTGCGCATCTTTACCATCCCAACGAGCTTGTTCAGTAGTGGGTAAAACAGCAGCAAACAGTAGAGCTGCTAGAACCTGCAACATCCTCAACAGATCCTACATCCACAGAACCTGGACGTACATCCATACCCTGCACAATGTTCCACACTCCTTTTGCAACCAAAACATGCTGCATCATGTATGCCCAAAGTGGGTAGTTTCTGTCTCCATCCAATTTGTCATCAGTAGATAACATGCGAAATACATCATTGCTGTTATCAGCCATGGCCACTCACTAAAACTGATGCAAAAGCTACCTGTAATGAAGCAAAGATTGAACAGAAACCAACTCGTGCTATGTAGCACGGTCCACAATAGAGTACGTATGCCTGTTTTGCAGAAAACTGCACTGTCAAAATTTTTGCAGAAAATGACGAAAACACCTGTGCAGAACTTGAAATGCAAAAACGGAGTCCGAAACGACCTCAGATGCAAATTTTGAGAACGCAGGTCCCTACAGGCTTATTTGCAAAGTATAGGGACCTGCAAGCGCTCATGAAAGCTCACCTTAATCGGAGAACGTGAGTCGGAGGGTGCTGGCGGTGTAGCCCTGGGAGCCGATGCCTGCTCTAATACCAATTGTTGGAATTAGGGTTGCAGGAAAGCACACAAAGCTTGGAGAAGAAGAAGCAAGAATGTACACAACACAAAGTGTATTAGATTGTGTCAATGTACAAAAGATAAGTTAGCCCTAGAATGATGGGCGTATATAGAAGCCGGGGGAAAAAACCTCCGAAAGAGGGAAAAAGTGTCCCGGCAGTCCTAAGTGTGTTCACACACATCACTGCCTATGTATATGGCAACATGACCAAGACAAAAATCTTTCATCCCAGTTTTGAGGAAAGAAGATGTGTCCAGTTCAAGAAAATACACTCAAATCTCCCGTCATCAAATCCAAAACTAAGTTTGAGATCCTTCAAATGGATCTGTGGATCAAGGTTATAGAATTCGAGGAATTCTGTTATGGAATTCAGAATTACGATCAAGAAGTTTTGGGGATACTGATTTAAGATATACTCATTGTTTTCAAAAGAAAATCAAACTGAAAACTTGCATAGAAACCCTATTTTCTTAAAGGATTGTCTTACGCCAGAATGCTGTGGAGGGAGCATTTGGTATATGCTTTTCTAAGGGAAGTTCGGTTACAATAGCTGGCAGGGAGTGTTCAAAGGACAGCTCACACGACAAAGCCTTCCCAGGTCTTGACCAGCCTCAGTACGATTAAAATGGTGCGCTTCCGGTACGATGGACAAGGGCCGATGAAGCGATCCTTGAATGAAGTGCCAGGACACCTAAGGAGGATCCTCTGACCAGGCGATGCACGGGCTCGCGGTGCCTAGGACACCCATGCATATGTCGTGGAAGATTGTATGATGGACCAATGATTATTGTAATCTGTTTTACTGGATCTCGTTGGGGGCTGACCAGCTGGTCGCAATGGAGAGTCTAGAGTGGCTATTTTTTCTTAGAAACAAGGGACTGGATGGAAATTTTGAGTTAACTAATAACTGTTTGTCAATGGATTGTTTTATAAGTTAAGTTTTAAAGAGGAGTGTGTGCGTATCTGTATATTCGAAAGCAAAAGTTAAGAAAGGCATTCAATTATGGGTGGGTAAGTAATTGTCTGGTTCTACTAATTCCAATGGTTGTGGGTGGTGGCTAACCCATGAACCCATGGGCCAAATGAGGTTGGAATCTGTGGAGTTTTAATAATGAAATTGAATAATAGGAATACGCTTAGAACACGAGTAGTTAAATAAAAACTTGAAGACTTCTCTAATGATTAGATCAACGACTATGCCTTATTCGGTTAGGAAAAAAGCATTGATTTCTTCAAGTTAAGTCTATTAGTCTTCCTTCTATCTGGTTGAATTAGGTGAAGGATAGTTTGGTCTCTTGACCCTGTTAGAAAATTTGTTAAGAAAATAAAAAAGGTGGAATCTTCCCCATTTTTCGGACAAGGAAAATTTTCCCGGTTTCGGTTTCGGAATGACCACCAGATTAGTCTCGTGCCCGAACATTCGAAGGCGAGGCCCCGAGTGGGAAACCTTGCCCCGCGCAAGAGGAAGCTACTTCCGCTACTACTGCTAACAACCGAGAATCCGGTGCGCGGACAGGGCAGTGGGGTCTCATAGCTGGTATGAGAGCATTGTTGTAAACTTATGAAACAGTAACAAAAATTGCCTAAAATTTTAAAGTAAATCTGGGAAATAATGTTTTCTCTTGCTAAGATTATGTTGAAATGAATTCATAAATTGAAAACTCATAAATTGAACTGGATTTTAAGATGGATACCCCAAATTTGTCTAGCATTCCTGGACTTTCCCAGAGTTATGATATGATCGCCTTTGCCTTTAAAAATCTCATCAACTCTGCTACAACCCGAGAAAGCAGAGTGAGACTCGCTCGTCACTTTGAGGATCTATACTTTCCTGATCCAATAGAGCGATGTCAGCATATGTGGTTCTCCAGAGGGCGATGTATTAACATCAATACCAATTAGCATCAGAGACGCAGACATAATATCTCCTAGCCATGATCTTGTTAAGGCTAGGAGTTATTCGTTATGTTCAACTCTATAATCATTTGCCCCGAAATTTTAGAATTTCTTGCCAAATTTTTAGATTTCTAAGCCGCTTTATTCCTAGGAGTAGAATTACAGCACCATTATTAGTGATGAATCGTGTATATCATAGAATGTCTCCATCGCATTATAGCCTTTTTATGACTTTTGGAGCCGAGACGCTCTATGTATATATCAAAAACTTTTGATAGTAAATGATATTTTACAAAAGATTCCAAATTGTTTTCGTGGTTGTGAATATTGGTTAACAAAATTATCAGAGTGAATCTTCTTTTCAAAAATTATGATGGAATATTTATTGTTTAAGAAATAAATCTCAAAAATTAAATAGTCATAAATCTGATACGAAGTTAAGTTGACAAAAATCTCGTTTTGTCAGAATCATGAGGCACGCAGCCTATGCTAGGCAGTCCTATCCTCTTATTGATGATGAAGAGTTAGATCTGGACATTTGTAAAGCCCTACACTAATCCCAACCTAGTCCATTCAAGGGTGAAGGAGAACAGTTAGGTGAAGTAGTGGAAAAATGGATTGAGGCAATGGAAGAGTACTTTGATGTAACCGGTTATAATGAGAGGAGCAAGATGGCTCTCGCCAGATTAAAAATTGTGGAAACGGCGAGGGTCGCATGGAGGAACCATTGCGAGACAAACCGTCTCGACCAAAATACCTAGACATGGTCAGATCTTAAAGCATACCTCAGAAAGAGGTTCTGTCCTCCGGGCTTCTTGGAAACCAAAATGAATAAGTTCTTGGAATTAAAGCAGGATAGCCGGACAATTGATGAATATTATCAGGCATTTGCCCTTCTCCTCAAATATGATTCTGAAGTGAAGGAAGACCCTTACCTCTCAGAATACTTTCTCAGGAGCCCCACCTTTTTCAAGGACTCAGAGGGATGAGCTTAGAAGTGAGAACAGATGTTTTGGATGTCAGGGTTTCGGTCACCAGCTTAAAGAGTGCCCGACTCCTGCCATGTCAAGAGGACAGGGAAGTCAAGGACCCAGAATGCAGAGACCAGCCCCTTCGTATCAGTCAAATCAGGGTCCGTCTCGTCAAAATCAAGGCAATCCCAGGAGGAATCCAGCTCAGCCATCTACCTCTATTTAGAGTAATCTCAGAACTACCTCCTAGAAGTGGGGTAACCAAAGAGAAAGAGTTCCACCCCAATCTGGAGCAGCCAGAGCAGTTATAATAGCAAAAGTAGTGGAAGAGGAAAGAGGTCAGATTTATGCCACAATTGAGAACTAAGGGCCAAATTGTCAATTCTCAGTCATCCATACTCTAGCTAAGTATAAGGATAAGACATTTAAGCTTTTAATTGATTCAGACGTGTGAGGTCCCTATCCCCACCGCGTAACGAATTCAAGGGTTCTAGTAGCGGAAGTAGCACTTCTTGCATGGGGCAGGGTCTCACACTCGGGGCCTCACCCACGGATATCCGAACAAGAGTGTTGGATAGGTGTCATCTCGAGATGGTGGTGTCACGCTAGTGGCACACTCTTTAGCCTCTAGGCATTTTTGGGATTTATAGCATTTATTTCTATTTTTTTCTGTTTGCACATTTTTGGTGGAGGAACTTTTCTAGAGATCCGTTCATCTTGTGCCTATATATATGAGGCATTGTAGTTCATTTCAAATCAAGTTGGCTTGTGGTTCATTGATGAGTTCTTGAGTGCATTGTCTCTTCTCTCATCTCTTCTTTCTCACATGGTATCAGAGCAAGGTGGTGGCGCACATAGAGCCTCCTTATCCTTCTTCCTCTCTACCTCTAGTTCTCTTCAACAACCCCGCTTTCAATGGCATTTTTTCATTTTTTGATTTTCTGCTAAACAAATGCGTTTTTGAGGATTGTGCCCGCGAGACCTACTAGAATCATCGTGTCTACAACTTAGCAGAAGAAAGTTTTCGCAAATTTCTCACCGTTTTTGAGTTATTCTCATAGACTGCCTGCATGCAGAATTTCTACTTGCGTTTTTTGCAAAAGTCCTTACTCATCATCCTTGCACCCATTTAATGATGCAAAAGGCTTCAAACCAACCCCTTACCATCCTCTACAAGTGTGTTTTTAAAACACTTCAGTCCGAGTCCTACAACTCTACTTACAGGGATGCGGTAGTGTTTTTTTGGAGGCTTCTTGTGGAGAGATTTGTAGCCATTTCTTGGCTGCGTTTTCATCATCAACTTCAGCCCTCTTCATGGTGTTTTGAGGTACATATTCATCCTCTTTTCTACACCTTTCTACTGGCTGAAAATTCTACTTTGCTACACACTTTGTGTTTGCGTTTTTGTGGACAATCAACTCCTCCATACTCCTTCTACCTAAGGCTACATTCTCACCCCTCTTTTGGTGGTTTATATGGAGTCTATTGGTTCATATATCGGCTGAGTTTTGTGGCTGTGTTTTCACACTATCTTTGTGCATATTTTGGAGATACTTTCTTGGTGGACAGCCCATCTATTGGTTGCATTTTTGGAGGTACGACACTTCTTCCCTTGTGTTTTCCCACCCTCCTCTCCCTCCAAAAGACAAAGGTAAAGTTGAAGATACTATGGATCCTACATCTCCTACAATGGTTGGACTGGCAACTACTACAACGGAAGTTGGTGCAATTCCTTCTTCGGTAGGTGCTTTTACTTTCTCTTTTCTGTCATATCCATTACCTTATATGGATCCTTTCTCTCTTTCTTCTTTGTCCTTTATGCCTTCCTATCCACATACTTCTATGCCCTCTATGGTATATCCCCCTACATCATCTATGCCTTCTATGGCAACTTCATCTACTATGATTCCTCCTTCTACTACTTCCACTACTACTTGTCTCCCCACTCAATCATATCAGCCCTTTAACCCATTCACTCAATCTTTGAGCCTTCCAAGTCTTTCCGACTCACAAAAGCTTACCCCAAACAACTACCACACTTGGTCCTTGTTTATGCAACTTCTTTTGGAAAGCTTACCCCAAACAACTACCACACTTGGTCCTTGTTTATGCAACTTCTTTTGGAAAGCGTCGGGGTGTGGTCTATAATTACTTCTCCTCATATGGTGCCTTCTCAATATCAAACCTATATGGATGCACGGGCCAAAGCTTTACTTGTGCATGCATTAGGAACTCAATGGAGTCTTTTTGGGCCCTTTAATTTGCCATGAGGTTATGGAAACGTTTAACTTTTTGACAAATAGGAGCCCGCCATGTAAGCAAAAACGAGAGGTGTAAGAGTGGTCAAAGGGTGCACTTTTCCCCCCAAAAAGGGAGGGGGACAATTTTACAATTTTCGGACCTCCATAACTTCTACATACAAGCTCCGATTTGAGCAGAGATTACAGATCCGTGATCTACGCATCAAGAGCTTTCCATAGATATGTTACATGATATGGTTTTATCCGCTAGATTTTTAATTCCATTTTTCCCCCAAAATTCAAATTCGAATAAAGTAGTCGTTTTGAAGCTTCAAATTAGAAAACGTTTCTTCTTAAGAGAAAAGGTTTGACTCCCTTAAAGTGCCAAATAGAAGGCCCAAGAAGACTCCATTGAGGTCCTAATGGGCATGTCTACATCGGTTGTGTCTCAATTTCTTTCTACAAGGAGTACGGCTCAAGAATTATGGCATGCTATACAAATGCAATATGGAAGACTTTCAATGGTTAAGATGGCTAAGTTGGAAGAAGATTTGGATAAGCTTTCTATCTCCGAAATCGACAACATAATGGAGAAGCTTGGAGAATTCAATCGAATCAAGCGGCAACTTGAAGAGTTTGGTACATTGGTAATAGCAATCCGGTCCACAAGCTACTTGGTAAATTGCCTTCTTCTTTTGAATCGTTCAAAGATAACATCTTTCTTCGAGTTCCTTTTCCTTCCTTTGAAGAGACTATGGGTCTTCTTCATGATAAGTGCCTTACTCATGCAAGCAAAACAAAAAGGACTTGGCTTTTGTAAGCCAAGGCAAGGGCAAAGGCAAAGGCAAGGGGAATGATCAACGCAAAGGCTCTAATTCCAATGCTAAAGATTCTTCAACCAAAGGCGTCAAGGACAAATCAAAGGATTCTTCCAAGGAGTGCACTTTCTGTAGTCGTAGGGCCATATGCAAATGGGATATCACGTCTTTAGGCTATCATGACCAATTGCTCATATGCTTGTACCTGCTTTTATATAGAAATGTAAAGCGTATATGTGGATGCGTATGTGTGTGTAAAGCATATTTGAGAAATATATATATATATATATATATATATATGCTTATGGATATGTTTTGAATTGTGCAGTTTTTTTTTTGGCGAGGACTAAGAGAACTGCCTGTAGGCAGGGCAAGGGTCCCGATGTTGGTAACGAAAGCTGCTGCTCAACAGAGGAGAAAGGGAAAGCCTATGCATATTTTGAAACAGGCCAAGTGTAGAAGATTTTATCAAAGGGTAACTATTTTAAGGGAGATTTGGAAAGCTCAAAAATGTATTGAGCTCTGTATTCCTAAGGCTCCTTTCTAGAGGTTAGTGAGATCAGTTTGTGATCAGTGGTGGTCACTTCAGATGAGGTCGAAGAGAACATGCTTGCTTTGTCTTCAGGAGGCAACCGAGTATTTTATTCTAGAATATTTCAATGATATGTGTATAGTTTCTACACACGCACACAGAATCACCATCATGGTTAACGATTTGGAGACTCTGAAGAGAGTTAGATGGAGATTTGAGAAGCTTTTGTTTCCTGCCTAAATAATTGATCGTAAAATGAGAGATATTATTATGATACCCCCTGTTAAGAAGCAAAGCGCTACTTAAGATCCCTAAAAAGAGAGACCAACCACTTCCAAGTACTACCACCGCGTGCTGGTTGCGGTCCTAAATTAGCTTAATAAGGGAAAATTGAAAGTTGTGATCCTAGGCCTTAATAAGGGAAAAGTTGAAAGTTGTGATCCTGGGCAATAATCAAAGGATCTCACATCACATCCATCCATCCATTTATTGACATTTATCTGATTCACATCACATCCAACCATCCATTCATTCACATTTATCTGATTCACATCACATCCATCCATTCATTTATTCACATTTATCTGATTCGCATCACATCCATCAACATCTTCTCAAGACAAAGACAAAGACAAGAAGGCAGACGGTAAAGCCAAGGTTGCATATGTTGCTATGTCTTCTACTTCTTCATGTGACACATCACTTGTGGTAATCAAAGATCTTGATACGCATACTGTGGATGAGTGGATTGTCGACAGTGGTGCTACCTCTCACATGACAAATAGTTCTTTCTTATTGGAAAACCATAAGTGGAAAATTTCCCCACACTGAGGTGTCAAAAATGCATCATTGCTTCTAAATATCCCTTCTTTTTTAACTAATAACCTTGTCCTTAGTCAACTCTTCATCTTATGTGAGTATTTACTCATTTTTGGGGGGATTTCCTTTTATTCTTCAATTTATCTCCTCCCTACATTTGGATTAATCTAATTGGTCCATAGGAACCTTAATTCAAAAATTTTAGAAAATCTCGACCCTTAGGCTAAGGTCCTTTTTACCTTATTTCAATTTATTCCAATTGCACATTGGATTTTTTTAATAGAATATCTGTTTCATGGGAAACCATTTTAGACACTAGGAGGATTTTTATATCAAAAAATATCTCAATTTTGAATTACCTCTATCTAGACATTTTCTCTCTCTAGGCCAAAACAGGATAAAACATGATCTTTCTTTTATTTCTGAGAGGGGAATAATTATAAGATCAGAAGGGGAGGTTTTTACACCTGCACACCTCAAAAGCTAGAGGGAGGAATCTTACAAGACAGTAATCAATCATTTATTTTCCTTGGATGCTTGCATAAGCTAGTCTTAGAACAGAAATCAAGGAAACCTATGCAAGTTAAATTGGCCAGTAGGAAGATCCTTTTCACTCACCATGAGACAGATCGTATTCAGTTTAATCTACATGGGAATGTAACTGACTGTTAGTTCAGAGTTCTATCTTTGTTGGGAGTTTTCGATGGCATCCTTGGAATGGATTGGCTCGACAAAAATCAAGCTGACATTCACTGTCACAATGGAACCATTTCCTTCTGTGACCTTCACGGAAACAAAGTTCAAGGAACCGAAATTTTGATCCCCAAGTTTGCAAATTAGTAAAAGCTTCTAAGTTACTGAAAGGACTTAGAAAGAAGGAACTCATTTATGTTGTCAAAATGAATCTGGTAGACACAAAGTTAAAAGCTAAAGAACCAGAATGGTTAAATGAGTATGATGATTTATTCCCAACAGAGCTAACAGAGATGCCTCCAATTTGGAAAGTAGATCATGTGATAGAATCGACCCCCGGAGCTCAGCCAGTAGCCTAGCGTGCGTACAAAATGCAAGTCCCTAAAGCCATTGAACTCAAGGAACAGCTTAGGTAGCTGTTAGAATAAGGGTTTGTAAGACCCAGTGTTTCACCTTGGGGAGCGCTAGTTCTCTTTCAGAAAAAGAAAGATAGAACGTTAAGACTCTGTGTGGATTATAGAGGTCTCAATTAGCTGACAGTTAAGAATAAGTATCCTATACCTAGAATTGATGAGCTTTTGGACAGGCTAAATGGAGCCCAGATCTTCACAAAGATAGATCTCAAATCAGGGTATTACCAGATCAAGATTAATGAGCAAGATATCCCAAAGACAACCATCAATACTCGATATGGGCACTATGAATTTACAGTCATGCCATTTGAATTGACAAATTTTCCAGCTACATTCAATCGCCTAATGCAAGACATTCTCACAGAATACTTGGATGATTTTGTTTTTGTTTTCTTTGATGATATTCTGATTTACTCAAGGAATGTAGCTAACCATGAAGCTTACGTCCAAAAAGTTCTTGAGATTCTAAGGAAGCACCAACTCTTTGCAAAAAAGAGTAAATGCAATTTCTTTGCCGACCATGTTGAATACTTGGACTTTCTAGTATCCAAAGATGGAATTTCTCCAAATTTTGCAAAAGTCCAAGCAGTCATAGATTGGCCTGAACCAAAGATAGTGAAAGAAGTCAGAGAATTCTTGGGATTAACTGGTTGGTATAGAATTTTTATACCTAATTATGCTCTCATAGCTTCCCCCTAAGACAAATTTAGGAATTTTGGGAATTATTCGAGTCCCATTTCTTATAGGATTGGTTGGAAACTCGATATTTTTGTGTAGTTTGAGCTAACATCTATTTGTTGGTGCACTCTTTGTGCCAATAGATTATATCTTGACACAACTATTTGGCGTATTTGTTTGTAGTTGTATAGATACATACGTGACACTAAACTTAATTGAGATTATACAACACCTTTCATATGAAGAAGATAATGTTAAATACTATCTCCACTTTGAGACATTGAAGTAAAAACATGGGGTTTATTTAATTTGCCAAAAGAATTCTAAATATCATTATAAAAAGGAACCTTAAAAATGAGAGATCTCTAAAGGGTGTGGTGTTAGAAACAACAAAACAAAAAGTAAATCTCAATGACAGTAACAATATGCTAAGTTTACGATTGATCCACAGATAAAAACCCATCTTAGACACTATATCAAGATTATAAATCATGATATATATGCTCAAATTTGAGGGACATTGAAGTAAAAACATGGGATGATAATGCCAAAGAACACTTGTTACATTCAATGAGATTGTTACATTCAAGTTTACAATTTATCCGAAGACAAAAATCCTTCGTCAAGATAATAATTGAGTACAAATTGTATCTCAAACATAGCGTTTTCTCATGTATTGCTCCAATACATACAAAGTTTCTCTATCATAAGCTGCTTCATTTACTAAAGTGTTGCAAGTATACTCCCGTTTGTTCTTTGCATAAATCCAACCAAGTAACCATGCGCTGATTGTTGTCTCCAAAAAACTTTGAAGCTCCTCTATATTTTGATTCCACATCTTTGGAAAAATCAAGTAGGTTCCGGGCATATTCCACATTACATTGTAGAGGGTATCATAAAAAATTAGTGTGTTATTTCCATCCAGGTCATGAAAAATTCTCCATGCTACATCTAAGTTTTTGTGGTATACAAATCGATATCCAATAAGAAGATCCGTCTTTTGACATGCTGCATGCCCTGCTACGACCTTAAACTTTTGATGGTGCCGAGGAAAGCACAACTCAAGAATGCGTCGAGTCCTTTGTAGTCTATTAGTACTCCAGATCCATACCTCAAACCATTGCATACAAAAATCAAGGAAAGTGAATGCATCTTTGCGAATCAAATGCCAAACACTTGTATTCTCTTCCACAAGATGCATATGTTTGGCCCAGTCTGGACATACATCACCATGTTGCATCTCAATGGTCTTAAGTAAAACACCATTGAGTTCAAGTATCAATACTCTTCTTTGTTTCCTTATTGTATCTGGGGGTGGTGGAACTCTTTTGCCTCTAGGTACATAAGTCACCAATGATTGGTGCCACCTCAATAGTAAGTTTTCTGTACACTTTGAAATCAAAGCTATATGCTTCAACATATCCTGTTGAAAACAAAATGTTTGGTTAATGTACATTCAAAATTTTGAATAAATATATTATGTGCCAACAACATAAATTCATCCATGATATGGATGGTCTTAAACCTTCATAGACAAATGCTCCAATACCTCATTAGTTCAACCAAAAAAATAAAAGAGCGAGTATATTGTCAATGCTAAATTTCATCAAATTTATTGAATATGATGTATAAAAGATTTTCACTATTGAGATAATTGAGTCTATCCAAATTAAATTATTATGATATTCATAGCCTTACACCTTGACAAGGCAATATATTCAATAAAAAACAAACACATCTTTATTGCAATCGAATTGCAAATATTGACAAAAGAGATAATCAAATGACAGTAAGTTTGAAGGCATTTGATTTCTTGATACAATAGTGTAAAGATTTGGCTCGTACAATCCAAAAATTAAACCCATCTAAGTACATTGTTTTGGCCAAAGCTTAAGTCTATCTTATGGGCTTTTAGGTACAAAATGGCTCCAAACATTCTGCACCCAACAAGTCTTGATATTTGTACAGATCTCATACTTCAAACTGCACGTTTAGACCTCAGAAATGGTTTCCTTCGACCTGCACAGCAATAACTAGTTTGGGTTAGGTTGGAATCTGATTATACTGTCACTCAATGTTTAATGAAACCAGACATTATCCTACCCATAAGCTCAAGTAAGCCTTTTTTAGCCTTGATATGTATGCTTTTGCTGCAACTCCACTTATGAGATGACCACGATCATATCCCAAGCGAGTAGCATAAGCAATAGCGTGTTGATCACTCAAAATCCTTCTTTTGTAACACACTTTTAACAAGCTTAGCTGGTCTTTGGATAGTAATGGTACTCCAGCTTTGGATGCCAACATTGCTAGATCCTTGCTTATAGATTCTACTTCTCTTTTTTCCCCTCTTGATTGGACATACTTTAGCTTATCACCATATAATGGTAAGTGTGAAGATGCAGAAGATGAGTTTTCCACTTCTTCTCGCAAAAATAGGGAGGTGAATTGGAGCCATTCTTCCAGTACATCTTGAAAATCGATAAATAAATTATGGCCATGTGTGATAGGAGATTGACCTAGCCCATTAAGCAAAATAATAGACCTAATGTCATTTGTATTATTTAGATTTAAAAGGTAGGGTAGAAGGTCATTGCACAGTACGTAGTCGTGCCCTCCTTGAAAACTTTCAGGGAAGAGACAGTTGTCTTTTGGATTAACACATCCCTTGAAAGGGCTATCATCAATAAGCAATGTATTCTTCTTATTGCAAATATCTTGGAACTGATTCCAAACCTTGAGTAAAGGTTTAAACATAGCCTCAACAGTAGGCTTATCTGGCCTATACACTTTTCGAAGATTATGGATATAACATTCTTCTTGTCCCCACACCATAAAGAAATGATATTTCTTATGTGCATACTGTTCAAGAGTGTTTACATAGGCACAAACATTCTTGTGTAGCATGGTGGACCAAATACCAACATGAAAGTACTGGCAAATCTCATCCAAAAATTCAAAACACCCAGGGCGAATAACAACTGTGGTGCGACCAATATCAATTCGAATACAATTTGTTTGTGGATGCCTCTTCTCTTCCTTGTTGAGTAAAACTCCATTAAGATCAAGTATAAGTGCATGTTTCTTTATGGTGATTGCACGAGGAATATTTTCTGCATACAATACAGAAGAATGATAACACTTTAATGTGTTTACATACTTAACAATATTAAAACAAGTGATCCTATATTATCAATGAGAGCTAATTACAACAAAACATCCACAAGTTTACTTTCGTTTCATGCTCCCATATTCATCTATGACGATGGCTCCTAGACGTGATTGCATTTCCCTATTGATTGGTGAAGATTGAAATACTAATCTATCTCCATCTCTCTCAAAAGAATATAAACTTCCTAGAGGCCTACTCTTTTGTGTATCGGAACGTAGCTCCTCAACACGTTGCTCTATTTCTTGTGTACTTAACTTGTGATTGGTAGAAGCAGCTATACCTGCAAAAACAACTCTCGCTGAGAAACATACTTTTTAACACACAAAATTGCTGAATAAATCATCTTAAATAACATCCTATTGAAAAAGATATACCTTTAGTTTTCTTGGCACCCTCTGCCACCACAGAGTCCTTGATTTCAACTATTCTCTCTTTATTCGTAGCATATGTAGCCTCATCAATTTCTTCAACACCCTCTGCCACAGAGTCCTTGATTTCAACTATTTTCCCTTTATTTGTAGCATATGTAGCCTCATCCATTTGTTCAACAATCTCTTCTTGTCTCTCCTTGGTTGCAGAAGTCTCTTGAAGCTCTTCATTGACTTTATCTTTATTCTCACTAACCTCAACATTAACTTTCAAATTAGGAATGTCCTTAGTCTCTTTAGTCCTATCACTTGAAGGCCTTGAAGATGTTTGCAAAGCTGAATCATTGATGTGATCTACCTCCACCATGTTGTCTTCATTATTTCTAGCATTTAAATCATGAGAGTTGATCTCTCTAGTAGGGCTTTCATGATGATGTTCTAGTTGAGCAATGTTATCTTCGTCTTTCCCTTCTTTGTATATATCTGTAAGATTAAAATAAAATGCTATTACTTTTAGGATTTAAATAATACAACAAGGCTAATACAATACTAGTCATTTTTATATCTACACATATACTTTGTATCCAAACTTAGATTACTAAACTTCGACTGATGTACCATAATGAATTAGGAACCATAACATAAGAGTCAAACTTGAGTTTGAGCCTCACTTACAAGGGCAACGTAAAGATCGCTCAACTTGAGATTGTGCCTTGTGTTGGAAGACATCCCCAAGGTTGGACATAAGTGGAGGTACGGTTGAAACTTAAGTTTGAGACTCACCGCTACACTAGGATATGGAGTAAGTGTAATTTCTTAATAGTAAGTGTGCGTCATCATTTGTATTAGGCTCAAACTTAATTTTGAGCCTCACTGCTACACTAGGATATGGAGAAATTTCTTAATAGTAAGTGTGCATCATCATTTGTACTAGACGTTGGCATGAAATAAAGGATAAATAGAATAGAAATATTCACTTTAATAGAAAAATGTTAAAAGTGAATCCAAAAAAGCCAATGTATTAATCAAAAGACAAATTATTATTTCAACAAATCCACACTTTGAATAAAACCTTTGCTAATATTAGTTGTTGATAAGCTCCTTTCAATGATTCGTTGTACATTCATAATAAGCACTATCAATGCACTTTTCTATCTTTCTTTGGTTGAGAGCTTGATGGGCTATGAGCATGGAAAGCCTTGTTGACATCTGTATCCCCAATCTTATCAACGGCCATAGCAACCCCAACATTTGTAGCTTCCATGGCTTTTGCAGAATCCAATATATCATCACCATTCCCACCTTCATCATCATTTTCATGCCTTCCAATATCTTCAAAATTGTCTTCGGCATCCTCATTGAATAGAGCATCATTCCCTTGGTCCTCTTCATTCCTTTGCCCTGCATCTTTAAAGTCTATAGCATCCCCAACTTCTTTATCATCATCTGTGTCATTTTTGTTGTCAATATCATCACCTTCCTCTTCGTCCTCTGTACTTGGTGGGTCATCAATGTGAAGATTTTGAAGGTTCTCTTTTTCTGCATCATCTAGTGTTTGCTTTTTTGTGCCGCCACTTGCACCACACCACTCTTGCAAGGACGGGTGACCATCTAAAAGAGCAGAGCACTTTGATTCTAATGCCATCGCTTCCAAATCATCTTTGCATAAAGCAATACATCGTCTCTTCTTTAGCAAGCTCTCCTCTAGCACAACTCCACCACAATATATCTCTACAACATAGCTCTGTTCAGGACAAAACCCTGTGATGAGACCATCAATAAAGCCTTTGTCGATGAATTCTCTATTTTGGCCACTAGATCCTGAGATGAATACCTTTTTTGTGAGAACCTTATCAATGGCCTCAAACTTGTCAACCTTGCTGATGAAAAGAATAACAGTTGCAATCTCAACTGTTCCAGATGTCCAGGCATCATCTTTTTGTGTGTGGATCACACCAAATTCATAGTGCACCTTTGTTGACTGGCTAGAAATCCCTTCGATAAGCATTCCAATGGTGATGAAATCAACAAAACACACAAGAATATATTCATATTGTGAGTTTAGTGTGTTCAAAGCAAGTGCCAACTTGGAGAAAAATTCTGACGAGAGCTGCTCCTTTGTACCATGTAGGTCCATGATTGCCAGCTGAAATGGTACATGCTCTTCACTACAGAAGGCTATAATCTTTGTCATATCAAAACCCACCCCCCTAATTTTCCAAGGAATAGACTCTTGTTGAGATACAATACCCATAGATGCTCTATATAGGTGATTCAGTAAAGTTACTACACTTTTTGAAAGTGAAGTATTTTTTTTTGAAGGATTGAGAGCATCCCTAACAAAGGACTGGCTGTAGCTCCTCAATTGATTATACTCATACTCCCCTAGCTTATATGTCTCACACACCTGTTCCCAAGTCATCTTTTCCCTTGTCAGATCAAAATAGAAGGCGGTTATTGCATCTTTGAGAACTCGATTTGTTTTTAGCTTCCAAGCCATCTCCTCCATATCCATTCTTTGATGGGTTTACTTTCCCTTTTTAAGCAGTATTCTCTTGTCAAGAAGTGATGTTTGAATGTCCAAAACTTCACTCTTCTGAAGGCCTAAAATGCACCTAAACAGCGTTGGGCCTAGTTGGACTGTTCCTGGTGCCTGCTGAATTTGCCCACTCTTCAAAGTTGGAAGTCTGGGATTTTGATCAAGACCTTTAGTTTGAGTTTCGCCCTTTGTATTTGGTAGCAAGCCTTTTGCATAAAGCCTCATGATCTTAACCTAGTTCTGCCATACATCATCATCACATAGAAGCAAGTGTAAATCATTTTTGACAAAGTTCTTATGTAATGTGTGCTCCGTGGTCTCCACAAAGGCCTGCAAAGTTGCAAAGTAAGAAGTTAGCCCCCTCACTATAGATATCACAAAATATTAGGAGGAATTATGCATCTATGGGTTTTCAATCATTTGGAGCTTATGCTCAAACTTGAGTTTGAGCCTCACTTGTAGTGCTAAACTAGTATATAATCGTGATGCTCGATCTTAGGTTTGAGCATCACCTCCGTATGCAAATCTAGCACTTGCAAGTGAGGCTCCAACTTAAGTTCGAGCCATAATTAGATATGCAAGTGCTACACCATCACAGAGAGGTGAGGCTTGAAGTTCAATTTCAAACCAAACTATTAAGTTTATGTAGTTTGAGAAGAAGCCTTACATGCATCTTTCTTATGCTACTGCTATACTTAAAACTATAGATCTATGAAGAAGTAAAGAAGAAGTAATGTAGGTCTATGATTTACCAAGATATAGCAAAGAATCAAAAGAGTACCTTCCAAGACTCGTCCATCTTGGGTTTTGTAGCACGATTACAGGGCATCAAAATTGCAAGTATCTCCTCTTGCTTTGGATCCTCAATAAAGTCTTGGGTCAAAATACGAACCCAATCCTTATTTAACCTTCTATACACATAGTTTGAAGGAGCAGGATAACATTTCATCACATCAATGCTGAAGACCTCATTTAGACCAAAGGGATAATATCCCTTCTTTATTTCTAATGAGATAATTGCTTTGCTGCCCTTGTTTAGAGTCTCAACCTCCATTAGCTCGTCCTCGGACGCATCTATCTCCTTTGAACCACTTGCTGGTTTTGTCCTTTGCCTCTTTAAAGAGATTTCCTGAACCTTTGTAGAGTGCTTTGCCTTTCTCTTCTTTGCAAGTGCTTGCTCCTCTTCTTGCACCTGAGAGCCTGCTATGTCTTCAGCTGCTATTGTGCTTACATCAAGGACTTTTATTTTGTCACCCTCCTTTTTATGTTTTGAAGAAGTTGCACCAGCATTTGTAGATGCTTCAAGTGCACTCTTCACTATGGCCCTGCCTTTTTTCTCCACAATTTTCCTAACTTGAGTGGTTGTTGTCTCCTTTTCAGGTATGGACTTTTTTCGTGAATCCAAAGCCTTCTTTGCATGCCTCACTGCTTTCACCAGGTCCTCCACATTATCCACCCCTGAGTCTTCTTGATTGGAAAAGTCAATGATCTTCAATCCTAACTTTACAATACAATTGTCCTTTCCTAGTTTACTGCCAGTCATGTCTGCTGGGTGAAAAGTTTCCAATGATAAGCAAAACTTATTTGCTTTTGTAGTTTCTCCTTCTGGCAATACAGTGCATGTGAAGCATGGATTTGCTCTTGCATCCACATCATCCTTAGCGCCTACCACAATCCCCATATCTCCATATGATGTATCACCTTGAGACAAAAACAAATGGAGGACTCCTTTGAAGTTTGCACTAGCATCGTAGCTATCCACAAACCATTTTACTCCTTCTTTGTTACTCAATTCGAAGGTTTTATCCACCTTAATTCTAGGAGTGACACTTTTAGCTTGAGTTGTTGTTTCGAGAGCATCCAGAGTAAAGATTGGTGCACCATGTGGTTGCGAGGTAGCGGGCGCTCTGCTAGCTTCCATTCCTGTGAAGCAAAAAAAAAAGTTTCAAAACCTTAGAAAAAAATGGATTTAAATGCTACATATCAAATCAAAACCTATCAAACTTAAAAAACTTAATGCATGCTACAAAAAGTTATCTTGAATAGCAAGAGCCTCACTTGCATTTACTTAATCTATACAGAAGCTCGACTTGGAGCCTAGATCCAAGTTGTGCACTCATATGCTAGGGGTACGCTAGCATAGAGAGACAAGGCTCAAACTCAAGTTTGAGCCTTAAGGCGAAGTTCCATGTATGGGAGACTTGAACTTAAGTTGGAGTCTTAAGAGGCTAGAGTACAGTAGCATGGAGAACAAAGGCTCAATCTGAAGTTCGAGCCTTAAGGCCAGTGTACACTAGCATCGAGAGCCAAGGCTCCAACTCTAGTTCGAGCCTTAAAGCCGGTGTACACTAGCATGGAGAACAAAGGCTCCAACTCAAGTTCGAGTCTTAAGGCCGAGGTGCACTAGCATGGAGAGCAAAGGCTCAAACTTAAGTTCAAGCCTTAAGGGGCCGGGGTGCATTAGCATGGAGAGCAAAGGCTCAATCTGAAGTTCGAGCCTTGAGGGACCGGGATGCACTAGCATGGAGAGCAAAGGCTCAAACTGGAGTTCGAGCCTTAAGGGACCGGGATGCACTAGCATGGAGAGCAAAGGCTCAATCTGAAGTTCGAGCCTTAAGGAGCCGCGGTGCACTAGCATGGAGATCAAAGGCTCAATTTGAAGTTCGAGCCTTAAGGAACCGGGATGCACTAGCATGGAGAGCAAAGGCTCAAACTGGAGTTCGAGCCTTAAGGGACCGGGATGCACTAGCATGGAGAGCAAAGGCTCAATCTGAAGTTCGAGCCTTAAGGGGCCGGGGTGCACTAGCATGGAGAGCAAAGACTCAAACTCAAGTTCGAGCCTTAAAGCCAGAGTACACTAGCATGGAGAACAAAGGCTCAATCTGAAGTTCGAGCCTTAAGGGGCCGGGGTGCACTAGCATGGAGAGCAAAGGCTCAAACTCAAGTTCGAGCCTTAAAGCCAGAGTACACTAGCATGGAGAACAAAGGCTCAATTTGAAGTTCGAGACTTAAGGCCAGTGTACACTAGCATCGAGAGCCAAGGCTCCAACTCAAGTTCGAGCCTTAAGGCCCGTGCACACTAGCATCGAGAGCCAAGGCTCCAACTCAAGTTCGAGCCTTAAGGCTGGCGAGAGCCAAGGCTCCAACTCAAGTTCGAGCCTTAAGGCTGGGGAGAGCCAAGGCTCCAACTCAAGTTCGAGCCTTAAGGCCGGTGTACACTAGCATCGAGAGCCAAGGCTCCAACTCAAGTTCGAGCCTTAAGGCTGGCGAGAGCCAAGGCTCCAACTCAAGTTCGAGCCTTAAGGCCGGTGTACACTAGCATCGAGAGCCAAGGCTCCAACTCAAGTTCGAGCCTTAAGGCTGGGGAGAGCCAAGGCTCCAACTCAAGTTCGAGCCTTAAGGCTGGCGAGAGCCAAGGCTCCAACTCAAGTTCGAGCCTTAAGGCTGGGGAGAGCCAAGGCTCCAACTCAAGTTCGAGCCTTAAGGCCGGTGTACACTAGCATCGAGAGCCAAGGCTCCAACTCAAGTTCGAGCCTTAAGGCTGGCGAGAGCCAAGGCTCCAACTCAAGTTCGAGCCTTAAGGCCGGTGTACACTAGCATCGAGAGCCAAGGCTCCAACTCAAGTTCGAGCCTTAAGGCCCGTGTACACTAGCATCGAGAGCCAAGGCTCCAACTCAAGTTCGAGCCTTAAGGCTGGGGAGAGCCAAGGCTCCAACTCAAGTTCGAGCCTTAAGGCTGGCGAGAGCCAAGGCTCCAACTCAAGTTCGAGCCTTAAGGCCGGTGTACACTAGCATCGAGAGCCAAGGCTCCAACTCAAGTTCGAGCCTTAAGGCTGGGGAGAGCCAAGGCTCCAACTCAAGTTCGAGCCTTAAGGCCGGTGTACACTAGCATCGAGAGCCAAGGCTCCAACTCAAGTTCGAGCCTTAAGGCTGGCGAGAGCCAAGGCTCCAACTCAAGTTCGAGCCTTAAGGCCGATGTACACTAGCATCGAGAGCCAAGGCTCCAACTCAAAGCCACCCAAGGCTCCAACTCAAGTTCGAGCCTTAAGGCCGGTGTACACTAGCATCGAGAGCCAAGGCTCCAACTCAAGTTCGAGCCTTAAGGCTGGGGAGAGCCAAGGCTCCAACTCAAGTTCGAGCCTTAAGGCCGGTGTACACTAGCATCGAGAGCCAAGGCTCCAACTCAAAGCCAAGGCTCCAACTCAAGTTTGAGCCTTAAGGCCCGTGTACACTAGCATCGAGAGCCAAGGCTCCAACTCAAGTTTGAGCCTTAAGCACGCTAGCATCGAGAGCCAAGGCTCCAACTCAAGTTCGAGCCTTAAGGCCGGTGTACACTAGCATCGAGAGCCAAGGCTCCAACTCAAGTTCGAGCCTTAAGGCTGGGGAGAGCCAAGGCTCCAACTCAAGTTCGAGCCTTAAGGCTGGCAAGAGCCAAGGCTCCAACTCAAGTTCGAGCCTTAAGGCCACTAGCATCGAGAGCCAAGGCTCCAACTCAAGTTCGAGCCTTAAGGTCGGTGTACACTAGCATCGAGAGCCAAGGCTCCAACTCAAGTTCGAGCCTTAAGGTCGGTGTACACTAGCATCGAGAGCCAAGGCTCCAACTCAAGTTCGAGCCTTAAGGCTGGGGAGAGCCAAGGCTCCAACTCAAGTTCGAGCCTTAAGGCCGGTGTACACTAGCATCGAGAGCCAAGGGTCCAACTCAAGTTCGAGCCTTAAGGCTGGCGAGAGCCAAGGCTCCAACTCAAGTTCGAGCCTTAAGGCCGGTGTACACTAGCATCGAGAGCCAAGGCTCCAACTCAAAGCCAAGGCTCCAACTCAAGTTCGAGCCTTAAGGCCGGTGTACACTAGCATCGAGAGCCAAGGCTCCAACTCAAGTTCGAGCCTTAAGGCTGGGGAGAGCCAAGGCTCCAACTCAAGTTCGAGCCTTAAGGCCGGTGTACACTAGCATCGAGAGCCAAGGCTCCAACTCAAGTTCGAGCCTTAAGGCCGGTGTACACTAGCATCGAGAGCCAAGGCTCCAACTCAAAGCCAAGGCTCCAACTCAAGTTCGAGCCTTAAGGCCGGTGTACACTAGCATCGAGAGCCAAGGCTCCAACTCAAATCCAAGGCTCCAACTCAAGTTCGAGCCTTAAGGCCGGTGTACACTAGCATCGAGAGCCAAGGCTCCAACTCAAGTTCGAGCCTTAAGCACACTAGCATCGAGAGCCAAGGCTCCAACTCAAGTTCGAGCCTTAAGGCCGGTGTACACTAGCATCGAGAGCCAAGGCTCCAACTCAAGTTCGAGCCTTAAGGCTGGGGAGAGCCAAGGCTCCAACTCAAGTTCGAGCCTTAAGGCTGGCGAGAGCCAAGGCTCCAACTCAAGTTCGAGCCTTAAGGCCGGTGTACACTAGCATCGAGAGCCAAGGCTCCAACTCAAGTTCGAGCCTTAAGGTTGGCGAGAGCCAAGGCTCCAATTAAATTTCGAGCCTTAAGGCTGGGGAGAGCCAAGGCTCCAACTCAAGTTCGAGCCTTAAGGCTGGGGCGGGGTACACTAGCATGGAGAGCAAAGGCTCAAACTCAAGTTCGAGCCTTAAGGCCGGTGCACTAGTATGGAGAACAAAGTCTCAATCTAGGTCGAGCATTAACACATAAGTTCTATGTAGAGGAGGCTCGAACTTAAGGTGGAGTCTATATCCAAGTTGTGGAGTCTATCTTGGATCAGTTTTACAGGTTCTTGACATATGTGAAGATACAAAAGAGAGCAGCAAGAGGTGGAAACCATCTACGACGAGTAACGATCGACAAATGACACACTTAGCGTGCAATCAAGTAAGCGTTTATATTAGTGTAGACAATCAATTAAAGAAGGACTTACTTGCTGAAGTCTCCGATGTTGCACAGTCTTGATCTTGACGGATGCTTGAGGTATCCGTGGAAAAGAAACCGCTAGAAACGCAGGGCTGCAGAGATTATTGCTGCGAGAGATCTGCTCCGGGGTGCGCTTGAAACGCAGGGCTGGATCTGCTCCAAGGTGCGCTTGAAACGCAGGGCTGCAGAGGGCGCGCTTGAAACGCAGGGCTGCAGAGACACAAGGAGCGGAGAGTATTGCTGCGAGAGATTTGGTCGAGGGTGCGCAGGTTTTTTGTATGGGCGAAACGCGAGGTCGGTCGTTTTTCCTTTCTGCGACGAGCGAAGGCGAAGGCGGGTGCGCAGGTTTTGTTTGCGAGGTCGGTCGATTCTGTTTTTTGCGATTTTTTTTGGAGAGAGAAGGCGAAAAAATTTTAGGGGTCGGCGGGGAATTTCGGGGTGCGGGCGGAATTCCGTTGGGGGGAATTTCGAATTTGAATTTGGGGGGGAATTTTTGAATTTGAATTCGATTTCGGCGGCCGTGGGGGGGAACTTTTGAATTTTGAATTTTGAATTTGGGCGGCGCACCGCGACGGAGGAGGGGGGGCTGGTTCTGCTGCGCCGCGCGACGGAGGAGGAGGGGGGGCTGGTGCGCGCCGGAGGAAGGGGGGCTGTGGGCGCCGACGGCGGAGAGGTGAGGTCGGAGGAAGCGGGGGCGGGCCTGTGTGCCGACGCTGGGAGAGGAGGAGGGGGGGCTGTGGGCGCCGACGCGGCGGAAGGGGGGGGGGCGGGCCTGTGCGCCGACGCCGGGAGAGGAGGGGGGGCTGTGGGCGCCGACGGCGGAAGGGGGGACGGGTCTGTGCGCCGACGCCGGGAGAGGAGGAGGACGCGGAAGGGGGCGCCGACGCCGGGAGAGGAGGAGGACGTTGACGGAGGAGCGCCGGGACGGCCCGGCAGAAAGGTGGTTTCGGTTTCGGTTTCATTCCCCAAGCCCAAGCCCAAGCCCAAGCCCAAGCCCAAGCCCAGGCCCCAGGTCCCAGGTCTTTTGATAATAGTCACTATCACTTTTGGTTATATACTCATCTTCATCCACACCCCACTTGTTCTATGGGATTAGGCTAGTTTCCCTCTCTATTCCTACTTGCTTGTGTAATAGACAAGGCTCCAACTCAAGTTCGAGCCTTGAGCTTGAGATTTCTTGTTTTCTTCCCTATTTTTCCCATACACCCCACTTATTCTATTGGATTATCCTAGCTTCCCTCTCTATTCTTACTTACTTGTGTAATAGACAAGGCTCCAACTCAAGTTCGAGCCTTGAACTTGACCTTGAACTTGAGATTTTTTATTTTCTTTCCTATTTTTCTCATACACCCAAATATACTTATAAACTATGCGATTAAAAATTCAACTAAAATCTATATAATGCACAATGGCTCATTCCCCAAGCCCAAGCCCAGGCCCAGGTCCCAGGTCTTTTGATTATAGTTACTTTCACTTTTGGTTATATACCCATCTTCACCCACACCCCACTTGTTGTTCTATTGGATTATCCTAGCTTCCCTCTCTATTCTTACTTACATGTGTAATAGACAAGGCTCCAACTCAAGTTCGAGCCTTGAACTTGACCTTGACCTTGAGATTTTTTGTTTTCTTTCCTATTTTTCTCATACACCCAAATATACTTATAAACTATGCGATTAAAAATTCAACTAAAATCTATATAATGCACAATGGCTCATTCCCCAAGCCCAAGCCCAAGCCCAGGTCCCAGGTCTTTTGATTATAGTTACTTTCACTTTTGGTTAGTTACCCATCTTCACCCACACCCCACTTGTTCTATTGGATTATCCTAGCTTCCCTCTCTATTCTTACTTACTTGTGTAATAGACAAGGCTCCAACTCAAGTTCGAGCCTTGAACTTGACCTTGACCTTGAGATTTTTTGTTTTCTTTCCTATTTTTCTCATACACCCAAATATACTTATAAACTATGCGATTAAAAATTGAACTAAAATCTATATAATGCACAATGGCTCATTCCCCAAGCCCAGGTCCCAGGTCCCATGAGTATAGTTACTTTCACTTTTGGTTATATACCCATCTTCACCCACACCCCACTTGTTCTATTGGATTATCCTAGCTTCCCTCTCTATTCTTACTTACTTGTGTAATAGACAAGGCTCCAACTCAAGTTCGAGCCTTGAACTTGACCTTGAACTTGAGATTTTTTATTTTCTTTCCTATTTTTCTCATACACCCAAATATACTTATAAACTATGCGATTAAAAATTCAACTAAAATCTATATAATGCACAATGGCTCATTCCCCAAGCCCAAGCCCACAGGCCCAGGTCCCAGGTCTTTTGATTATAGTTACTTTCACTTTTGGTTATATACCCATCTTCACCCACACCCCACTTGTTCTATTGGATTATCCTAGCTTCCCTCTTAGCAAATTAGCATTGATAGGTGAGATTCAAACTTTGGTTGGAGCCTGAACTCATGTTGAGATTGAATTACATTTATAGTTTTGTGTACTACCGCAAAAACATCGCTTTAGTCTTTCTTATTGAGATTTTGATTTTTTCAGGGATTGGAGGGTCTAAAACAAGGTGCTTCAGTGTTTCTCATTGATGGTTCTGCAAGGAAGGCACGCGGGGTTATTCATTCTATTGATGCATCTCAAACATGTGGTTTTCAATTCATTGGTGAGACATGTGCAGCAATACATGTTCAACAAAGCTTTGATGACACATTTCTCATTCCATTTGCCACAATGGATGCAAGAACAACGTCTCAAGCAGTTGGAAGCATCATCAAATGGCCATTGGTCAACCTTGTTATGGACAGAGACATTACTAATACCAAAGAGGATAATTTTGCGAAACTTCTTGTTGATCAAGAAGATCACTTTATAGATAGGGAGAGCTGGAAAGAGAAAAGTGTCATCCTCTAGGATGACAACAGATCTACAAAACTTGGCAATGGAGTAGTATTGCTGGTCCACCCATACGAGGCTATAAATTGTAGAGAACTAGGGGAGAGTAGCTTGGGTGTCATTGTAGAAGGATCTTTGCATCCAAGTTCAACTTGTGTTTCAGGTTTGAATTTGGTTAGTTGGCCGATCAGGCAACTCACATTTGAGAATGGTGAACCATTAGTGAAGGACACAGAATCTTCTTCTATTGATGAGGGTATTCAAGATCACTTCATGCAAAAAAATATTGACAGCCTAAACAATTCAAGTGATGAAAAAGAGGATGATGATGTAGAGGGCAATGATGGCGATAGTTCTGATGACAAACACCATGATGCCATGATCACTGACTATGATATCATTGAAGGGACAAATAAGAAAAGGAGCTATGTCCATAGGGTAAGGGTAATGAAAAATTACGATAAAACCCATGGAGCTGGCAAAAAATGTGATGTTGCAAACATTCACAACGTCGCAACCATTGATTGTTGCGAGAACCGATGTTGTCAAATTGGAGATAGATCCAAAATCATGCAAGCTAGGGTACACTTTTGGGGACAGAGCTATAGTACACGATACACATTTGTACTAGATTGCATGGGCATGGCCTATAGACAAGGTCAAGATGACGAGTGCTTTGAGTTCACATTTGATGGGAAGAAGGTTTGTAGTAAAGCATGGTATGTAATGCATGGCATCGGTAAGTCAACGTTGTATAGGCTCAGAAAGAAGTTCTTGAATGGTGCATGTAATGTCAGTCATGGCAACAGTGGGATAATACGGAAGGGCATGACACATGTTGAGATGGCAAAATCAATCATACAGGGCTTCATAGATAATAATGCCGATCAAATGCCACATAGGTCAAGGACAACTATGCATGGAGCCCGCGAGACCCAACGTGTTCTACCAACAATGTACAAACAGGTGGACATATTGCGTGAAGTGAATGACACACTTGTCTCGTTCGAATACCGGCCACTGTCACAACCATCATTCTCAAGATTGTGGAACACAGAGTTCAAGACAGTTAGTTTATCAAAAACCAGCACCTTCTCAAAATGCGACATTTGTACGGCAATCAAGGTCAAGTTGGAATCAACAAAAAATCAAGAGGAGCGTGCCAGATACATGGCACAAAGAAGGGCACACATGTTGAAACAAATGAGTTGTAGAAATCTATACTATGCTTGGAGGAGCTCTTCCGAAATGAACCCAAACAGGTATTTGTGTATTATACATGATAAGATGGACCAGAGCAAGACTGCCATACCACAAATTAAACCAGTTCCTAAATCTCTCAATGGGGTTGAGAGGCTTCCAGTATCCTTAACAGGAATGCTCACTCATGGACATGGACAAACAGCTTATGGTCACTTTGCCTTGGGGTTATGGCCAAGTGATCCCAACTTCACAATTTCATCTCTCTCAAAATGTTTAAGAAACTTAGAAAGAGGAGAGCAACACATGTATGGTGACTTGAGCTCACAAAACTCAGATGCTGAACCACGAACAGATCTTTTTGATTGTGTTTTGTCTACTGTGGCCCTGTATCAGCATATGGAAGTACTGAAGGAGAGAAATGCATATTGCAAGCAGAGCATTGAGGATGCAGATGCAGAGACAGAAACAAATGTGGATATAGAGGAAAATTGTTCTTCACATATGCAGTCAGTCTTTCATACTAACACACATGTGCAAGATAGGGGCAATGGAAATGCGTCAAGTTTAATGCCATCAAATTCAAGGACATTTTTTAAGAGATTGCCAAGGACGTTGTTGTTGCAACTTGACAATTGTGGTTCTGAAAATAAGAACCGTTATGTATTTGCCTATCTATCCCTATTGGTTGCACGAGGAGTGTTTGACATGGTGCAGCTTGGTTTTCTTATGGTTGGTCATACTCATGAAGATATTGATGCATTGTTCAGTCGCTTCTCTGAGAAGTTAAGGAAACAAACCATTTTCACATTTCCACATTTGATGAAGATCTTTAATGAGTGTGTTAGCATGCATCCAGCACCCTTTCTCCTACAAAAGGTGGAAGACTTCAAAGGCTTTGTCAAGGGATGCTTACATGATGGAGCCGATAGCTTGATTGGACATTCAAAGCCATTGCAATTCAGGTTTTATATGAGTGATGGAATACCTTTGATGCAATACAAAGTACATCCCAAAAATGTTGATTGGTTACCAGAAAGCGGTATAGAGTTATGGAAGAGAAATGACCAGGGAGGACCCAAGCTTCCTGAAGGTTTTCCAAAAGTATTGCCACCCTTTGAGTATGTTAAGGAAAATGAGAAGGTTGTGGAGGGCTTAAAAAAACATGTCAATTGGTGGAAAGAGCACTTGCAAGAGAAAGGAGACCAAAGTGATTATGCTAAGTGGATCAATCCGGTCCTTGCCTATTGGGAGAATCTTATGCTAAACATGCAAACCCCTAGTGCAAGGGAAGACATTGGATTTTATGACTTTTGGCCAAGGAGTGTATGCGAAAAAGCTGAGCCTCTTAACCTTCAAGTGGAGGATAATGTAGATGAAGGGTTTGATGTAAATGAGGACCATTATTGTGGTCCAATGCGCAACAAACCTGCTGAAGAGTTCAACCCGACTCTTGATGTGTCTAAAGGAGATTTTGCGCTTGTACAACCTTGTGATGCAAATTACCCAATATGGTTGGGAGTGACAACAAGTGATGTTGATCAAAACAACAACTCGATAAACTACCTACAAGTTCAGATACAATATTGGGCACCAATTTCAAAGAAGAAGAATGCAAGTGATGTGGAGGTTTATAAGGATTGCTGGAACAAGTATTGGCGAGAGAAAAGAAATGATCCTCAGCGCTGGGAAGATACTAGCTGCATCATTTGGGCATGGAAGCCCAAGGGTGGACGACTTCCAGAGAAAATCAAGATTCCAAAGGCTATAATACTGAAGGCCAAACAGAATCAATTGAATCAACATGTCAGTGCAGTTGAGCAAGAATGATTTGTTAGCATATGGGCAACTAGCTTTGTAATCTTTTAGCAATGTTGTATGAAGCTACCAAACTCATAGTTCGATCATTATTCAGATTGTAAGGCTTTCTTAAGCTTTTAGATTTATGGTTCACCCATTGTTCAAGAATTTTGATTCAATACAGATGGTGATCTTTTTAATTCTATCACCTAGACTTTCTTACAACTTAAAGTTACATTGAATATCCTTTCTTTGTTAAAGTTTCTGTGTTTGATGGTCAACTGCTGGAGGCTATGTGATATAACAAGCTTAATTCCTGGTGTGCATGTGTGTGTGTGTGTGCAGGAAAATTTACATCCCACCACCAACATCATATACACTTGTTACAAATGTACAATAGTATATAAATAATATCGCATTATTCAAATGCTTGTTGAGAACATCCAATAATAAATCTTGCATATCATACAGTAAGCATTGTATTGGATCTAACAACAAAGAATGCTTGTTGAGAACATCCAATAATAAATCTTGCATATCGCACAGTAAACATTGTATTGGATCTAACAAAGAATTGTACCAAAATTGTGCATATTTCCCAAAATTCCTAAATTTGAGTTCCCTTGACTAATCTTCTCAAAAAGAATATCCCGTTTCAATGGTCTGCCAGGTGTCAGAGTGCTTTTGATAAGCTGAAGACCGCCTTGGTGAAGTTGCCAGATTTCTCTCTACCCTTTGAGGTAGTAATAACTGATGCCAGTGGTTTTTCCCTGGGAGGTGTGATCATGCAGGAAGGTCATGCAGTGGCCTATGAATCCCAAAAACTAGAACGCATGAGAGAAATTATGTTGTCCATGACCCGGAGCCTCGAAGTTGTGGAGACATTACCTACTGGGTCAAAGATTCACTTTGATGAAAGATCATCAGAGCTTAAAGTGGATTTTCACCCAGAAGGATCTCAACATGCTCCAAAGAAAGTAGATGCAGACCCTACACGAATTTGATTTTGAAATCAAGTATCGCCCAGGCAAAGAAAATGTGGTAGTAGATGCCCTCAGCAGAAAAGCCTCGTTGCTTGCAATCACAGTGGTGTCAAGTCCATTGATTAATGAAGCAAGAGAGAAGATCATGCAAGATAGATTATTTAGCCCTATTGCTACCCTACTTATGCAGAAAAGTAACTCTTGAGGAGCTGAACCGAGTTCAAGGGTACAGCCTGGTGGATGAAGGAGTTATGTATTACAATAGCAGGCTATGCATTCCCAATGATGAGGGAACTAAGGGTCAAATTCTGAATGAAGCCCATGACAGCCTTATAGCAGGACATCCAGGTTTCATCAAGACCTACATGTCTGTAAAGAAAAGCTTCTTTTGGCCTGGACTAAAAAAGGATGTACTTAACCATGTACGTCAATGCCTAGTTTGTCAGAAAGTCAAAGCCAAGAGAGTAAAAATGCCTGGGAAATTACATCCGTTAGACATCCCCCAAATGAAGTGGAAATTACATCCGTTAGACATCCCCCAGATGAAGTGGAAATGTATCCGTATGGATTTTATTACTCGACTACCTTCAGTGCAATCAGGTTACAACTCTGTCTTTGTGGTAGTTGACAGACTAACCAAAGTTGCCCATCTAATTCCAGTAAAAGAAACCTACGTTGTAGTGGATGTGGCCAGAGTGTTCCTCAAGGAAATCTCATAAAAAAAAAGTCATAGTTTTTATAGTTAAGTTTTTGTTAAATGCATAGTATTCTTCTTATGATAATAGAGGGTAAATAGTTATTTTTTTACTTGGCTTATTTTATTTTATTTTATTGAGAGTATGTCAATATCATAATTATCTTCTTCATTAATAATGTTATTATTTTTAGGTGAATTGTGTTGTGAAATTTTTTATTGCTTGATATCTTCTACATTTTTAGTATCGATATTAAATAAAATAGATTTTTTTCTAAGTTTACAAAATGTGCATTATGCCAAACATTGTGCAAAATGCAAGTTGTTCATTTTCTCTTTTGGAGAATGGTACAAAGAGAAATATATTTTCTTTATATAAGAAAATTTGGGTCCTAATGAGAAGCATAATCTTCTATATAAAATGTATATTTAACAAAGTAATATAAGTTGAATTTGTATCTAACTTCTCTTAGTGAATTTTTCTTTAAAATAAACACACGTGATTATTTAATAACTTGAATTCTCTTGATGGTGATCGATGTGATAAATGCTATGTGGGCATTCATCTTGTGTACATTATCTTTCGTAATTTATGGTAAGCTGATATTTTGTAACTGCTCATCTTTCATATTTATGGTAATTTTTCTTCTTCAGATATGTTCATTGTGTTCTTGCAAGTGATTGTTGTTGTTGCATCCATTAAGTTATGTAGGATGTGATAGTCATTGTTGTGTCCATTTGAGTTGTGTAGGGTGTGTAGTAGAGTAAGGAGTAGTATAAGGGTCCATTATATATTAAAGATCCATATTATCTTGCCATAGATAGATCCTTTTGGGATTGAAATTTGTCAATATCTCTTTGGTAAATTGTTTTAATATTAAAGTTGGTATTTCAAGAGAATTGCTTATTGCAAATATGTATAATTTTTCTCTTTAAAGTTTTAGAATAAATTACCATTATCAAAATGTTATATTTTTTAAAACATCTAAGGAATTGTTATATTTACTTTTTTTAAATGTTTACTTAACTCCATGATGGAACTACACAATGTAAAAATTAGATGCACATTAATTGGAAATTTTGGATTCCCAAAACAAAAACACTTCTTAAGTTTTTAGAGCAAGTTTGGCTATGTATATGTGTATGTATGTCCCTTGTATTTGATCGTGAATCATATATGATATAATTATCTATAAATTATATCACTTATTTTGTTGCATCTTCTTCATATGTTTGCACATTATTTGTCCATGGTCATGCTAGCTTCCTCTACTTTCATAGTAATCCATGGTCATGCTAGCTTCCTCTACTTTGAAAACTCAACTACAAAAAACAACTCACTTATTTATCCTATAATTTTTACATAGTTTAATAAATTACTAGAATTTGTTATTTTAATAATGTGTGCATGTTGAAGGGTCTTTTTTACATTTAAAAATAAATCATTTCTATGTAATTTACTAAAATACTAGAATTTATTATTATAATAATGTGCACGTTTTGAAGGGTCTTTTTTACATTTAAAAAATAAATCATTTCTATATAATTTTAGTACTAAATGTTTTTTAGATTTTGGAGACAATTGTTTTAGCACATGATAATGATAATGTGATAAAAAAAGTACGATGACCTATTTGATGCATCATAGCAAATACATTTTTGCTAAATTTTATTTTTAATCAATCACGAAGAAGTTCTTAGGCTTTGAAATCTTTATATCCTAGAGTTGATTCAATATTAGTATTAATGTTAGTGTTAATTAATATAGATTTAATTGTAATATGATATATTTGTAATATGATATATTTGTATATCCCTCTTTTTGTATACCCTTACCCAAATTGAATCTATTGTTATTTTCACAATGCTTTAAAATATTGATAAATTATGTTTGCTATAATTTTTACAAGAATATGACTATTATGAAACATCTCTCATTATGCTACTTGTTGACAGCAGTGAGGTTTAAATATCATGTTACTAAAATGAGGTTCTCCATATAATAATGATGAATTTTGCATTTCTTCACTATCTTTGAAGAAGCTCAGGTGCTATTTTCTTAACAAGGTGCAACCATTTTACATTGTGTTTCATAACCGACAACTTGTTCTACTATTGTTAAATTGTGGCACAATATGTCAGTGGAATTGGCTTTATTACTAGTCTCTTCATCAATTGAAAAATTAAGGTCTTCTTCAACATCTTCTTGTATTGTTCATGTGAATGTTTAACCATAGTTGATTTATCTCTATATTGTCTTGTTTGTGGAGTGTTATTCCAAGCAAATCCTTTAGTGTTGTCATTTCCATAAAAGGCCTTACATGACCCAACATGTAGCTATGTTTAAATTTCATCTTCCTTTTTATTCCTATCATTAAACTAGAAGAAAATTCCTACATGCTTGGAAGAATTATTTGGGATTTGCTTGTATTTAAAAGAATTTCTTGGGATTTTCTTGCATTTGCTAATACATTTACAAAAGACCCATGAATGTCACATTGTTTATTATGACCTAATTCTCATATTTGTCCAATTCTATTCTTGGATATACTAATCTCTCCTCTATATCATTTAGATTTTCTAAGTTGTTTATTAAAAGTCATAAATTTTAGAAATATACATTTCTTAAGAGTATTTAAACAAAAATCAGAAACATTTAATTATTCTTCTTTTTTTGTAGCTACATCTAGGCTTACATTTTCCACAAAAACTCTAGTAAACTTGGATCTATTTTATGAGTTTGTTTCTTCAAAGATAACAAACTACATTAAACACAAACTATAATAGGAATATATTTTACTATCTTTGTTTTTTTTTTGTATTTTAGTAAAAGAAAATTGAAATTTATTTCAAAATTCAATCTAACCATAGTGAAATTTCTTTTTTACACCCATTGTGAATTTTACTTTTTTACTGCTTTGTAATATATTTAAAGAGCTTTATAATTTGAATTATTTATTTCTTATTTTTAAAAATATATTTTATTTTATAATATATTAATCAATTTATTGATTTTAACATGATTATTTTGTATCAATAGGAGGATAAATCTCACTTAATCTATCAATTTTAATTGATTTATTTAAGTTTGATTCCATTTCTATAATTTCATTATATATTTATCTTTTGGAAGAAGGAGATTGATAAATTACTTGTAAAAGATTGTTTAGCATTGTTGTATTAAAGATTCAAACTTTTCCCTTCTTTTATTTATATTTATGAGTATAATTTTTATTATCTCTTAGTTCATTTGTTACCATATCAAAGTAAAAATCAATAGTTGCTACATGGAGTGTTTTAGAAAATATTCTTTCAAATAATTCACATTCTAGTTTTCTATTTTATAGATATTTTTTAAAATTTAATACATTTATTGAATTAGTTTAAGTTTGAAATTACTAACTAAAAACATCATTTCTCCTTAAATATTTATCAAATTTTGTAATATTATATAAAGAATTATATAGAGAATTACTTAGTTACTTTAGTGATGTTTCATCATTTTCTTTTGATTTCCTTAAATAAAAACACTGTTGCGGACAAAATAGGTAATATTTCTTGAAAACGAGAAACATTTGGCATCTTTCAATTCTGTCAAAAAAGTTCAGTTTTTTACTTCTTTTTAAAAAGTGGTCTATGCATGCGTACAACACTGCCAAAAAATGATAATATTTTGGGCACTTTTCACGTTTCTTACAAAAATTGACATGAAAAAAAAGACTTCGTTTTACTTACTTTTTGAGATTATAATTAAAAATCTAATAATAAGTTTTCAAAAAACATGCCAAAATAGAGATAATGTTTATTATTTCCATCTTCAATCCATTAAAAAATGATACAACTGTAAAAAGAAGCCATTTTCTAAATATATAGCTTATGGCATATGTATGGTTCCTCATAATCATCGCTACACAATCATTAGTTGATGTGCCTTTCCCTGAGAAGGTAGACGAGGCATCCTCTTCTTCACTATCACAAATACAATTTTTTTCTTCTCTATGTGTACACTTGAAGTTTAGACTCCTTGGGTCATCTGCTATGTTAGCATGATTGAGGATGTTCTAATTTAGTGATTCCGGTCGCGAGATGACATGCTCAAATGACCTATTCCATAAATTTTGAGTACCAGCAGGACTATGTTTCGATGCGATGTGTAGACGTCACAAAGCGACTTGCTGATGTCGCTTTGTGACATCTGCACATCGCATCGAAACATAGTCATGTTGGTACTCAAAATTTATGGAACATGTCGTCTCAACATGCTTGCGTAAACAGAATTGCTAAAACAGACCGTTTGTAAAAATCAACATCCGATCCTCTAACTTTCTTCTCTAGAGCACCTGAAACTTGATGTAAAACATCAAGTTTTGTGGTAGAGTTCATGTCTTGCATCAACTTTGATGCAAAACATCGAGTTGTGGAAAAGTTGATGTTTTGCATGAAATCGATGCAAAACATCAACTTTTAGCCTAAAAGTTTTCTTTAATTCTATGCAAAACATCAAGTTTTTATGGAAAAGTTGACGTTTTGCATAAAATCGATATAAAACATCAACTTTTTCATAAAACTTGAGCCTAAAAGTTGATGTTCTGTATCGATTTGATGCAAAACATCAATTTTTCCACACAACTCGATGTATGCAAAACATCAAGTTTTATGAAAAAGTTGATGTTTTACATCGATTTTATGCAAAACATCAACTTTTCCATAAAACTTGATGTTTTGCATAGAATTAAAGAAAAAATATACCTAGAATAAGGTGATATAGGTAGAACATAGGTTTATGGCTAAGGATCTGAAAAACACATATGGTCGCAGCCTTTGACTACAAATTTGAGAGGAGGTCATTAAAAAAATTCTTGTCTATGCAACCATGTAACCTTTGTATCATAAATAATATCGCTACATAGTAGATGCCAAAAATTCATGATAATAGAAGAGCTAGATGAGATAATCCATGATGACCTTTAATCCATTGGTTTTAATCCAGATGTGTAAGGCTCCATTGAATTGAAATACCATGAGTCGATTGATTTGCCAATCCTGATTTTTGTTCTACAATTCAATTTTAAAGCTGAAGAACTATAAGCAAATACACATGGTACGACCATCTATGTCGAGGAGGGGGGTGCATGTGAGCGTGGACTCTGCCATGCCTATGTGCAGTAGTATGCTCTCCAGCACAGGGGACCTTGAATCTACCATCATCATGAAAGCTCTAAGCTCTTCTTTACCACCATTCCAGAAGCCCTAAGCTCCTCTCTTTTCTCTTTGTACACAAAGACAATGTCTTGCATCTCTTAGCATCCTTTGCATTTCCTCCAAATAATTATAACCAGAGTTCATTCTACACTACCCTTAGACATACCATCTTTCAACATCCTTCACATGTGCTATAAATAATTATAACAAGAGCTCATTTCTACACTACTCTTAGATATACCATCACCTATGTTCATGATAATGGCTATCTGGATCAAACATCAACATATGCATACTATGAATTTTTACCACCACCACATATGTACATGATATAGGCTACAATTTCTTCCCGCCACTCCTATCCATATTGTATAACAAAATTCCCTTCATGAAAACAAATGCCTATGTGGGTCGAAATTTACATCCATAGACTATATGATGTCTGCCTCTAAGATTGTCCTGCTGAAAAAATATTTCAATTTTATACTCTTTAACATGCTTAGGTTTACTTAGAGGCTCCATAGCTACCATCTTCTATATATATATATGAATACAAGTCTACCTTTGCACACCTATAAGTTGACCTCTTTAAACTCTTGGCATTAGTTATATACCATACCCACTATCTGCTTATAAATAATATAGCAAATAATTATGTCATGCAAATTGTCAAGGAAAATATATACTAAAGGCTTTACTATTCGGGTCTAGAGATAGACTGAAGGATGTTTGTAGATTTTTTCATAAATTATGGAGCTTATATTATTATGTATTCTAATAGTTTTTGAGTGCTATCAAATAATGTGCATATTTATACATAGTGGTAGAATTTGTCCCAAGAAAATCCATTTAAAAAAGTGTCTTATATTCATAAAATTTATAAAATAATTTTTTATTTAAAAAAGATTAATATTTCTTTAAGTTATGAAGACTCATGTGTCATTTTGTAAGTCAAGTTTATTTTTATGTCACAAACAACAGTAGTTTATAAATATACGAAGGTCACACGTGTTTTCAATTTTAAATTATGTAGCAAAATTCATGTATTTTTTAAATTTATACATGGAATTCTAGATGTGTTTTCAAAAAACTATGTTTTTAAGCCATTTTTGAGATTTCATACATTTTGGGAGAGAATCTTTTTAGGTAATCCTTGTCAGTTATCTATTTTGCTCGCAACAGTGTTTAAAACTTAACTTATTATTTCCTTATGTTCAAAGGAGCAACATGATAACCTATGAGATTCAAAAATGAACCTAAAATATGAAGAACTATTTTTCTCCTTTATAATCATGTGTTTCAAGCTCCACCTCCACACTGTCACTGTAGAGTTGCTCACACCACCACACAAGGCAATCGCTCTCTCTCACTCCTCCACACAAGCATACAAGTATAGAGAAGGAACATGTGCTAGAGTACTCTCTCTCTCAAGACCAAAGTAAGAACTCTCATAACACAAAGGTGGATTGTGTCCATTCATTATGAGAAAATGCCTTATATACAATTGGCCCTTATTCATACTTGGGCGCCCAAAACTTACTTAACTAAGGCCTTGGGTGGCCAATATCTCATAATGTACACCTTTTATAATGCTTTTGCATGACACTTATTAATCTCCTTAAATGGAGGAGCATATTTGTTAATTCAAAATGGGATTAATGCATAGTGTTCTTGGTCATTACACAAACTTGGGCACAACCATCAATGTACAGTTTGGGAATTCAGCTGAACTCCTTTCTTCTCCTTCTTGGAAACCCTTGTGCTAACCAGTTTGCTCCATGTCCTTCTGAGTTTAGGGCACATCTAAAACAACTGGGGCCAAGTCAAAGTGGGTCCCTTTTGGGGGAGATCCCTCTTCAGATCATACTCTTCTTCGTGAACCCCTAAGGGAAAATCTTGCATTCCAATATGCCTCCTGGGTCTTCTCTTCCACTCACCTTCTTTGAAATGGTCATCTACTTGCTTTCCCTTCTTCCTTCTAGATGGTCCTGCTTCATCTTCACCTTCTGCACCCCTAGTTCTTTTGTTAGCTAACATATCGGCTTCTTCATCCATTCCAATTAGATTAACCTCACTTGGTCTAGGCCCATTTGCTGGTTGTGGTGGCTAAACCTAAGGTCCTTGTTGAAATCTTCTCTTCCCTTTTGACATCTCGCCTTTCCTCCTTTCTAGGTGCCACAGAATATACATCTCCTCCCATTCTCATGGGGTAAGGACACTGAGGAGAAATATGACCCCTTTCCATACAGTTGAAACATTGGATGGAGAAATATGACCCCTTTCCATACAGTTGAAACATTGGACATTCATGTTGGGTCCTCCTCTACCTCTGCCTCTCATTCCTTCTCTTTCACCTGCCCTAGGGGTAGTTCTCCCTCCTTGCAACAAACTCATATTTAAATTCTCCATTTGCTAAGTCAGCTGATTAATACCTTGCATCAATTGGTCAACAACCATTGGAACTAGAGCAATCCTCCATTTGTCTCTCAGATCATAGTAGGTCTGTTCTCAACTAGAACCTCCTTTTGCTTCTGAGCCAACCTCTAAAAAGCTTGCATTTCTTCTCCCTTGCAATCCTCAAGGATTATCAAGGATTCATTAAAGGTACCTGGTCTTTTTAACTCTACCTTCTTCTTCAGATCAGCATGAAGGGATTAAATGAACATATCCTTTTTAAGGAGTGCAGGTGGGTGCTCTACTCCCAAGGAAGCATCCCATCTTCCCCATAGATCCTCAAAATGATCTATAAATCTATCAAATACATCCGATAGACTATGCTTCAATTTTTGTATATCTTGCCATATAGCATCTGGGGATTCACCTTTTTTGTAATGCTACACTAGAGCTCCTTTAACATCCTCATATGCTTACCTTTGATGTGGCTGACCCCTCCAAGTATGGAACCACCTTTTTGCATCCCCTTTCAATAACATGGACATCAGTGTCAATTTGTCCTCATCTCTATCCTTTCCAAATGTAAAAGATGCCAACTCCATCTCGGCCAAAAAGTCCTCTGGATCCTCATTAGCATGACCATGAAACACGGGATAAGACATCATGTTACAACCATCTCAACAGCCGTGACACTTCTCAGCTTCTACCCAATAGTGTGAAGGGTGCCTTAAAAGCCCTCCTCAGTGGGGGCACCAAAACAATGATAGCTTCGGGAGAAATTGCCCTTTTAGCCCCATCCCAATCTCACCACCGTGAGAGGAGACAGCACCACAACCCAGCAGAAACACCACTACAGGGCACCAACACACCTAGCTGACGTTCTCTGGTCCTCAACTGCCCCAATTGTATACTTCAAAACCCTCCCAACCTCCCTATTCAATCTGGCTACTTACTCAAATTGTCCTCTTAAGGTCAGCTCTAACCTCCAGTACCTTTGATCAATCAACCAAGAGCACCTCCTAACCTCCGCTGACTCCTAGCTGAATAGAACAACTTCCAACTTCCACAGAACTAGCTAAAACCTGCCTCCGAAGTCCTCTACTTGTTTCATGTCAGCAATCTGCTTTCTAGAGTCCCAAAATGTCCTCCACGGTCAACTAGCCTCAAAACCTAGTCTTAAAACCTCTCAGGACCAAGCAGCTGTGGAGGTAAAACCTCCTATCTCCTTTGTAGAGTCCCAAAATGACCTCCACGGTCACCTTGTGGAGGTAAAACCCCACTAGGTACTTCCTCTGTGGCATCGTCTACGCACATTTAAAAAAATGCCTAGTAGAGGTGAAAACAGTAGAAAAAATTCAAGTGTAAAATTTTAACATAAAAAGAAAATGCAGAAATGACTTTCCAGCAAGGCCGAACTATTATGCTCCGTCTCTTTCACATAGTTGAGAAAATTCCACCATGTTGAAGCCTGTTTTGTGTTGAGAATTTTCCACGTGGAGCGATGTTGTACGAGGCTTCCCATTTCTTTGAGACAGGTTAAAAATTGTGCTGCTGATCCATTAGATTGTACTTCGTCGTTACAACGTAGATTAACGGTGGATTGTGATCAATGGCCGCTGTGAAAGATATGCTAGTGGTGGCCTGTGGATGATGAAGGCGCGCTGCAGGCAATGACGTGGGCGGCGCAAGCCAAAGACGTTGCTAGTACGGCGGAGTTGTCTGCGGGCGGCGCTGGAGGAGAAGGCCAATGCAACGACTCAGAACAGGGCGCTGGAGGCGGAGGAGGCGGCACTGAGACGGCGGGCGGAGAAGGGAGAGGAGGCGGAGGAGACTCTAGATAGGAGGCTTTGGAAATCTTAATTGAGGAGGCCAACATGCGCATTGCCTCCCTACACCTTCAACAGCCACAAAGACAAAGGGGAGAAGGTGCGGGATGCAGACAGCTCAGCATCGACGCAGGGCGCAACCACAATCAGCCACCTGTTCAACCAGCTGGCCGAGATGCAGAGGAGGCTTGTGTTGGCATATAAGCCATATCACACTTGTCACTCACGCATGTAACTGTCTCAAAGGCTATAAATAGCCCTCTCGTGCATGTAAGCGCATAACAACATCTGATCAACGAGAACCGCCTTATGTAACTGTCTACCTCTCGTTCTTGTTCTTGTTCTTGTTTTCTTTTTCATGTTTGTCTAACAGCCAGCACCATGGCTTTCTTCCTCAATCTCTTGAGGCCACCAGGCTTTTATACGTCCAGTCGTCAACACCTCACGTGCCTGTGGAAGCGCCCGTCCCTGCTGCGCCCTGATTCTTTCAATCTCTCTCATGCTGACTTCATCTTGGGCCTTCTCGATCAATTTCATACCCCGAGAACCTGTGCAAAAGTTTGCACCAGAAGAAGATCAAGCAGATGATGCTCTTCTATTCGAAGAAAAGAAAATAAAGAAGAGGTGCCCACAATGCATGAAATCACTAATGCAGAAGCCCTGGTCCGGCAAGGTGTAGACAAGGCAAATGATTCCCTGCTGCCCATAGAAGACCCAGACGCAAAGGAGGATGGATATCAGGCAAGAAGCCCGTATGCTGCTTCGAACCAAGGCGCCCATATTACCCTTACTGCTGCTGTTGCGGACGCAGCCCATCCCGGCACTCATGCCGATGTATAAGTCAACCCCAGTTCGCCCTCTACTGCGTTTCCAAGAGACCCACAATGAAGATGCAAAAACAACCCACGCAACAGATCATGTCTCCCCTGCTTATCAACATGAAGACAAGACTGTTCAAACACCACAATCGGCAATTCTTGCAAAGGGCAATCTTTTGCCTACGACTTCCTCACAGGCAAGCCAAGATGTAAGTGGTGAAACCCCTGCACCCTACATTAGCAGCACATGAACTCACTGCCATACAAAGGGATGCAAAGAGACTATTCTGGTCATCAAGCAAGAGCATGTAAGCGCAAAGCCACTGCTCACCGAAGATGGAAAGGCAAACACACATGATGTAAGGCAGATTATATCTATTGGTACGAATCCTGCTGCCATTTATTTTGCTGCAAAAGCACCAATAGCAGCACAACAAACACGTGGCCATGCCACAAAGGTAACACAAGAAGCGGATCAAAGCCAAGCGGCGGAACTAACCGCTCACATGCAACCTGAATTTGATGCCCATCATCCTGAAGATTCAGCGTCAGCAAATGTTAGATATCATGCAATCTCTAACCCTGCACACAATGCAGAAGAGCACCCGCATGGTGCTCAAGGAGGAAAACCCACTGCTATTCCAGCAGCTCATGCCGATGGTCTAATCCATGAAACAAGCAATGCTACCGATGCAGTCCAAGAAGCTATTTTCAACATGGTTTATGTTCAAGTTTATTTGCCATTTTCATATGCAGGAAAAGATACAGCTTCATATGTTTCTCAAGTGCAATTCATTGCCTTGCCTCATGAACAAGTGATGATTTTCTCCTTCTGTATTGAAGGCTTTACACTGCAGCTTCCCTCTCCCTTTGGGGGGGATTATGATGAATTAAAAGCTCGAGTGAAGCTGCCCAACATTGCTGCAGTTTTCAGGATATACATGCACATTACGATGGAGTTCAAAGCCCAAGTGAAGATGAAATCAGAAGTAATCATATTGCTTCTCATCTTGATCCGGGCATAAATTGATGTAATCATATTAGCCTAGACTGTACTGTGCATAGGGTGCAACTCACCACACCCTTCACCAAAACGGGTGATGCACGCATGTCGCTCACTAGGAGTTCATGACAATGAAAACCATATAGGCACATCTTTAGCACTGTAATAAGTACCCTCTCATTTAGACGATAAGTCTTGTGGGGGGTATTGGCAATAAGCGATATCATCTAAAAGGCTTTTCACTCATGTATGTAACCGTCTCAAAGGCTATAAATAGCCCTCTCATGCATGTTTTTCTTTTGCATGTCTGTCTAACAGCCAGCACCATGGCTTTCTTCCTCAATCTCTTGAGCCCACCAGGATTTTATACGTCTACAGCTTGCAGACACAGAGCTTGCACTACAATCTGCCCAGTCGAAGCTCCAAAAGCTAGCTCGTGAAGCGCGTCTGAAAAGCTGAACGATTCGCTCCAGCAACTCTTGGCCCTAGCTGGCGAGCCCTCCCAAGGCCAACAAGGAGAAGCCGCAAAAAAAATAAATAGATCAAGCTCAAGAACAAGGGAGTAGTCTCGCGGGAGCTGTGATCCCTGATGCAAGAGGCCACACGCTTGTCTCTCTATCCCTCCAGACCATGCCGAATTTGTGAAGCTCAAGCTGTGATGAAACCCTTCCTCCATTGGCCTTTATCTATAGATACATTTGTATGTGCACACATGTGATAGGGAGGCCAAAGTTGTATTTGTTACACTTACTGCATACAGTGGTCATTGGATATTTGGCTATTTGTATTATTAGGGCCACATGGTTTTATTTCATATGATACATTCCATGGGGCTGAGGGGTTGTCCACGTGTAGCAGTGTAGTTGGCTATTGGAAGAGATTTCATTCCTTCATGCGAGGTTGGAATCACATGTTGCTTTTGGGGTTTTCTTGTGTGCTCTAATAGGTTCCCGATGCCTCAAGTGGAAAGACATCTAATGGGGTAAGATTTCTTTTTCAAATGAGCCAATCTATGTATAGAGATGGAGAGAACTAGAAAGGGCTTGTTTTGTGTGTCGATTGTTCATTTGGTTAAAGCTTGTTCTTTTTCTTTCCCATGGAGTGAAGAGTTGAGTGCCAGGGATTTGGTAGTTCCTCATTTGGTATAACTTTAGATTAGGATTAAGTGTGTGAGAATTGACAAAATGTTTGTGTAATCAAGAGGTGAGATTGAGATTAGGATTTTACATTTTCTTACACTATTATTCTCCTCTTTACCATCGAGTTGGTGAAAGCAACAAGGTACGTGTTTCCTCCACACTTGTGCCATTGACACATGTCTAATCGAGGGAAAGAGGCTACTTTGGCGGTTAGCAAACAGATTTGGTGCAAAATTTTAGTCTTGCTAGTTCATACAAATGTGGCCAACTAACCTTTATTATTTCCTTCTCATCCCATTCAAGCTTGATTGAATTCTTAATTTGCAAAATGTAAGTCATAACCAACTACATTAAATTTCCTCCTTAATAGCTTTTAAAAGTTATGAAAAAGACATACATGTCATCCAACTTTTCAAATTAAAACGTAAAGAAAGTAATAAGAAAGACATTTTTACGCAAAAAGAACAATTTGTTACAGGTGTCCTTATGAAATTCTCAATGTCATATTTTTTAGTAAAGTTAAGTTTGAAACCAAAAATGCAAGGAGAACACTAGGTCTTGGCAAGACCAAAAAATTTAGACCCCCAATCCATGTGAATTAGAGCAACCTTCTGGTACAATGACATCATTTCTTGTTCTTATGGAGGTCGATCGAAACGCCTCTAGAGTACTTCTTGCTTTTTATGAGGTCAAGTGAATTAGCATTGATTAATGAGCACCTGTGGTATTTAGTAGCATTATGTGTTTGCTTGTTTTTATCTCAAGGAATGCATATTGACACATTCTTATTTATTTCTGTTTTGCAAATATTACCACCTCTTCAAGTTGCCGCATCTAGCAATTACATCTAGCAATTATGCTCAAAGAGGTGCTTATTTGAAAAGAGACTCATGTTGAGGTTCCAAAAAAGGTACTTGATAAAAGACCTTGAAAAGGGACTTGATAAAAGACCTTGTGGTTAACACCTCTATTGGCATGCATTTTTATGTGTAAGACAAAATTAAGATGGCCAAATAAGGACCTCTTGGCTATGGTTGCCCAAATAGGGACCCCCATATAGCTTTAAAGTAGCTAAGAAGCTATGCTAGTCCATGTTATGGGCCTTCTTCCTAATTAAGATTGCCAAATAGGAGCCTTCTTGGCATAGAAGTATATGACAGTTCATGATCTATTGTTAATAAGCATGGAAGTATATGATCTATCGTTCGTAAGCATAGAAGTATATGCCAGCCCATACATGGGTGGGCTTGGGTACTCACTAACCCCCTTCCTCTTGACATGACAAGCATGTGATAGATCAATCTCACTACATGAGTACTAGAAGAGGCAAAGGCCTGCCAGTATGCACACCCCATTGATATGATAAGAGGTGACTTTGACTTATAATACATGAAATGCCTTGAACCAGTGCTTTGTGCTTCATTCCAAAGCACCCATCATTGCAAGAGGGAAATAGGACACAAAAATCATTTTTGATGGTATTAGTTAGTTAGTTTAAGGTTAAACTTTTTTATCAAGTAAGGTTGGGAAATAGTTTCAAAAAGTTGAGAAATAATCCTATATATAGAATTAGATCCAATATAATCTACTCAAATTGTATCTTTTTACGAATGTCGTCTTTGCATCGTTTCTACCTTTATACAGTATTAAATTCAATATAATCTACTAAAATAGTATCTTTTTACAAATGTCATTTTTGCATGGTCTCTGCCTTTTGAGATTCTTCATGCGCACTCTCTTTCTCCCTCGAAGAATCATGAACCTCTCTCTCCATCTCTCTCGCTTGTAGACTTGTGTAGGAGAAGAGCGCTTACTATCACTGATGTTCTCTCTTTGGACCTACGTAGTAGAAGACTACTCTCTGTCCTCATCCATCTCTTTCTCTCTCTCTGTCTCTCTCTCTCTCTCTCTCTCTCTCTCTCTCTGTGTCTCTCTCGAATTGCAAAAAAGAAGGTGATTCTCTTTCTGTGTGCCTTACAGGTTGGGCCTTTATGTGGCTCGAGGTTGAGGTCGCTGGTGGAGACAAAAGAACAAAGTGGGAGGTTGGGACGGCATGCTCCCCGCATGCATAGTCTTTCTTAGCCCAAGCATTGTCTTTTTTGTCCCACATCATATCAAATCCAGGAGTCTCTCTCATGCAAGTGGCGGTGAGGAATAGTGTGGAGGTGAAGGATGACGGTTGGAGAATGAGCCGGCAAGGGAGACCGACAAGAGGGTGGAGCGTTGGTGTTGGGTGTACTAAAAGTGGTTGTGATGGTGTAGACCTTAGAAACCCCTCAGGTAAGGACATTAATTAAGTAATGCCACAATAAAAAACCTAAATAAGGACCCACAATACTAAGTTGAATAAGGGGGCCCTAAAACTCTTATGCCTAAAGAGACTAAAATGCTCAAAATTGTAAACTTTATTATAATTGAGCCATGTGAACAAACGACAGCCTTGTTGTGTGTAAATTCCTTCTTTTATTTAAAATAATTATCTATATAGTCTTTCAATTAAAAAAAGAGGAGGATAAATTTGGGCAGTATAAAATGTGGCAAATTGCAAAATGTTCTTGTCCTGGCAATCATCTAACAAATGCTATTTAGGCACGACAAAGGACATGAAACTTTTACTAAAATTGGAATCGATTTCGAGGGCTTGATGGGTCCAATTTTCATACCAAAATTGGCATGTGTTGTTACGAGGGGGAGGGGTTTTTGAGCGTTGAGGAGGACAGGTTCTACAGCTTGAGCTTGGCAAGATCTTGGAGGGAGAGAGAGACGAGTGTATGGTCTGCATTGGGGTCATCATCTTAGACAAGTTCTTGATTTTTAACCATAATTTCTTCCAGGTCCTCCTTGTTGGCCTTGAGAGGGCTCGCCCATCGCCAACAAGCGTCGCTGTCGCGAATCGTTCAGGCACATATGATAGTGCGTCCATGCGGCCTGCGAGCCTCCTCTACATCTCGGCCTAGCTGGACATGCGACTGATTGTCGCTACCTGAGTGGATGCTGAGCTGTCGAGCGTCGGGCACATAGATACTCCTTGTGCTGTTGTTGGTTTTAAGAGAGGCGATGAGTCTATTTGCTTTTGAATGCTCCCCCTTTGTCCATCCCTCCCTCTTTTACTTTCACGTTCTAGAGGGACCCCTTATTGCACATTGTAGAGAGAGCTATAAGTCATGATACAGACCCAAAAGAATCCCAAAAGCCTAGCCCACACACATTAGAGCTTGAACATGTGCGAGCCCATTACATTAGACCCAAAAGAATCCTAAAAACCTCACACCTCATGCTCGGTAGCCGTGCCCTCACACCCCCGACACACCAAGTTGCCTCCTCCTATTGGCATTGCCTTCGTCTTGGCTCCATCCTTGCTAGAAGTAAAAGTAGCAAAAATCTTGAAAACAATGCTAAAATAAATATTATAAATGCATTAAATAAGGAAAAACAAAATCAATTAGAGAGGACGAAGACATTGCAATTGAGGGAACAACCACATTCAAGTCCTATAGCTTGTGCCACCTATCATGGAGGTGTTAAGATATCGAGCTTAACTTGTGTTGGGTAATAGCTTTTGCACTTAAGTCACTAGAGATTACTTTCCCTTATCTTATGTTATGGTTGTAGAGAAGAGATATAGAAGAAAATTTAGCCATCCATCTCTCTTGTGTGCTTGTTTACTCTTGTGAGTGTGTGTGTGTGTGTGTGTGTGTGTGTGTGTGTGCGCTTGCAACAAGGAGCTCAAGTTCTCCCTCTCTCCTGTATTCTTCTCCCTCTAATTCTTTCTCACCCCATTCGGCCACATAACTTCTTCTCACCCCATGCAAGCTTGAGTGAATTCACAATTCTCAAAATGTAAGTTATAAGCAACTGTATTAAATTTTCTCCTTATTAATAGCTTTTGAAACTTCAAAGGGCTATGCAAAAAATCCATAAATGTAATCCAACTTCAAAGATAAACATAAAAAACTAATAAGAAAGTGTAAACACACGAAGAAAATTTTTAAATGTATTCTCAATGTTATATTTTAGTGAAGTGCTTTGAAACCCAAAATGCAAGGAGAACACTAGGTCTTGAAAACCATGGGCTCTAGGCTATGTAGGGATGTTGGGGGGATTGGCTATGCTAGGGAGATTCACTGAAACTGAAGGGGCTAGCAATCTGATTTTTTGCCTTATTAGATATTATTGTTTGTGGGAGATCTGGCACTCGAGGAACTGCTTAGTGTTTCAAAAAGAGCCAAATAAGGGGCTAGATGTGACTGAGTTGATGTATAGATATGTTCACCAATGTTGGTATGTATATTATGTTAATAAAATGAATGATAGCTCCTTTATTGAGGTTGTTCAGGCCCTTCAACTTGGAATTGGTTGAGCTACTCACTGACTGTGGAGGTTTCAGGACATACTAGGGTGACCTAACAAATCTTGATATGTGGTAGGGCTACACTAGAAAGGACTTGAAGGCAAGATGACCAATGTTTGGACCTAAAATGAGGAGATGTTATTTGAAGGAGTAGCAGTCGATTTATACTTTTGTAGCCTTCGTTGTGAATCCCATGAGACTTGATGTGAAGGTTTGGATAAAGAAAATTATATAGAGGCGCTAACTCCCAAAGGTTGTACTACTACTTGTGGTATGTATACAGTTGGGCTACCATCTTTCTTGGCAACACTCTTCCTTTGTTTGGAAGGATCAAATCTGTTGCTTGCTGAATAGAGATTGGGTGGGACAGATGTGGAAAAAGGTCTTTTGTAAATGACTGCTTTTAAGTTATAAATATAACTATTTTATGTTTGCCCCCAAAAAAAGAACACTAGGTCTTGGCAAGGCCTAAAAATTTAGACCTCCAATTCAAGTGAATTTAGATGGTCTTGTTGATCAATAAGTGCCTCGTGGTAATTAATATCGTACGTAGTATTATGCATTTGCTTGCTTTTATCTCAAGGAATGTCTTTTGACACATTGTTTTTTATTTCTCACTATTTTTGCAAATATTACCCCCTCTTCATGTGGTTGCATCTAGCAATTGTGCTCAGAGATGCTTATTTGAAACTAGATTCATGTTGATGTTGCAAAAAAGAGACCTAGCAAAAGACCTTGTCCACAAGTTTAGTTTAGTTTGCACTTGCATAATTTCAAAAATACCTTCAAATTTAAAACTTAAAGGTACAAATACCTTTAGATTTTGAGAAATTATAGAATAAGATTTCAAGATTTTCTTTTATAAACAATTTCAAAATTTTTAGATAAAGGTTTTTCACTTTTTGAGAAAATACTTTTTTTTTGGGGAAACACTACCTTGTTGTTGTGGTCATCTTTGTTGATGTGCATTTCTCCGTCTTATAGAAAAAATTAAGATGGCCAAATAAGGGCATCCTTGCTCTCGGGGGGAGGGGGGTTAGTATATGTAAACCCTCTATAGCATGTGCGTTCAAGGCCTATTAAAAAACCCCTTATCTGTGAATGTTTCATGAATAAAATGTACCCTTTTTCTATTCAATTTGTGAATACCCCTTTTAAATGGTACCTTTTTATATATAAAAAATGTGTAAGATAAGGATTTTAAAAATCCATTCTGTTGAACTCATGTGCTATGTTTATATATTTATGAGTGACCCCCCGAGTCCTTACTAAGGTTGCAAAATAGGGACCCCCTTGTACCTTTAAAGTAAATAAGAAGCTCACTGATAAGACTGCATGACTAAGTGCCACGGGTCTTAAAGACCATTGCTAGGTGATATCAATTGATGGCATTGATCAAAATCACAATGCTTTTTTTGGATTGTCGGATAAAGTAGACTAAGGTCAGTAAACTAGGGCCAGTAAACTAGGGGTGAATAATATAGAATATAATGGCTTGAAACCACATGGTTTTTTTGCTTGAAGGTATAGTGTAGTGGTAAGATGTTTCCATTGGTGACCTGAGGTCTTGAGTTCAAATCTTCTTTCGCACATAACATTTTGCTCCAAAATTTTCTAAGTCTCAAACCCAAGTTTACCCTCATTCCATGATGTAAACTAGAAAGTAAACTATGCTCGTTTAGTAAACTAGAAAGTAAACTATGCCCGTTTAGTAAACTAAGAAGTAAACTATGATTACTTAGTAACCTAGTTTATTGGCCCTAGTTTACTGGCCTTAGTTTACTTCATCCGACGGCCCGAAAAAGGCGTCGTGGTTTTTGCTCAATGACATCCATTGATATCACTTGACAAGGGTCTTTAAGACCCCGTGGCACTTAGTCCTGAGGCTGATAAGCGGTGACTTTGACTTCGAATATGTAAAAGCCCTTGAGATTGCGCTCTGTGCTTCATCCCAAATTGTCAGATCAGATTCACAACTGAAACAGAAGGAGCCCACACAACGGCGAGATATGCCTAAGAAAGAGACAAACACTCAAAAAGTGCAAAAATGCAAGCTTTGTTATATTTAGCCACTTCAAAGCACAGACGACAAACTTGCTGTGAGCCTGTGTGTATATGTCCTTTAAAAAGAAGTAAAAAAATCCTTGTAGTCTCTTGAAAAAAAAAGAGGAAGATAAATTTGGGCAGTGGCAAATTGCAAAATTGTCTTGTATTGCCAAGGTCGTACACGAAAAATTGTTGAAGCTCCCTGTCAGAAAATTTTAGCAGAATTGGAATGGGTTGTTACGAGGGTGAGGGGTGTCTGAGCGTTAAGGAGGAAAGGTTCCAGAGCTTGAGCTTCACGAGGCCGGCCAGGTCTTGGAGGGAGAGAGAGACGAGTGTGTGGTCTGCATCATCAGGGTCAACATAGTTCTTTATTTTTAACCATAATTTCTTGCGGGTATTCCTTGTTGGCATCGCCACCTGAATCGTTCAGCATGTAAAACTGGTCAAGCTGCTTCCGAGCGGCCTGCAAAAGGAGCTCTGCGTCCGCGACCCTCCTCTACATCTCGGCCAGCTGGCTGGACAGGCGGCTGATTGTCGCTGCCTGAGTGGGTGCTGAGCTGTCGGCGTTAGGCGCAGAGAGGTCCCGGGCCTCCACCTTGTGCTGTTGTTGGTTGAGACACCTTGTGCTGTTGTTGGTTGAGAGAGGCGATGAGTCTGTTACCTTCCGTTATGCGTTCGAATGCCTCGACCTCCAGTTCTCCCATCTGCAGCGCCAGTCTCTCCTGCATTCCATGGGGCTAAGGGGTTGTCCACATGTAGCAGTGTAGTTGGCTATTGGAAGAGCCTTCATGTGAGGTTGGAATCACATGTTGCTTTTGGGCTTTTCTTGTGTGCTCTAATAAGTTCCCTGAGAGTTTTTCATGCCTCAAGTGGAAAGACATCTCATAGGGTAAGATTTCTTTTTCAAATGAGCCAATCTATGTATAGAGATGTGCTTGAGCCCGGATTTGCTGTCTTTTTGTGTGCTTGGAAGGTACATTCATTTGGTGCGTTCGCCGCCGGGAGGGGCTAGCCATGAAATTTGCAAGATATGTGAGCTGATTTTCTTGGGTCAAAGCCAAATTTGTTCTCTCTGTTATTTTCTCTTGTGTGTGCTTAATTGAGTGAGTGAGGGTGAGAGAGAAAGATACTTTTCTCGGGCTATCATACTTAGCAATTCTCTATTGATGAAAGGTTCATAATATTTGGGAATTGGGAGATTTTGGAACTGCGGGGGTTATGGCAGAAGAAGAAGGAGTAGAAGCGAGGGGAGAGCAACAAGAAAGCATGCAGAAGGGAGAGAAGAAGAAGCGCATTCAGACTGCATATTGGCACGCCAGCAACATGTCTATAGTGGAACCCAATATATAAAGAAGGTAGAGGCTCAGACAAGATATGGGGGCTGCAAGGACTGCCGCAATGTAAGAGAAGAAGCGGGAGGGACAGAAGGCCTGGCTCGTGTGTAGAAGAAAGCAAACAGCGCTGCCGTGCCTACCAAAGAATGAAAAAGAGAGTTTCTGCTGCCTGCGCATCGCTGGAGGAAAGAGAGCCTGAGCATGTGACTTGTGTGCGTGTCTGCAGAGAACGGTGGAGAAGATAGTGAAGGACTTGCGCTGGCTGCAGTATACCACTGTAGAGAGGAGAAGAAGAAGCTCCAGATCCGTTGATTGAAGGACAAGACCACCATGAAAGCATAGCAGAACTGAGTTGACTGAAGGTTCTATGTGTATGTGTGTTTAGTGCTGCAGTTGCGCAGAGGAAGGGAGAGAGGAAGAGAAGAAAAGTGTGAGAGCATCCTTCAGCCAAATTCAAAAGCATGTTTGAGCGGCTATTAGCATTGTGCGCATCAGATGGAGGGAAGGAGGTAGAAATCGACGTTGCTCTGTGCTACTAAAGAAGGGCAATTAATGAAGAAGCTGGCTGCAATGTCGTCAAGTGCTCGCTGCCAAGTAAAGGAGGATTGGCGCTACCCTGTGAGCCTGAGAAGGAGAAATGAAGCTGTTGCACTGTTGTACTGCTATCTGCGTGTGGAATAATGGGAGCAAAAGCACGTGGTTGTGCCTTTTCAAGAACGCTGCCGAGTGTGTGTTGAGCACGTCGTTTTCCAGAAGATTTTTGTCTTTTTATTTAAGACCCATCACCTAATTTTTAAGGGGCCACTCCTACCAAGGTATCACCAAAAACACACACATTTCATAATAGTGAGCTTGGGTACGCCGGAGAATTTTTCCGCAGCAAGGCTGATGCATCGGGTGGCTGGGCTTTGTTGAAGATGTTGTGTGAGGGAGCGCTTATATGTTTGTATCTATTGTTGGGGATGGTGTTCGATGTTGGGAGTTGATGTTTTTTTTCTTTATGAAGTTTGTGGGTTTGTTGTGAGCAAGAGGTTGTTGTTGTATCTCCTTATCCTATGTGTTTGGAAGATGAAGTAGTGTAGAAGTAGGAGATGGAGTAGGAGTTTAGAGTTTGGGGATGTTTGGGAGAAGTTTGATGAAGCTGTGATGTTTGTTGAAGAAGTTGTGAAGAAGGGTGTGAGAGAAGTGATGATTGGGTTTATTAAGTATGCTGAATAGTGGGGTTCTTCATCAATTTGTTGTTCGCGGGAGCTCACAAGCTAAGTGTGGGAGGAATGATAGCCTCCAATTTTGACATCAAATAGGCTAAGAAGATGCAGCTTTTCTCAAATAAGAATGATGTTATCCCATGTTTATTTTGTATCCAAGCCTAGACATACGCTTGTTGCCATGTAATTTGTACGCATGTCCAACTTTGTAAATGCTTGGCAATTTAGCGGGTCCACACTTGTAAAGCCAAAGCATGGAAACTCTCTCTAGCTATTTTGTAAGGTTAAAAGCCATGGTCTATGTATGCACAAAAATGAAAGCTAAACCTAAGGTTTCAAAAAGCTTATGTAACAAACTTTTCAAATTCAATAAAGAAAGAAAGAGAAAGGAGTCGTGTGATTTGGGAGGTTGGGAAGTTGGAAGTTGGTTACAACCTCTCTCTACCTTTATCTACCAATCACACGTTTCTTTTCAAACTCTCTCATTTGGCACAAACTCTTGCTTTCTTGTTTCTTGTTTCTTCCATCTCTCTTGTGCTTCAACGCCATATCCATGGAGGAAGAGAGTGAAGAACAAGATGGTGAGGATGATCTCCATGCTTATCTTTTGTGTGCCATAACCTAGGTCTAGTTTCTTTTTGTGTGTGCATGGCTGTAGTTTCTTAGAGAGAGAGAGAGAGTGTGTGTGCCATTCTTGTGTGTTTCTTGAGTGTTTCTTGCAGTTTTCATGGCTATGGGGCACCCCAATGCGTATATTTCGCATGCTTGAGCCCGGATTTGCTGTCTTTTTGTGTGCTTGGAAGGTACATTCATGAGTGACCTCCTGAGTCCTTGCTAAGGTTGCAAAATAAGGACCCCTTGTACCTTTAAAGTAAATAAGAAGCTCACTGATAAGACCTCAGGACTAAGTGCCACAGGGTCTTAAAGACCCTTGTCAGGTGATATCAATGGATGGCATTGATCAAAATCGTGACTTTTTCTTGGATCGTCGGATAAAGTAAACTAGGGCCAGTAAACTAGGGTCAGTAAACTAGGGGTGAAAAACATAGAATATAATGGCTTAAAACTGTATGGCTTTCTTGCGTGATGGTATAGTGTAGTGGTAAGATGTTTCCAATGGTGACCTGATGTCTTGTCATGAGTTCAAATCCTCTTTTGCACACATAGCATTTTGCTCCAAAATTTTCTAAGTCCTAAACCCAAATTCACCCTCATTCCATGATGTAAACTAGGGAGTAAACTATGCCCACTTAGTAAACTAGAAAGTAAACTATGCCCGTTTAGTAAACTAAGAACTAAACTATGATCGCTTATTAACCTAGTTTATTGGCCCTAATTTACTGGCCTTAGGTTACTGACCCTAGTTCACTGTATCTGACGGTCCAAAAAAGTGTCGTGGTTTTTGATCAATGCCATCCATTGATATCACCTGACAAGGGTCTTTAAGACCCCGTGGCACTTAGTCCTGAGGCTTATAAGAGGTGACTCTGACTTTGAATATATAAAAGCCCGTGAGACTGAGCTCTGCGCTTCATCCCAAATTGTATTGAGCTCTGCACTTCATCCCAAATTGTTACATCAGATTCACCACAACTGAACCAAAAGGGGCATAAGGGGGCCCACACAACGGAGAGATATGCCTAAGAAAGAGACAAACACTCAAAAAGTGCAAAAATGCTAGCTTTGTTATATTTAGCCACTTCAAAGCACAGACGTGTGTATATGTCCTTTTAAAAATATATATATATATTTTTTAGTCTCTTTTAAAAAAAAAGAGAGGAAGATAAATTTGGGCAGAATAAAATGTGGCAAATTGCAAAATTTTCGGTCGTACACGAAAAATTGTTGAAGCTCTGTCGGAAAATTTTACGTGTATATGTCTTTTTAAAAATATATATATATATTTTTTAAAAAATATATATATATATATATTTTAGTCTCTTTTTAAAAAAAAGAGGAAGATAAATTTGGGCAGAATAAAATGTGGCAAATTGCAAAATTTTCTTGTATTGCCAAGGTCGTACACGAAAAATTGTTGAAGCTCTCTGTCAGAAAATTTTAGCAGAATTGGAATGGGTTGTTACGAGGGCGAGGCGTGTCTGAGCGTTAAGGAGGAAGGGCTCCAGAGCTTGAGCTTCACGAGGCCGTCCAGGTCTTGGAGGGAGAGAGAGACGAGTGTGTGGTCTGCATCATCAGGGTCAACATCTCCGACAAGGTCTTTATTTTTAACCATAATGTCTTGCGGGTACTCCTTGTTGGCCCTGCGAGGGCTCGCCACCGCGAAGCGTGAATCGTTCAGCATGTAAAACTGGTCGAGCTGCGTCCGAGCGGCCTGCAATAGGAGCTCTGCGTCCGCGAGCCTCCTCTGCATCTCGGCCAGCTGGCTGGACAGGCGGCTGATTGTCGCTGCCTGAGTGGATGCTGAGCTGTCGGCGTTAGGCGCAGAGAGGCCCCGGGCCGCCTCCTTGTGCTGTTGTTGGTTGAGAGAGGCGATGAGTCTGTTACTGTGGAAATCGAAGGGGAGGCTACAGCCATGCTGGTGTTGCCATGGCTGCAGCAGGAAACGCGCAAGAAGGGAGATGGAGAGAATCGCGTTGCAGATGAATCGTTGTTAATTGATTGATCGATTGGTTACATTTATATAGAAGTAGAAGCACCCATTCATTTGCATCACTTCGTGATGGGCGTTCACACTCGTATAGGGACACGAGCATTAATTCCAACACTCCCCCTTAATGCGAATGTCCGCATGAGGGTGAATGAGGAAATGTGATGTGTGCATTATGAATCCATGTGTAATGCTATCTATCTTTACATCATGAGTCGATGATGATATAACTGCTTTGGTAATCGCAAGGCATTTGTTTTGTGATTATCTCGATATGCTTTTTGTCGAAGTTGATCTCCTTGACAACCACAAGACACATGTTCCAATATGATGTTGAGACATTGTGCTTGGTAGTAAGTGCAACATGTGTGTTTCGATATGATGTCGAAACACAAGTTCTTCCACTCTCAGACTTGCCATCCGTATTCTCCCCCTCAAGTTGAGTAGTGGAATTCCAAGTATTGCATTGGGTACATGTCAAAAGAGAAATTAATATATGAGTATGAGTTGAATTATCAAAATATATATGTGATATGATGTTATTTACAAGTGTATATGTACAATTAAGTTTAATTTGTCATCGCTCAGAGGCTGATTCGTTTTCAGCTTGTCGAAGATAATGTTTAATTTTGGCCTCATGGATGCTGTAGACACTCCAATGGGCTCAATTGCCTCTTTGGGCATAGTTGTTTCCCTCTTGGGGATTCACAATTCTCTGTTTGGGTTGTTGTTTCATGCCACTTTGGGCGTTTAGGGTGGACGATTATATCACCCATAATTTTGTTTTAATATCATACCTCGTGGGTGTGGCCAACACTCCAACGGGTTGATGCCTCTTTGGGCTAACTTTTGGGCATATTTATTTGCCCAGGTCTTATATTAGTGTCCATTGTAGGACGGACCTCTTTGGGTCTTTTTACGGGTCACTGCCCATTGGTAGGTCTTTGCCTTTCTGTGGGTCTTTGCCCATTTGTGTTGTTTAATTATTTGTTTGTTTCTTTTAATCATTATTATTGTTATTATTTGAAAGGTTTTTATCATTTTTGTATAAAATGTCATGTGTGCACGCAAATAGCCTGAAAGAGTAGGCATGTTTGCGCTCACGAATAGCCTGAATGTTTAGGCATGTTCGTGATGTGAGTAAATTATTAAATATAAAATTAATTTTTAATTGATTATAAAGAAAATATAATTATTATTATTATTTTAACTTTATGTATTTGTTGATTTGTTATTAGTATATATATTGTGATTATGCTAATGGGAAAAAAAAACACAAATAGCCTTAGAAAGTAGGCAGGTTTGTGTTCACGAATACCCTTAATATTTATGTAGGTTCGTGTATTTGTTTAAAAAATATATAATTATTGTTAGTAAAAGTGTGTGATAAAAAGGATTTAGAATATTTGATGATGGTTTTTTTTTATTATTATAATTGAGATTTATTACTATGCTACCTAGTTGAAGATGCTAGAGTCTTGAATGGTACGCTACCTGGTACGCATCTCGTCTGCTGACGTGGGTGCATTTATCAAAAGGTCGAGGCTTCAAGGTGGAGGACGCGAAAGCCTGGAAAGTGGAGAGCCGTGTAGAGAGCCTTGTAGATTATAGTGGGTTGCAAGGTGGAGGTTGGTGAGAGAACAAGGCTGGTTGATGCTTCTCGTAAATGTCTGGTTGGCACAGAAGCGTAGAAGGATGGCTGGCGGTGGAGAAGCGTAGAAGGATGGGTTGGCGGATCAAATAGGGACAGGTCAGAGAAAAAATGGTTGGCAAGCCAACATAGGCGCACTAGGAGGAGGCGATGGCAGTTGGTGGCGATGCTGAAGGCGGAAGCATGCAAGGCAGGCACCACAAGCACTCCAGGAAAGAGGCGATGATACCATGTGGAAATCGAAGGGGAGGCTACAGCCATGCTGGTGTTGCCATGGCTGCAGCAGGAAACGCGCAAGAAGGGAGATGGAGAGAATCGCGTTGCAGATGAATCGTTGTTAATTGATTGATCGATTGGTTACATTTATATAGAAGTAGAAGCACCCATTCATTTGCATCACTTCGTGATGGGCGTTCACACTCGTATAGGGACACGAGCATTAATTCCAACAGTTACCTTCCGTTATGCGCTCGAATGCCTCTACCTCCAGTTCTCCCATCTGCAGCGCCAGCCTCTCCTCCGCTTCCTCCGCCCTGTCCGCTCGCCGCTCCAATGCCGCCTCCCGTGCCCGGCCCTCCTTCACCTTCGCCTCCAGCGCCCGACTCCGGGCTGCCTCTGCTTCCCCCTCCTCCAGCGCCGCCCGTAGCCTGCTTTCTAACTCGGCTATTGCAGCGTCCTTAGCTTGCGCCGCCCAGGTCATCGCCTGCAGCCTGGCCCTCATCAACCACAATGGCTCTTCCTCATCTCCTTTTCCCACTGCATCGCGCTCTACAAGTGGGCTCCCAATTGCCATCGCGGCCGTTGATCAAAATCTCCCTCTTCCTTGTAAGGAGCAGAAACATCATATAGGAGAGACTCCTGTATGTAGGGCGCAACGCCGTCGTGTCCCGATGCAATGCATCCAAACACACCTTTAAAGTTCACACCGTTTCTTCGCCCCTGCCTTCTTCTGCTTCCACGTGGCAATTCCTGGCCTTTCGCAAGGACAACCACAGATTTCAAGACGGGTCACTCGTGGGCAAGCCTAGGGACTGTTTTAGCCTTTTCTAGAAGCCTGGGGATTCCTAAAAAATTTTTTAAAGCCTTTTAACGCTTTCACATTGTGAAGAGAGTTACATGTCATGATGAAGACCAAAAAGAAGCCCAAAAGGCTAGGCCATGCATATTAGAGCCTAAACACCCAAACCCATTAAGTGGAGCAGGGATGCACCAACTACCAAGTTGCCTCCTCCAAGTGGCAGTGCTTGGCTATATCCTTGTTGATAGTAAAATCAACAAAACTCATGAAAACAATCAAATAAGGAAAGGATCAAGATGGAGGGTTTTAAAGTGTGCAAAGCTCTTCTACACTAGGTACCCTCATACATTTTGGGGAGGAACCCTCATAGATCCTACACGCCTTCCTCTCTTGACAATTTTTGAAGCTTGAGGAAACTTCTAGTTAATGCGGGCATTCTAACCAAAAGTCGCCTAGGGAACATATCTTAGAGCCTACAAATTCATTTTGTTATAGATGTATTGGTGCTAATTACACATATTGACCCCACCTATGGTCTCTTATTAGTGTTGTGTTGTAGATGTCTGAGTGCTAATTACACATATTGACCACCTATGTTTCTTATTAGGACTATCTCAAACCAACTGCCGCCTATGGTTTCTTTTTACACATATTAACCACCTATGTTCTCTTAGTAGGACTAGATCTCAAACCAACCATGGGGGGCACTAAGCCTATGGTCTCTTTTTACACATATTAACCACCTATGGTCTCTTATTATTTAGCACTATCTTAAACCAACTAACCATGTGTGAAAGAAGAGGCCCACCTTAGGGATATGAATATACCTCATCCAAAAAATCAATCATTGATGAGGTTGCTATGGTAGCCTTGGCAATGGTCATGGCTCTTATGCTCTCGATGGGACCACTTCTTCACATTCGGCATTCTATGGCCTTGACGCTAGTGGAGGAACCGATCGAGGTGATTTTTCTAAGGGAGCCGCCTTCACACCTAGCCTTAGGGACGTGGCCCCTCTTACCAGTCTCGTCAAGGGGCACATGAAATCCACCACATGCACAAGGTCCCTCTGCCCCCATTGACATTCTTCCCTTCTCCGGTCACACGAGTATGGGATCCCCCACTAGTGGGTCCCCTCTCAAAAATAGCCCATTTCATGATCCCTAGCCCTTCACCAAAGCTCGAAAATCTCTTTCACACTTCCTTTCCTCGTCAACAATCCCATCTTCCCCTATTCCTCTACTTATCTCTCTCTCCCCCTGTTCCCAACCCCAATCCTTGCTTCTCCTCACCTACAAGCTTCCCATCTTTTTTCTTCTTAGCCCCCTTCGTCATTCTACATCTACATTAAAGGGGGTGTTTTCTCAATAACAACATGGGTGTGTTCCCTATACAATAACATGTGCTTGTTTCCACTTAGTGAGTATTGTTTCTCACTAAATGCTTGTTCTTTCCACTAACATGGGTGCATTTTCTGACTAACATGGTAACTGTTAAAACCCTAAGATCTCTCGAGATAATTAACATGCATAAACATGCATAATTCAGGCATAAACTCTACCACCCAACCACCCCCAAGCCCAAGGGTTGCACACATGAAATATAATGGAGTACCACATACCTTAACCTTAGTGTCCCATTCCACCAAGAGGTATAACTCCAATACAATAGCACTCAGCTCTATAGTGAAATGGCAAGAATGTAGATACAATCCTCTACACAAGAGAACATCCCTTGAGTGTGCCCCATGCCCCTATTATATAGGAGGGCCCTCAAATGACTCTTGACTCTCCATTTCCCATGTGTGAAGCTTGGATGCATGACCCTAACCTTAACCCTTAAGGTTAGTCCTAACTCATGCTCCACTAGAGCTTGTTCCCATGCTCCCATGCTCACAAGCCTAATGTGGGTTAGCCTCCTAGTATATGCACATATAATGTGTACATAACAGTAACATGGATGATTTTTCTACAATAATGTCTTTTCACTAACATGGATCCATTTTTTCTTCCATTTTGGGCTTGTAACATCATGTGGATATAATAATTTCTAATGTACACCTTATGTGGACATCAAGTGGACTTTACCTAATGCATAGAGCTCTATGCATTTGCATAAGGGATCTACCTTCTTATGCGTAGAGTTATTATGATTAAAAGCTCTTTTCAAATGAGTTCTATGAAAATGAGAAACCTCATGCATAAATAGGTGCTCTATGCATGTGAAAAAATAAATAAAAGAACTCCCATAGCACTCGAGGGTGCGGCATTCTAAAAAAGAGAGTTGGTGGGTTTAGAACTTCCACAAATAGAATGGAGAGAACAATGAAGACTTACATGGACTAGGGAACAATGAGGAATTAACTGACGAACGATAAGGACCATGAAGTAGGGTGAGGACCCACATGAAGTAAGGTGAAAAAATAAGAGAATATTATTTGCATGCTCTTTATGCATATGAGAACTCTTATGAATTTTCATAAGGGCTTTACCTTATGCATAGATCTCTCCTTGATCCCCATTAGGAACTCAATGGAGTCTTCTTGGGCCCTTTTATTTGGCAGTTTAAGGGAGTCAAACCTTTTCTCTTAATAAGAAACGTTTTCTAATTTGAAGCTTCAAAACGGCTACTTTATTCGAATTTGAATTTTGGGGGAAAAATGGAATTTAAAATCTAGCGGATAAAACCATATCATGTAACATATCTATGGAAAGCTCTTGATGTGTAGATCACGGATCTGTAATCTCAGCTCAAATCGGAGCTTGTATGTAGAAGTTATGGAGGTCCGAAAATTGTAAAATTGCCCCCTCCCCTTTTTGGGAAAAAAAGTGCACCCTTTGACCACTCTTACACCTCTCTTACAAACCATTGGTTTTTGCTTACATGGCGGGCTCCTATTTGTCAAAAAGTTAAACGTTTCCATAACCTCATGGCAAATTAAAGGGCCCAAAAAGACTCCATTGAGTTCCTAATGCTTATGCAAATGCATAGAGATCTACACATTTGCATAAGGGCTCTACCTTATGCACATGTCTCTCATTAAGAGATCTTATACATAAGGTAGAGCCCTGCTATAAATGCATACAATTATTACAAATGAGAGATCTTACAAATGAGTGCTTTCATGCATATGAAAGAAAGGAACTCCCATAGAACTTAAGAATGCGGGCATTAAAAAAAGAGCATTGGGTTTAGAGCTTGTTGTAAGAGAGGGGAGAGCCGATAAGTGAAGACCTAACCAAAGGAAAGTGATGACCTACAAGAAGAACATGCAACAAAACAAGATAACATTATTTACATACTCTTATTTTCATACTCTTCAAAGAGAACCCCGGTGCATAAGTTAAAGCCCTTATGCAAATGCATTGAGCTTTATGCATTTTGATAAGGGCTTTAACTTATGTATAGAGCTCAAAGGGAACTCTATGCATTTTGATAAGGGCTCTACCTTATGTATAGAGAGAGCTCAAAGAGAGCTCTACCTTATGATTGATCTCTATGCATTTTGATAAGGTCTTTAACTTATGTATTGAGCAAAGATAACCCTACCTTATGCATTGAGCTCTATACATTTTGATAAGGGATCTACCTTATGTATAGACCTAAAAGAGAATTCTATGTATAAAGTAGATCCCTTGTGAAAATAGAGCTCCATGGATAAGGTAGATCTCTATGCAGAATGGCTCTATGCATACGGACTATAACTTATAAGTAGAGCTTTATGCATAACAATTATACCATCTAAGTGGAGCTTTATGCATAACGGCTCTACCTTATGCATAGAGATGGGATAGAGATCTATGCATTTATATAAAGGCTTATTTCATGCATAGAAATCCCTTAGAATGAGCCTTGGGACACCTGGATGAAGATGTACAATACAAACACTCAAGCTTGAAAGATGTAGCTAAAGTAAGCGCTGCATAATGTGACAAGAGGGAAGCTAAGTATAAATGATAGCAAGAATGCAAAATCAATGATAATGTTGATGATGGTGTTGAAGTTGAGCTCGAAGAGGGTGCTAGACATGGAAGCCAATTGTTTAGTCTTCCTTGATGGTGACCACCTTGTAGGTGTGAATATATGAACTTTAACTTCTTGGTATATTTTATACTCACACCCAAGATAATAACATGGAGAGAGATGTAATACTTCTAACCCCCAAGACTAAGCCATATGGGGAAAGAGTTGAGCTAATGATGTCATTATAGCTTTTAGGTAGATTTGCACCATTAGTACATACCTTGAGGTGCACCAAGTCACACACAAAATGCTATTTTCATGATATTCAATAAAAATATGAACTTGTATAAAATTACTTCTTGTGGTTAGAGCATGCAAGCTGAGATACAATGTTTAAGCATCACTTTTAAATTTCCCAAAAGATATGATGTGGTGGCTTATTTGTTGCTTGGATCAATAAACATTTGTTATCTTTTCTATACAACTATCCCTCTCCCTATAGGTGGTTTTTAAAGTACGATTTTACTCATCCATCACTTTAAGGGAATTTATAGCCACTCTTGATCTAGTAGTCGTATTTGAAAGTTCTAGGAAGCTTTTACAAGGAAGATTTTTTATGGTTTGGGTAGTAGGCCTCTCACTAAAGCGGTACGGAGATTGCTTGATGCTTCAATGTTTAGTGGTAGGCCTTGCAAACTTTGATGAAAGTAAGGATTGCAAAAATCATGAATGATAGGAAAAATTTCTTCTCAGAATAGTTAGAAGATTAACCTATGAAGCTCTAGAGTATAGAGGGTTTCATATTGAATGTATGATAATCTAAATTCCAAAGGATGGACTTTGAGATTTACTGACATGATGCCATGCAACTAAAGAAGAAATCTTGTGTGCTCGTTCCTTTTTGACAACCATAGAACCCCTTTAATGTGTGTGACCATGACCATTGCAATGCTTTTAAAAAAACTGTAGTTTGCACCGGCTAAAATTCAAAGAATGCAGCTATACTTTGCACCGACTAAAATTCAGAAAAGGTGTGGTTTGCACTGGCTAAAATTCAAAAAAACCCGGCTACAGTTTGACCTTATTTTTGAAGAAAAAATATGAAAATTGAATATTTTTAGTTGTAAAACTAGCTAGGAGAAAGTGTTTTTTTTGGACGGCAATGCATGACTAGCAAGATCATGTATTTTTTGTATCGATATCTGCTCTTTATTAAACACAACTTATTCCCTCTTCATGTGACCAAACTAGAGGGAGAAAAGAGGATTTTAAAATTTAAAAATGAAGGTATAATTTTTCATGCTTGGGTTTTTTTTTGGTAAGGGGACTCACAGACTCACAAACTCATTACAAACTAAAAACACTCGTGATGACAAGTGTCTTCGCAGCAGCACCAATGAAAGGGAGCAAGGTGTTGATCTTTCTCCTACTCCAGTTCAAGCCTTGTAATGGCGCGAGTCTGCAGAACTAGCATCACAACAAAAACAATAAAAAAAAACAGGTACTCATCGACTTCCTAGGCGTCTCCCAACACAACTCACAATAGGCAAGTGTCCCCTTTCTTTTTTTTCTTTTTTTCTTTTTAAGAATTTCACTAATGAGAGATCAAGGTTGCCCATGAATGTTAAAGAAATCGTAAGCTCTACACTTGCAAAGATCCCCGTGGATCCTCTTTCCATGAGCTCCCTGAAAACAAAGGTATTTTCTTTTTCCCAACTTAATATTAGTAAGACAGTAATCGCAATCCACAATTCAGTTGGCATTTAAATTTGATCTGGTGAAATTCTTTATGTAATTAACTAATTTTTGGTGATTAAAGAATTAAGGTGACTAATATATATTGTGCTATCTTAACTGTAGCTTCTGTAGGAGGTGCTGCTATAGCAGGTGGGGTTGCTGTGGAAAGGGGAATTAGCAAAGATCCCCCACCCATCAGCAGCTTGATGCACTTGGGGAAGATTTTTACAAAATTATCCTTAGAGAAGAGCCTTTCAAATCAATCAAGGCAAAAAAAATATTGGGTTTTATATGACAATAATGTTTTTTTTTTGCATGTACCCCTTTGCCTATCTAATGGCTACTATTTGATGAAGACATCCTCTCAAGACTCCATGCTTTACACACTATGCACAACAAAATCCATGAAACAATCTTTTTGTGCAAGTTTCGGATGTCACAAAGATGTATAGGTGGATGCCGTTTCTTCCAATAAAGCCAGATGACTCCATGGCACTGACCTTCTTTCAAAGTATTGATTATGAAGTATTCCAATCATAGAGATGGACAAGCCAGATATACAAAACTATATCACACCAGCGGTGATTGGGAGGGTCCTATGCCAATGAAATGGACAAGCCAGATATACAAAACCATATCACATGAGCGGCAATTGTGAGGGGCCTATGCCGGTGCAAGGGGCGTGATTGGTTTAAGGAGATGGCATCTAAGACACTTGAAGAACTTGCTCTGCCTGTGATGGGCCCTGATGAGGTACACATCTACTTGAGATACCCATGGAAATAGGGAGGGGGTAGCCTCAGGAATTACCCAGCCACCGCCGATGTAATGGCCAAGCAAAAAAGAAATAAACCAACCCATATCTACATCTCTTCCTGATAATTCTAAGATCATACATAAGAATATGTGTTTATGAACCTTTTATAAACCTTCCCTATGATGTCCCTATTAAGAGAATAGTGGCGAAGTTTTATGTGTTCTAAAGGCCTTTTAACTGTTTGAGGGTCTTCTTGGGTGTGAGTAGTCCCATGCATTCGTGTGTGACTCTTTTTCTGGCATGTCAACGAGTATGGTCATCTCTTTTTGACCTGAAAAAGGTAGGACTAAAAAGGTAGGACTAAAAAAATCCTCTAATATTGTCTTTTTAAAGAGAAAATAATCAAGAGAATAAAAAGACAAAAAACCATTTAATTAGAAATTTTTTAAATCCAGTTTTTCCTCAAAAGGAAAGACATGCCTTGTTGAAGAGAATCCTTCTCTTGTTTCAATTGTTTCAAGAAAAATAAGAGGAAAACGACATAGGAAGGCCAAAACTAACCTAAGAGACCAAAATTTCATGATGTGTGCAAGAAACTAGGGTTGGGAAATCAAAGCATGGAGTGACAACATGGGTGTGGGTCACCATCCTAAGGCAATAGCCAAGAAGGCCATGAAAGCTTGGGCATGAGCACCAAGAAGACATAGATGTCTATAGAGTGAATATGATCAAAAAGGTACAATGCCTATAATCCCTATGCCTAATATAGCCCAAGGCCCCCAAAAGTACACATGTAAATGACCCTAAGGCCCAAGTGCCTAGGCCCCATTCTCCATGCGCATGTGCAACCAAATCTACTTCATTACAAACCATCCCTGTTATTACGGCTCACCACGCTAACCCTCCTTGAAACACATCCAAAAAGAGATTACCTACTGAACTGTAACTGTCGATCTTTCCAATGCTTGAGCTCGTAACCCTTGAGGTCTCCAAGCTCTACAACTCCTTGAGAAGCAATTCCACCACATCTCACCCGCCGCGAGCATTATCACACCACCGCGTTGCACTATGGATCCTTGTCCCTCCTCTCACCTCACTTCACTCACACACACTCACTAGCATACATTAGGGAGAGCGATTAGCAAGAGGATTAGTAAGAACAAGACTCAATTGCACAATGGGAGAGTATGTTGTATTAAGAGAGAAATTCACTTACATACATGGCCATAAGTGTTCACACTCACTTAAACTGTGGTCAGTCGGGTACTTTAGGCTCATGAGAGGCCTAATGCTATGTCACGTAGGCTATAACGCCTGTGACCGATGGTAGACCGGATGGCCAAGGACGTGGCCATCCGAGGTTCAGTGGGAGACCATGCGAAGTCATGGGCGGCCGGGCTAGTGTGGACGGCAGGCCACACACTATATAGCCTGGGGGATGAGGGGCAATCCTAATTCTTCCTCTATGGCTGGGCGGTGAACCAGAGGCCATCCCCTCCTGTGGTAGCGCTCGTAGCGGTGTTACAACGATCTAACACTGGTATCAGAGCGTCAGTTCGATTGGGTCAGGGTCTGTGTGTGACCGGAGTCCACTCATTGGTTTTCAACCATTCAAAAATCTTATCCTTATATCCACAATGGATTGTGTGGAGGGAGGCTACCAGAATTGAAAGGAAGAATTCTCTCTCTCTCTCTCTCTCTCTTCGTCGCACACACCAAATCGCTCCATTTTTGCAGGTAAGCGCAATGTCCTTGTTTTTTTGCGTTGAAGCTTGTCTGCGAAAAAATATTTTCGTTTTGGTGTAGAGAGAGAGGTCGTCTGGTGTAGAGCAAGTGGCTGTGAAGAGAGAGATGCCACTGGAGCTATGCGTCGGGTGAGTGCGGCTATGAAAGAAAAATAAGCGTCTGACCCGGCGGCGGCCATGAAAACAGTTGAAGTTATCTGGTGTAAACCGCTATTGTGCAGAGGGGGGGCGAAGACCACCCACGTGGCCGGCCAGCTGGAAACGGACGAACCACTGCGCAGAGGGGGCGAAGACCACACAGGCGGCCAGCTAGCTGGGAATGGACGAAAGCTCTTAAGGGGGCGAAACCAGGTAGCCACAAGCGCAGCCAAAGCCGGCGCGGCCAGCCACGACGACGAGCGACCAGCCACGACGACCGGCGCAGCCATAGCCGGCGACCAGCCTTGACGGGCGGCCGGCCCACAGGCGATCATTTTTTTTAAATTTTATCCAAAGAACGCTGAGAAATAAAATAAAACGAACGATTTTAAGTGGAGGGATAATCCTGGAGGTAAAGGGATAATCCTAGGTGGCTCAAGCACAGCATCCCGAGGAGATTAATTTTTTCATTATTATGAGCTGCAGGCACTTTTCTCTCGAATCAGAGCATCCCGGAGTAGCGACGCTTGTAGAGGCTCGTAGCGCAACACAAATGGGCAGTCGACGACAGTCTCGCAGGCGACCGTAAGGGGGGTGACTATTCTCTCTCCACCACTGCTCATTTTATTAGCATTTTTTTTGTAATTTCCTAGTTCTCGCATTTTTCTTTGTGCAAGAATTAAAGATGTCTGTGTCCCCACCGCCTTCTACTTCTCTAGGGTTTTCTGGTCTCTTATCCTCGGTCGCGGGTTTGACCCTGACCAACTTGTCAGGCCATATACACCCGACCGTTGTCCGGTCCGGAGTGCGCTCGTCGATCACGCGTGATCTGCCAGCCCCCTCCTCGTCTGTTGACCCCGCCTTAGGACCCAGCGAGCCCGCAGCGGCTGCAATAGCAGATGACCCCTTTTTGGCCGCGATGAGCCAGATGACGAACACCGACGTCGCCGAGGGGACCGAGGAGGACCTCTTGGAATATGGCGACGACGATTATTACGTATTGGACCCTGCCGATGTCCTGACAGAGACGGAGCTCTCTAGTGGACTTTTAAAATATCTTAATGCCAAACTGAACAATATGGGTAAAGTCGAGGATGACTTAGTCACGATGTTATAGAGCATCTCCACACGGTTAGTAGATGCACTGACAGCCGCCTCGCTAGTACTCCGACTCCTCATGAGATAGACGAACTCCTGCGGCACGGGTTAGCATAACCTTGCCAGTGGTTATAGGAGTACAGGCCGATGCGCCTGCGGGGCCATCCGTAGAGACAGCTTCATCGTTATTGAAAGACTTAAAGCCGCCTAGTTTTGGTGGCAAGGAGAAGGAGAGAAACAAGAACTCGGTCAACATGTTTCTAGCGAAGTGGTCAGATTTGCACGCGCTGTGAACAGCAGCCTAGCCGGATACAGCCCGTAGAGGCTAGCCTCTCATTAACCGTCAAAGGTACAAGTGGTGGATGAGTTTGACAACTCGTCCTGCCACTTGGACGGTGTTTAAAATGATGTTTCGAAAAGAGTTTTTGCCTGTTAATGAGGCGGAGAGAAGCTGGGAGTTATGGGACAAGTGCTCGATGGAGAACAAATCCCTGACTCAATACATCTCAGACTATAGGGAGATAGTACTCAAGCTAAAGGGGATCGATGCATTCCAGACATTGCGAGGCTTTAAAAGAGGCCTCAAAGATGATTACCTTGAGTACGTAGAGCCCTTACAGCCTAAAGACTTAGCAAAGGCAATTAAGTATGTGCAGATATTCGATGACATCAAGCGTCGTAGTGTGCGTGGTGGTTTGAGCAGGGCCGAGGGTAGTGAAAAGAGGAGGTCAGGCCTTAAAAGAAAAGGGTTCCGTAGTGATAAACAAGGGGATAGGATGGACTAGGAAGGACAGGGTGGTCATTGGTCTAAAAAACCGCGACCATCCAAGAAGAAAAGAGACATCGAAATCCAAAAGAAAGAGTAGTATATTAAAGTGCGAAAGGAAAATCGCTGCTTTAATTGCAATGATGTAGGGCACACGAAGGCTGAGTGTCCAAAGCCTAAAGCCAGCACGAGTGGCAACGAGCCCAAAAAAGATGGTAAATCCTCTAGGCAGTTGCATATAGTGCAGAGACTCCCTCTCAGTTCCGCAGAGTTCAGAGAGGTGACAGTGTGTCATTGTGATGTGCATCACGCTTGTTCAGTGACACCAGCGATGTGGCAGCCTACTGTAGGTCCGCATGACATGGTGCACATGTATGGCACCATAGGTGGCCGTAGAGTCACAGTTTTTATTGACTAGCCACAACTTCTTGAACTACTCGTTAGTCAAGAAGTTGGGGTTGACTGAGACCCGCCGAAGTGATCATGAGTATACTGTTGGCCTAGCCAACGGATATGACAAAACGGTATGATTGAACATCTCTATCTACAAGCTATATGGCCTACCGTGCAGATATAGTGTTGGATAGAGATAGAAAGTTCAACAGTCATTTTTGGAGGGAAGTCTTCAAAAAGTTGGATACTACTCTGAGTATGAGTACAGCAGATCATCCGGAGTCTGATGGTCAAACTGAAAGACAACCAAATTCTAGAGGATATGTTGCGTTCTTATGTTAGTAAGAAGTAATCTAATTGGGAAGAGTACTTGCCCTTATTGGAGTTTGCCTACAACAGCTCCAAACACTCACCGACTGGATTTACACCATTCATGTTAATGTATGGATTCGAGTCAAGATCTCCAATGGTTGTAGGTCCAGAAAAGGAGAAGATTCAATCTGTCAAGGATTTCCTTGAAGATATGAATGATATGATCAAAGCGGCACGTGAGAGCATTTGTAGCGCTCAGGATCGCGTTAAAACTTATGAGGATACAGAACGTAGAAAGGTGACCTTTGCAGAAGGTGACTTTGTATTCCTCAAGGTTCCTGCGCAGTCAGAAACCATGAAAACGGGAAAGTGTGATAAACTTTCTCCAAGATATTGTGGTCCTTTAAAATCGTTAAGAAGATTGGGGACATAGCATATAAACTTGAGTTACCGGAGAGTTCTCAATCCTGTCTTCCATGTCAGTAAACTAAAGAAATCAATTCATGGGTTAGAGAACGCAGTTTCTCCAGAGATTTTGGTGGACTTGATAGAGCCACTAAAGATACCACATGAACCTAAAAAGATTCTAGAGTTTCGTGACAGACAAACCCGACATAAAGTGTACCAGGAGGTATTTGTTAAATGGACAAATAGGGATGAGGAGGTAGCTACCTGGGAACGCCGTAGTGTAATTTCCAAGAGGTTTCCCTAGTTTGTTTTCGAGGACGAAAACTCTTCTTAAGGGGGGGTAATGTCACATAGGCTGTAACGCTTGTGAGACCGACGGCAGACCGGATGGCCAAGGACGTGGCCATCCAGGGTTCAGTGGGAGAGGACGCCCATACGGAGTCATGGGCGGCCAGGCTAGTGTGGATGACACGCCACACACTATATAACCTGGGGGATGAGGGGAAATCCTCATTCTTCCTCTATGGTTGGGCGGTGAACCAGAGGCCGTCCCCTCCTATGGTAGCGCCCGTAGTAGCGGTGTTACAACAGCGATCTAACATGCTATTACAATGACTACTCTCATAATATATACATGAAGTACATCACTTAGGACTTCATCCTAACTTGCTACCACATGCTCTTGAAGTGGGAATTGCCATAAACACTCCGTCACACCATTACGGGCACCCATCCAAGTTGTAGCTTTGGACACTATTGCTTTATATTTTAAATGTATGACCCTTTGGTGTATCTACCATGACTCCTTGATGTAAGATAATGGCGGTAGCTCTTGTTAATCCCAAAATTGGATTAACAATCCTGTCCTACAATGATTTCATCCTTGAAATCAAAGGGTGGTCATGCACAAAACAAACAAAGGCTATATACAACAAACCAAATACATGACCGAATGTCACCATCACAAAGCACCAATACAAATACATGAATCCCATGACCCTTGGGGTCAAATGGAAAAGATAAAGGACTCATGTCGATGATGAGGCTAATCGGGCATCCTCCAGGGTCAAATGGAAAAAATACGAATGTCACCCCGAAGATGAAGTAATCCATACAACCGCATCCGCCTGGATAAAAGAGAACCCAAGCCATGTAAACTCCAAAGCAATGGCCCTCAAACCACCTCGATCAAATGGAAAATGTGAAGAGCCAATGTTGATGACGTGCTTGGTCAACCCTCCTGTGTTAAACTCACCGATGTAGTAGCTCCTAGGTCATAAGGAAAACTGGTAAGTCTATCCTCACGACCAAAAATGTAAATCTAAAATCTGTGGAGTCCACCGAATGTAACCATCACACATGGTCAGAATGAAAAATGGTCATGTTCACAAAAGAATTATCATGTAGGTCAAGACAAAGATGTGTCGCAAGTGCATTTGAGTGTTATGCCATATAATCATCCACCATACATCCCAAGTGGCATAGCATGCACCCAAAGATGAATATCCCAACTCCAAAGATCATAGGATCATGTAGAAAGTCATGGGAGAGCCAAATGAACTCATCTTGAGGTCGACCTCATGTAGAATCAAGTGTGAACCCATGCCATCGTCCCATGTAGCACCACTCGAAAAAAGTCAAAGGTATGATCCACCATATCAATGTATGTATGAGTATGATCTGACCCATACATAATATCTCCATGTGTTTGCAAGACCCTCCATGTGTGTATAATCATCCAAGATATCAACATAATCACCAGCATCATCATAGTCATCACTAAAAAGTGAAGAGGTATCCTCACATGAAAGATAAATGGTATCATATCCTAAATCATCAACTACAACATCCCTAAGGCCTCCAAGGTCATCCTCATAAACATGGTTTGCATGTGTACCATCGGTGGATATAATATGGCCAAGGTAGTGAATTTTTTTTTCAAAAAATTCACATTTGCTCTTCTTTGCAAATAGTTTGTGCTTTCGCAACACTAGACACAAATGCTCTATGTGTTCTTTCTGTGTCTTACTGTACACAAGAATATCATCTAGGAAAACTACTACAAATTTTCCTAGATATGGACGTAAAATGCTGTCCATCAGCATCATAAACATCGCTGGAGCATTGGTTAGCCCAAATGGCATAACCAAAAACTCAAAATGCCCGAAACGGGTCCTAAATGTTGTCTTCGCAACATCTTCTTATTTAATTCTAACCTGATGATATCCTGATCTCAGGTCTATTTTTGTGAAGTATCTCGATCCATAGAGTTGATCAAACAACTCATCCATACGTGGCATCGGATACTTGTTCTTAATCGTTATCTGATTAAGAGCCCTATAGTCTATGCACATCCGCATAGATCCGTCTTTCTTCTTTACCAAAAGAATAGGTGATGCCCACGGACTTGAACTAGGCCGAATGAAGCCTTTGCTCAAATATTCCGTCAATTGTTTTTCCACCTCCTGTGCCTAGGAGTGGCTTAATCTATAAGCAGGTTTGCTTATAGGTTTTGAGCCTGGCATAACTTCGATGCCATGGTCTACTTCTCTAGATGGTGGTAAGCCATCTGGTAAATCATCAGGAAAAACATCCTGAAATTCCTCTAATAAATTCATTAAAGTATCTACGTACTTTTTCTTTATGTCTCTTTCACCTTGGATTTTTTCTTGTTTGAATCGCATGCATGCCAAACAAGGTTTTCAAATAGTGGGTCTCGTCCAAGGCTATTTTGTTTTCCTTGTTTGTCTACGTAAACATCATTTATAGTTTCATCTACGGAAACAGAATTTAAAAGAGGGTAACAAGCATATACCTCTGCTATCTGGTCTCTGCAGACCGCTGTGCACAGCCCCATGGAGGAAATAAGTGGTGTGGCGGGGACAGTACGGTCGCCCTGCATAGTAATGAATCTACCTCCATGCTCAAAACATAGCGTATTATGTAGGTAATTCCGAGCTAGACTAAGGCCCAAGCCATACAGCCACTCCCTGCTTAGATATACGTCTGCTCTGGCTAAGTGCATGACCTGAAAGTCAAGCGGAGTCTCGTAGTCCTACATAGATAATGGGACCCCCAATACTACGGTATTCCATACCGTTTTGTCATATCCATTGGCTAGGCCAACAGTATACACCCCAACTTCTTGACTAACGAGTAGTTCAAGAAGTTGTGGCTAGCTCTATCATCAATAAAAACTATGACTCTACGGCCACCTATGGTGCCATATATGCACACCATGTCATGCGGACCTACAGTAGGTTGCCACATTACTGGTGTCACTGAACAAGCGTGATGCTCATCACAATGACACACTGTCACCTCTCTGAACTCTGCGGAACCGAGAGGGAGTCTCTGCACTGTATGCAACTGCCTAGAGGATTTACCATCTTTTTTGGGCTCGTTGCCACTCGTGATGGCTTTAGGCTTTGGACACTCAGCCTTCGTGTGCCCTACATCATTGCAATTAAAGCAGCGATTTTCCTTTCACGCTTTAATATACTACTCTTTCTTTTGGATTTCGATGTCTCTTTTCTTCTTGGATGGTCGCAGTTTTTTAGACCAATGACCACCCTGTCCTTCCTGGTCCGTCCTATCCCCTTGTTTATCACTACGGAACCCTTTTCTTTTAAGGCCTGACCTCTTCTTTTCACTACCCTCGGCCCTGCTCAAACCACCACGCGCACTACGGCTCTTGATGTCATCAAATATCTGCACATACTTAATTACCTTTGCTAAGTCTTTAGGCTGTAAGGGCTCTATGTGCTCAAGGTAATTATCTTTGAGGCCTCTTTTAAAGCCTCGCAATGTCTGGAATGCATCGATCCCCTTTAGCTTGAGTACTATCTCCCTATAGTCTGAGATGTATTGAGTCAGGGATTTGTTCTCCATCGAGCACTTGTCCCATAACTCCTAGCTTCTCTCCGCCTCATTAACAGGCAAAAACTCTTTTCAAAACATCGTTTTAAACACCGTCCAAGTGGCAGGACGAGTTGTCAAACTCATCCACCACTTGTACCTTTGCCGGTTAATGAGAGGCTAGCCTCTACGGACTGTATCCGGCTAGGCTATTGTCACAGCGCGTGTAAATCTGACCACTTCGCTAGAAACATGTTGACCGAGTCCTTGTTTCTCTCCTTCTCCTTGCCACCAAAACTAGGCGGCTTTAAGTCTTTCAATAACAATGAAGCTGTCTCTACGGACGGCCGGCCTGTACTCCTACAACCATTGGCGAGGTTACGCTAACCCGTGCCGTAGGAGTTCGTCTATCGAGGAGTCAGAGTACTAGCCGAGGCGGCTGTCAGTGCATCTAACCGTGTGGAGATGCTCGGTAGCATCGTGACTAAGTCAGCCTCGACTTTACCCATATTGTTCAGTTTGGCATTAAGATATTTAAAAAGTCCACTAGAGAGCTCCGTCTCTGTCAGGACGTCGGCAGGGTCCAATACGTAATAATCGTCGTCGTCATATTCCAAGAGGTCCTCCTCGGTCCCCTTGGCGATGTCGGTGTTCGTCATCAAGCTCATCGCGGCCAGAAAGGGGTCATCTGCTATTGCAGCCCCCGCTCTGCGGGCTCGCTAGGTCCTAAGGTGGGGTCAACAGACGAGGAGAGGGCTGGCGGATCACACGTGATCGACGAGCGCACTCCGGACCGGACAACGGTTGGGCGTATACGGCCTGACAATTTGGTCAGGGTCAAACCCGCGACCAAGGATTAGAGACCGAAAAACCCTAGAGAAGTAGAAGGCGGTGGGGACACAGACATCTTTAATTCTTGCACAAAGAAAAATGCGAGAACTCAAAAATTACAAAAAAAAACGATAATAAAATGAGCAGTGGTGGAGAGAGAATAGTCACCCCCCTTACGGTCGCCTGCGAGATTGTCGTCGACTCCTGCCAATTTGTGTTGCGCTGCGAGCCTCTACAAGCGTCATTACTCTGGGATGCTCTGATCCGAGAGAAAAGTGCCTGCAACTCATAATAATAAAAAAATTAATCTCCTCGGGATCCTGTGCTTGAGCCACCTAGGATTATCCCTTTACCTCCGGGATTATCCCTCCACCTGTAGGCCGGCCGCCGGCTGTGGGGGCTGGCCGCCTGCTATGGCTGCGTCGGTCGTGGCTGGCTGCCTGTCGTCGTGGCTGGCCGCCGGCTATGGCTGCGCGCATGTGGCTACCTGGTTTCGCCCCCTTAAGAGCTTTCGTCCATTCCCAGCTGGCTGGCCGCCTGGGTGGTCTTCGCCCCCTCTGCACAGTGGTTCGTCCGTTTCCAGCTGGCCGGTCGCGTGGGTGGTCTTCGCCCCCCCTCTGCACAACAGCGGTTTACACCAGATAACTTCAGCTATTTTTGTGGCCGTCGGGTTGTGTTTAGGTTGGCCGTAGACTGGCCGCTCTGTCGACAGTACCAGGCAGACGCTTGTTTTTCTTTCATAGCCGCACTCACTCGACGCATAGCTCCAGTGGCATCTCTCTCTTCACAGCCACTTGCTCTACACCAGACGACCTCTCTCTCTACACCAAAGCGAAAACGTTTTTTCGCAGACAAGCTTCAACGCAAAAAAACAAGGACATTGCGCTTACCTGCAAACGGAGCGATTTGGTGTGTGTGACGGGGAGAGAGAGAGAGAGAGAGAGAGAGAGAATTCTTCCTTTCAATTTTGGCAGCCTTCCTCCACACAATCCATTGTGGAGATAAGGATAAGATTTTTGAATGGTTGAAAACCATTGAGTGGTCTCCGGTCATGCAGACCCTGACCCAATCGAACCGACACTCTGATACCAGTGTTAGATCGTTGTAACACCGCTACAGGCATTACCATAGGAGGGGACGGCCTCTGGTTCACCGCCCAGCCATAGAGGAAGAATTAGGATTTCCCCTCATCCCCCAGGCTATATAGTGTGTGGCCTGCCGTCCACACTAGCCTGGCCGCCCATGACTCCGCATGGGCATCCTCTCCCACTGAACCCCGGATGGCCTGCCGTCCACACTAGCCTGGCCGCCCATGACTCCGCATGGGCATCCTCTCCCACTGAACCCCGGATGGCCACGTCCTTGGCCATCCGGTCTGCCGGTCGGTCACAGGCGTTATAGCCTACGTGACATAGCATTAGGCCTCTCATGAGCCTAAAGTACCCGAGTGACCACAGTTTAAGTGAGTGTGAACACTTATGGCCATGTATATAAGTGAATTTCTCTCTTAATACAACATACTCTCCCATTGTGCAATTACGTCTTGTTCTTACTAATCCTCTTGCTAATCGCTCTCCCTAATGTATGCTAGTGAGTGTGTGTGAGTGAAGTGAGGTGAGAGGAGGGACAAGGATCCATAGTGCAACGCGGTGGTGTGACAACGCTCGCGGCGGGTGAGATGCGGTGGAATTGCTTCTCAAGGAGTTGTAGAGCTTGGAGACCTCAAGGGTTACGAGCTCAAGCATTGGAAAGATCGACAGTTACAGTTCAGTAGGTAATCTCTTTTTGGATGTGTTTCAAGGATGGTTAGCGTGGTGAGCCATAACAGGGATGGTTTGTAATGAAGTAGATTTGGTTGCACATGCGCATGGAGAATGGGGCCTAGGCACTTGGGCCTTAAGGTCATTTACATGTGTACTTTTGGGGGCCTTGGGCTATATTAGGCATAGGGATTATAGGCATTGTACCTTTTTGATCATATTCACTCTATAGACATCTATGTCTTCTTGGTGCTCATGCCCAAGCTTTCATGGCCTTCTTGGCTATTGCCTTAGGATGGTGACCCACACCCATGTTGTCATTCCATGCTTTGATTTTCCAACCCTAGTTTCTTGCACACATCATGAAATTTTGGTCTCTTAGGTTAGTTTTGGCCTTCCTATGTTGTTTTCCTCTTATTTTTCTTGAAACAATTGAAACAAGAGAAGGATTCTCTTCAACAAGGCATGTCTTTCCTTTTGAGGAAAAACTAGAGAAAAAAAATTTCTAATTAAATGGTTTTTTGTGTTTTTATTCTCTTGATTATTTTCTCTTTAAAAAGACAATATTAGAGGATTTTTTTAGTCCTACCTTTTTCAGGTCAAAAAGAGATGACCATACTCGTTGACATGCCAGAAAAAGAGTCACACACGAATGCATGGGACTACTCACACCCAAGAAGACCCTCAAACAGTTAAAAGGCCTTTGGAACACATAAAACTTCGCCACTATTCTCTTAATAGGGACATCATAGGGAAGGTTTATAAAAGGTTCATAAACACATATTCTTATGTATGATCTTAGAATTATCAGGAAGAGATGTAGATATGGGTTGGTTTATTTCTTTTTTGCCTTGGCCATTGCATCGGCGGTGGCTGGGTAATTCTTGAAGCTACCCCCTCCCTATTTCCATGGGTATCTCAAGTAGATGTGTACCTCATCAGGGCCCATCACAGGCAGAGCAAGTTCTTCAAGTGTCTTAGATGCCATCTCGTTAAACCAATCACGCCCCTTGCACCGGCATAGGCCTCTCACAATTGCCACTCATGTGATATGGTTTTGTATATCTGACTTGTCCATTTCATTGGCATAGGACCCTCCCAATCACCGCTGGTGTGATATAGTTTTGTATATCTTGCTTGTCCATCTCTATGATTGGAATACTTCATAATCGATACTTTGAAAGAAGGTCAGTGCCATGGAGTCATCTGGCTTTATTGGAAGAAACGGCGTCCACCTATACATCTTTGTGATATCCGAAACTTACACAAAAAGATTGTTTCATGCATTTTGTCGTGCATAGTGTGTAAAGCATGGAGTCTTGAGAGGATGTCTTCATCAAATAGTAGCCATTAGACAGGCAAAGGGGTACATGCCAAAAAAAAAACATTATGTCATATAAAACCCAGTATTTTTCTTGCCTTGATTGATTTGAAAGGCTCTTCTCTAAGGATAATTTTGTAAAAATCTTCCCCAAGTGCATCAAGCTGCTGATGGGGGATCTTTGCTAATTCCCCTTTCCACAGCAACCCCACCTACTATAGCAGCACCTCCTACAGAAGCTACAGTTAAGATAGCACAATATATATTATTCACCTTAATTCTTTAATCACAAAAAATTAGTTAATTACATAAAGAATTTCACCAGATCAAATTGAAATGCCAACTGAATTGTGGATTGCGATTACTGTCTAATATTAAGTTGGGAAAAAGAAAATACCTTTGTTTTCAGGGAGCTCATGGAAAGAGGATCCACAGGGATCTTTGCAAGTGCAGAGCTTACAATTTCTTTAACATTCATGGGCAGCCTTGATCTCTCATTAGTGAAATTCTTAAAAAGAAAAAAAGAAAAAAAAAGAAAGGGGACACTTGCCTATTGTGAGTTGTGTTGGGAGACGCCTAGGAAGTCAATGAGTACCTGTTTTTTTTCATTGTTTTTGTTGTGATGCTAGTTCTGCAGACTCGCGCCGTTACAAGGCTTGAACTGGAGTAGGAGAAAGATCAACACCTTGCCCCCTTTCATTGGTGCTGCGAAGACACTTGTCATCACAACGAGTGTTTTTAGTTTGTAATGAGTTTGTGAGTCTGTGAGTCCCCTTACCAAAAAAAAACCCAAGCATGAAAAATTATACCTTCATTTTTAAATTTTAAAATCCTCTTTTCTCCCTCTAGTTTGGTCACGTGAAGAGGGAATAAGTTGTGTTTAATAAAGAGCAGATATCCATACAAAAAATACATGATCTTGCTAGTCATGCATTGCCTTCCAAAAAAAACACTTTCTCCTAGCAAGTTTTACAACTAAAAATATTCAATTTTCATATGTTTTCTTCAAAGATAAGGTCAAACTGTAGCCGGGTTTTTTTGAATTTTAGCCAGTGCAAACCACACCTTTTCTGAATTTTAGTCGGTGCAAAGTTTAGCTGCATTCTTTGAATTTTAGCCGGTGCAAACTATAGTTTTTTTAAAAGCATTGCAATGGTCATGGTCACACACATTAAAGGGGTTCTATGGTTGTCGAAAAGGAACGAGCACACAAGATTTCTTCTTTAGTTGCATGGCATCATGTCAGTAAATCTCAAAGTCCATCCGTTGGAATTTAGATTATCATTCATTCAATATGAAACCCTCTGTACTCTAGAGCTTCATAGGTTAATCTTCTAACTATTCTTAGAACAAATTTTTCCTATCATTCATGATTTTTGCAATCCTTACTTTCATCAAAGTTTGCAAGGCCTACCACTAAACATTGAAGCATCAAGCAATCTTCGTACCACTTTAGTGAGAGGCCTACTACCCAAACCATAAAAAATCTTCCTTGTAAAAGCTTCCTAGAACTTTCAAATATGACTACTAGATCAAGAATGGCTATAAATTCCCTTAAAGTGATGGATGAGTAAAATCATACTTTAAAAACCACCTACTACAGGGAGAGGGATAGTTGTATAGAAAAGATAACAAATGTTTATTGATCCAAGCAACAAATAAACCACCACATCATATCTTTTGGAAAATTTAAAAGTGATGCTTGAACATTGTATCTCAGCTTGCATGCTCTAACCAACAAGAAGTAATTTTATACGAGTTCATATTTTTATTGAATATCATGAAAATAGCATTTTGTGTGTGACTTGGTGCACCTCAAGGTATGTACTAATGGTGCAAATCTACCTAAAAGCTATAATGACATCATTAGCTCAACTCTTTCCCCATATGGCTTAGTCTTGGGGGTTAGAAGTATTACATCTCTCTCCATGTTATTATCTTGGGTGTGAGTATAAAATATACCAAGAAGTTAAAGTTCATATATTCACACCTACAAGGTGGTCACCATCAGGGAAGACTAAACAATTGGCTTCCATGTCTAGCACCCTCTTCGAGCTCAACTTCAACACCATCATCAACATTATCATCGATTTTGCATTCGTGCTATCATTTATACTTAGCTTCCCTCTTGTCACATTATGCAGCGCTTACTTTAGCTATATCTTTCAAGCTTGAGTGTTTGTATTGTACATCTTCATCCAGGTGTCCCAAGGCTCCTTCTAAGGGATTTCTATGCATGAGATAAGCCTTTATATAAATGCATAGATCTCTATCCCATCTCTATGCATAAGGTAGAGCCGTTATGCATAAAGCTCCACTTAGATGGTATAATTGTTATGCATAAAGCTCTACTTATAAGTTATAGTCCTTATGCATAGAGCCATTCTGCATAGAGATCTACCTTATTCATGTAGCTCTATTTTCACAAGGGATCTACTTTATACATAGAATTCTCTTTTAGGTCTATACATAAGGTAGAGCCCTTATCAAAATGCATAGAGCTCAATGCATAAGGTAGGGTTATCTTTGCTCAATACATAAGTTAAAGACCTTATCAAAATGCATAGAGATCAATCATAAGGTAGACCTCTCTTTGAGCTCTCTCTATACATAAGGTAGAGCCCTTATCAAAATGCATAGAGTTCCCTTTGAGCTCTATACATAAGTTAAAGCCCTTATCAAAATGCATAAAGCTCAATGCATTTTCATAAGGGCTTTAACTTATGCACCGGGGTTCTCTTTGAAGAGTATGAAAATAAGAGTATGTAAATAATGTTATCTTGTTTTGTTGCATGTTCTTCTTGTAGGTCATCACTTTCCTTTGGTTAGGTTTTCACTTATCAGCTCTCCCCTCTCTTACAACAAGCTCTAAACCCAATGCTCTTTTTTTAATGCCCGCATTCTTAAGTTCTATGGGAGTTCCTTTTTTTCATATGCATGAAAGCACTCATTTGTAAGATCTCTCATTTGTAATAATTGTATGCATTTATAGCAGGGCTCTACCTTATGTATAAGATCTCTTAATGAGAGACATGTGCATAAGGTAGAGCCCTTATGCAAATGTGTAGATCTCTATGCATTTGCATAAGGGCTCAAGGAGAGATCTATGCATAAGGTAAAGCCCTTATGACAATTCATAAGAGTTCTCATATGCATAAAGAGCATGCAAATAATATTCTCTTACTTTTTCACCTTACTTCATGTGGGTCCTCACCCTACTTCATGGTCCTTATCGTTCGTCAGTTAATTCCTCATTGTTCCCTAGTCCATGTAAGTCTTCATTGTTCTCTCCATTCTATTTGTGGAAGTTCTAAACCCACCAACTCTCTTTTTTAGAATGCCGCACCCTCGAGTGCTATGGGATTTCTTTTATTTATTTTTTCACATGCATAGAGCACCTATTTATGCATGAGGTTTCTCATTTTCATAGAACTCATTTGAAAAGAGCTTTTAATCATAATAACTCTACGCATAAGAAGGTAGATCCCTTATGCAAATGCATAGAGCTCTATGCATTAGGTAAAGTCCACTTGATGTCCACATAAGGTGTACATTAGAAATTATTATATCCACATGATGTTACAAGCCCAAAATGGAAGAAAAAATGGATCCATGTTAGTGAAAAGACATTATTGTAGAAAAATCATCCATGTTACTGTTATGTACACATTATATGTGCATATACTAGGAGGCTAACCCACATTAGGCTTGTGAGCATGGGAGCATGGGAACAAGCTCTAGTGGAGCATAAGTTAGAACTAACCTTAAGGGTTAAGGTTAGGGTCAGGCATCCAAGCTTCACACATGGGAAATGGAGAGTCAAGAGTCATTTGAGGGCCCTCCTATATAATAGGGGCATGGGGCACACTCAAGGGATGTTCTCTTGTGTAGAGGATTGTATCTACATTCTTGCCATTTCACTATAGAGCTGAGTGCTGTTGTATTGGAGTTATACCTCTTGGTGGTATGGGACACTAAGGTTAAGGTATGTGGTACTCCATTATATTTCATGTGTGTAACCCTTGGGCTTGGGGGTGGTCGGGTGGTAGAGTTTATGCCATGTTTATGCATGTTAATTATCTCGAGAGATCTTAGGGTTTTAACAGTTACCATGTTAGTCAGAAAATGCACCCATGTTAGTGGAAAGAACAAGCATTTAGTGAGAAACAATACTCACTAAGTGGAAACAAGCACATGTTATTGTAGGGAACACACCCATGTTGTTATTGAGAAAACACTCTCTTTAATGTAGATGTAGAATGACGAAGGGGGCTAAGAAGAAAAAAGATGGGAAGCTTGTAGGTGAGGAGAAGCAAGGATTGGTTAGGAACAGGGGGAGAGAGAGATAAGTAGAGGAATAGGGGAAGACGGGATTGTTGACGAGGAAAGGAAGTGTGAAAGAGATTTTCGAGCTTTGGTGAAGGGCTAGGGATCATGAAATGGGCTATTTTTGAGAGGGGACCCACTAGTGGGGGATCCCATACTCGTGTGACCGGAGAAGGGAAGAATGTCAATGGGGGCAGAGGGACCTTGTGCATGTGGTGGATTTCATGTGCCCCTTGACGAGACTGGTAAGAGGGGCCACGTCCCTAAGGCTAGGTGTGAAGGCGGCTCCCTTAGAAAAATCACCTCGATCGGTTCCTCCACTAGCGTCAAGGCCATAGAATGCCGAATGTGAAGAAGTGGTCCCATCGAGAGCATAAGAGCCATGACCATTGCCAAGGCTACCATAGCAACCTCATCAATGATTGATTTTTTGGATGAGGTATATTCATATCCCTAAGGTGGGCCTCTTCTTTCACACATGGTTAGTTGGTTTAAGATAGTGCTAAATAATAAGAGACCATAGGTGGTTAATATGTGTAAAAAGAGACCATAGGCTTAGTGCCCCCCATGGTTGGTTTGAGATCTAGTCCTACTAAGAGAACATAGGTGGTTAATATGTGTAAAAAGAAACCATAGGCGGCGGTTGGTTTGAGATAGTCCTAATAAGAAACATAGGTGGTCAATATGTGTAATTAGCACTCAGACATCTACAACACAACACTAATAAGAGACCATAGGTGGGGTCAATATGTGTAATTAGCACCAATACATCTATAACAAAATGAATTTGTAGGCTCTAAGATATGTTCCCTAGGCGACTTTTGGTTAGAATGCTCGCATTAACTAGAAGTTTCCTCAAGCTTCAAAAATTGTCAAGAGAGGAAGGCGTGTAGGATCTATGAGGGTTCCTCCCCAAAATGTATGAGGGTACCTAGTGTAGAAGAGCTTTGCACACTTTAAAACCCTCCATCTTGATCCTTTCCTTATTTGATTGTTTTCATGAGTTTTGTTGATTTTACTATCAACAAGGATATAGCCAAGCACTGCCACTTGGAGGAGGCAACTTGGTAGTTGGTGCATCCCTGCTCCACTTAATGGGTTTGGGTGTTTAGGCTCTAATATGCATGGCCTAGCCTTTTGGGCTTCTTTTTGGTCTTCATCATGACATGTAACTCTCTTCACAATGTGAAAGCGTTAAAAGGCTTTAAAAAAATTTTTAGGAATCCCCAGGCTTCTAGAAAAGGCTAAAACAGTCCCTAGGCTTGCCCACGAGTGACCCGTCTTGAAATCTGTGGTTGTCCTTGCGAAAGGCCAGGAATTGCCACGTGGAAGCAGAAGAAGGCAGGGGCGAAGAAACGGTGTGAACTTTAAAGGTGTGTTTGGATGCATTGCATCGGGACACGACGGCGTTGCGCCCTACATACAGGAGTCTCTCCTATATGATGTTTCTGCTCCTTACAAGGAAGAGGGAGATTTTGATCAACGGCCGCGATGGCAATTGGGAGCCCACTTGTAGAGCGCGATGCAGTGGGAAAAGGAGATGAGGAAGAGCCATTGTGGTTGATGAGGGCCAGGCTGCAGGCGATGACCTGGGCGGCGCAAGCTAAGGACGCTGCAATAGCCGAGTTAGAAAGCAGGCTACGGGCGGCGCTGGAGGAGGGGGAAGCAGAGGCAGCCCGGAGTCGGGCGCTGGAGGCGAAGGTGAAGGAGGGCCGGGCACGGGAGGCGGCATTGGAGCGGCGAGCGGACAGGGCGGAGGAAGCGGAGGAGAGGCTGGCGCTGCAGATGGGAGAACTGGAGGTAGAGGCATTCGAGCGCATAACGGAAGGTAACAGACTCAGCGCCTCTCTCAACCAACAACAGCACAAGGAGGAGGCCGGGGGCCTCTCTGCGCCTAACGCCGACAGCTCAGCATCCACGCAGGCAGCGACAATCAGCCGCCTGTCCAGCCAGCTGGCCGAGATGCAGAGGAGGCTCGCGGACGCAGAGCTCCTATTGCAGGCCGCTCGGACGCAGCTCGACCAGTTTTACATGCTGAACGATTCACGCTTCGCGGTGGCGAGCCCTCGCAGGGCCAACAAGGAGTACCCGCAAGACGGGGATGTTGACCCTGATGATGCAGACCACACACTCGTCTCTCTCTCCCTCCAAGACCTGGACGGCCTCGTGAAGCTCAAGCTCTGGAGCCCTTCCTCCTTAACGCTCAGACACCCCTCGCCCTCGTAACAACCCATTCCAATTCTGCTAAAATTTTCTGACAGAGAGCTTCAACAATTTTTCGTGTACGACCTTGGCAATACAAGAAAATTTTGCAATTTGCCACATTTTATTCTGCCCAAATTTATCTTCCTCTTTTTTTTAAAAAGAGACTAAAATATATATATATATATATTTTAAAAAAAATATATATATATTTTTAAAAAGACATATACACACGTCTGTGCTTTGAAGTGGCTAAATATAACAAAGCTAGCATTTTTGCACTTTTTGAGTGTTTGTCTCTTTCTTAGGCATATCTCTCCGTTGTGTGGGCCCCCTTATGCCCCTTTTGGTTCAGTTGTGGTGAATCTGATCTAACAATTTGGGATGATGAAGTGCAGAGCTCAATACAATTTGGGATGAAGCGCAGAGCTCAGTCTCACGGGCTTTTATATATTCAAAGTCAGAGTCACCTCTTATAAGCCTCAGGACTAAGTGCCACGGGGTCTTAAAGACCCTTGTCAGGTGATATCAATGGATGGCATTGATCAAAAACCACGACACTTTTTTGGACCGTCAGATACAATAAACTAGGGTCAGTAACCTAAGGCCAGTAAATTAGGGCCAATAAACTAGGTTAATAAGCGATCATAGTTTAGTTCTTAGTTTACTAAACGGGCATAGTTTACTTTCTAGTTTACTAAGTGGGCATAGTTTACTCCCTAGTTTACATCATGGAATGAGGGTGAATTTGGGTTTAGGACTTAGAAAATTTTGGAGCAAAATGTTATGTGCAAAAGAGGATTTGAACTCAAGACATCAGGTCACCATTGGAAACATCTTACGACTACACTATACCATCACACAAGAAAGCCATACAGTTTCAAGCCATTATATTCTATGTTTTTCACCCCTAGTTTACTGACCCTAGTTTACTGGCCCTAGTTTACTTTATCCGACGATCCAAAAAAAAAGTCACGCTTTTGATCAATGCCATCCATTGATATCACCTGACAAGGGTCTTTAAGACCCTGTGGCACTTAGTCCTGAGGTCTTATCAGTGAGCTTCTTATTTACTTTAAAGTTACAAGGGGTCCTTATTTTGCAACCTTAGCAAGGACTCAGGAGGTCACTCATAAATATATAAACATAGCATGTGAGTTCAACAGAATGGATTTTTAAAATCCTTATTTTGTACATTTTTTACATACAAAAGGGTACTATTTAAAGGGGGTACATTTTATTCATGAAACATTCACAGATAAAGGGTTTTTTTACTAGGCCTTGAACCCAAATAATATAGAGGGTTTACATATACTGACCCCCCCCACGAGAGCAAGGATGCCCTTACTTGGCCATCTGGAATTTTTCTATGACGGAGAAATGCATGTCAACAAAGAAGACCACAACAACAAGGTAGTGTTCCCAAAACAAAAAAGAATTTTCTCAAAAAGTGAAAAACCTTTATCTAAAAATTGTGAAATTGTTTATAAAAGAAAATCTTGAAATCTTGTTCTATAACTTCTCAAAATCTAAAGGTATTTGTACCTTCAAGTTTTGAATTTGAAGGCATTTTTCAAATTATGCAAGTGCAAACTTAACTAAACTTGGATTTTTTTCGAACAAGGAACAAGGTCTTTTGCTAGGCTCTTGTTTCCAACTTCAACATGAGTCTCATTTCAAATAAGCATCTTTGAGCACAATTCCTAGATGCAAAAACATGAAGAGGGGGTAATATTTGTAAAAATAGTGAGAAATAAAAAACAATGTGTTAAAAGGCATTCTTTCAGATAAAAGCAAGCAAATGCATAATACTACTTAAAAGATTAATTACCACAAGGCACTCATTGATCAACAAGACCATCTAAATTCACTTGAATTGGAGGTCTAAATTTTTAGGTCTTGCCAAGACCTAGTGTTCTTTTTTTGGGGGAAAACATAAGATAGTTATATTTATAAATTAAAAGCAGTTATTTACAAAAGACCTCTTTCCACATCTATCTCACCCAGTCTCTATTCAGCAATTTGTTGCTTTTACTTCCAACAAGGATGGAGCCAAGACAAAGGCGATGCCAATAGGAGGAGGCAACTTGGTGTTGGAGTTGTGAGGGCACGGCACGCGGGCATGAGGTGGGAGGGTCTAATGTAATGGGTTCGTGAGGTGTGAGGCTTTTGGGTGTAATGTAATGGGTTCGCACATGTTCAAGCTCTAATGTGTGTGGGCTAGGCTTTTGGGAATCTTTTGGGTCTTCATCATGAAATATAACTCTCTCTAGAACATGCAAGTAAGGGGTCTTTCTAGAACGTGAAAGTAAAAGAGGGAGGGATGGACGAAGGGAGGAGCATTCAAAAGCAAATAGACTCATCGCCTCTCTCAACCAATGCTCAGAAACCCCTCCCCCTTGTAACAACACATTCCAATTTAGGTATGAGAATTGGAACCCATCAAGCCCTCAAAATCGATTCCAATTTTAGTAAAAGTTTCATGTCCTTTGTCCTACATAAATAGCATTTGTTAGATGATTGGCAGGTCAAGAACATTTTGCAACTTGCCACATTTTATACTGCCCAAATTTAGCCTCCTCTTTTTTTGTTTGAAAGACTATATAGATAATTATTTTAAAAAAAGGAATTTACACACAACAAGGCTGTCGTTTGTTCATATGGCTCAATGATAATAAAGTTTGCAATTTTGAGCATTTTAGTCTCTGTAGGCATACCTTGTCGCTGTGTGGAGTTTTAGGGCCCCCTTATGCCCCTTATTCAACTTACTATTGTGGGTCCTTATTCAGGTTTTTTATCGTGGCATTACTTAATTAATGTCCTTACCTAAGGGGATTCCAAGGTCTACACCATCACAACCACTTTTAGTACACCCAACACTAATGCTCCTCCCTCTCGTCGGTCTCCCTTGCCGGCTCATTCTTCTACTGTCATCCTTCACCTCCACACTATTCCTCACCCCCACTTGCACGAGAGAGACTCATGGATTTTATATGACGAGGGAGAAACAAAGACAATGCTTGGGCAAAGAAAGACTATGCATGCGAGGAGCATGTTGTCCCAAACTCCCACTGTTCTTTTGTCTCCATCAGAGACCTCAACCTCCAACCACACAAAGGCCCAACCTGCAAGGCACCCAGAAAGAGAATCACCTTCTTTTTTGCAATGAGAGAGAGAGAGAGAGTACTCTCCTACTACGTAGGTCCAAAGAGAGAACATCAGTGATAGTAAGTTCTCTTCTCCTACACAAGTCAAGGAGCGAGAGAGAGGTTCATGATTGTGTGAGGGAGAAAGAGAGTGCGCACAAATAATCTCAAAAGGCAAAGACCATGCAGAAATGAGATTTGGAAAAGATTCTATTTTAGTAGATTATATTGGATTTAATACTGTATAAAGGTAGAGATGATGCAAAGACGACATTTGTAAAAACATACTATTTGAGTAGATTATATTGGATTTAATACTATATATAGGATTATTTCTCACCTTTTTGAAACCCTTTCCCAACCTTACTTGATAAAAAAGATTAACCTTAAACTAACTAACTAATACCATCCAAAAAGATTTTGGTGTTCTATTTGTTCTCTTGCAATGATGGGTGCTTTGGAATGAAGCACAAAGCACTGGTTCAAGGCATTTCATGTATTGTCAGTCAAAGTCACCTCTTATCATATCAATGGGTGTGTGTACTTGGCAGGCCTTTGCCTCTTCTAGTACTAATGTAGTGAGATTGATCTATCACATGCTTATCATGTCAAGAGGAAGGCGGTTAGTGAGTATACTTATATGCTTACTAATGATACCGTCATATACTTCCATGCTTATTAACAATAGTTTATGAACTGTCATATACTTCTATGCTTATTAATGATGTATACTGGTCAAGAAGGCTCCTATTTGGCAATCTGAATTAGGAAGAAGGCTCAAAAACATGGACTAGCATAGATTCTTGGCTACTTTAAAGCTATATGGGGGTCCCTATTTGGCAACCATAGCCAAGAGGTCCTTATTTGGCCATCTTAATTTTGCCTTACACATAAAAATGCATGTCAACAGAGGTGTTAACCACAACAAGGTCTTTTATCAAGTCCCTTTTCTGGAACCTCAACATGAGTCTCTTTTCAAATAAGCACCTCTTTGAGCGTAATTGCTAGATGCGGCAACTTGAAGAGGTGGCAATATTTGCAAAATAGAAATAAATAAGAATGTGTCAATATGCATTCCTTGAGATTAAAGCAAGAAAACACATAATGCTACTAAATACCACACAGGTGCTCATTAATCAATGCTAATTCACTTGACCTCATAAAAAGCAAGAAGTACTCTAGAGGCATTTCGATCGACCTCCATAAAGAACAAGAAATAATTTCATTGTACTAGAACGTTGCTCTAACTCACATGGATTGTGGGTCTAAAGTTTTTGGTCTTGCCAAGACCCAGTGTTCTCCTTGCATACTAAAAAATATGACATTGAGAATTTCATAAGGACACCTGTAACAAATTGTTCTTTTTTGCGTAAATTAGTCTTTCTTACTACTTTCTTTACGTTTTAATTTGAAAAGTTGGATGACATGTATGTCTTTTTCATAAGTTTCAAAAGCTATTAAGGAGGAAATTTAATGCAGTTGGTTCTGACTTACATTTTGCGAATTAAGAATTCAATCAAGCTTGAATGGGATGAGAAGGAAATAATAAGGGTTAGTTGGCCACATTTGTATGAACTAGCAAGACTAAAATTTTGCACCAAATCTGTTGCTAACCGCCGAAGTAGCCTCTTTCCCTGGATTAGACACGTGTCAATGGCACAAGTGTGGAGGAAACACACACCTTGTTGCTTTCACCAACTCGATGGTAAAGAGGAGAATAATAGTGTAAGAAAATGTAAAATCCTAATCTAAGTCTCACCTCTTGATCACACAAACATTTTGTCGATTCTCACACACATAATCCTAATCTAAAGTTATACCAAATGAGGATCATACAATGAGGAACTCCCAAATCCTATGGCACTCAACTCTTCACTCCATGGGAAAGAAAAAGACCAAGCTTTAACCAAATGAGCAATCCACACACAAGACAAGCCTTTTCTAGTTCTCTCCATCTCTATACATAGATTGGCTCATTTGAAAAAGAAATCTTACCCCATGAGATGTCTTTCCACTTGAGGCATGAAAAACTCTCAGGGAACTTATTAGAGCACACAAGAAAAGCCCAAAAGCAACATGTGATTCCAACCTCGCATGAAGGCTCTTCCAATAGCCAACTACACTGCTACATGTGGACAACCCCTTAGCCCCATGGAATGCAGGAGAGACTGGCGCTGCAGATGGGATAACTGGAGGTCGAGGCATTCGAACGCATAACGGAAGGTAACAGACTCATCGCCTCTCTCAACCAACAACAGCACAAGGTGTCTCAACCAACAACAGCACAAGGTGGAGGCCCGGGACCTCTCTGCGCCTAACGCCGACAGCTCAGCACCCACTCAGGCAGCGCCTGTCCAGCCAGCTGGCCGAGATGTAGAGGAGGCTCGCGGACGCAGAGCTCCTTTTGCAGGCCGCTCGGAAGCAGCTTGACCAGTTTTACATGCTCAGGTGGCGAGGCCAACAAGGAATTATGGTTAAAAATAAAGAATGTTGACCCTGATGATGCAGACCACACACTCGTCTCTCTCTCCCTCCAAGACCTGGCCGGCTTCGTGAAGCTCAAGCTCTGGAACCTTTCCTCCTTAACGCTCAGACACCCCTCACCCTCGTAACAACCCATTCCAATTCTGCTAAAATTTTCTGACAGGGAGCTTCAACAATTTTTCGTGTACGACCTTGCCAATACAAGACAATTTTGCAATTTGCCACTGCCCAAATTTATCTTCCTCTTTTTTTTTTTTCAAGAGACTACAAGGATTTTTTTACTTCTTTTTAAAGGACATATACACACAGGCTCACAGCAAGTTTGTCGTCTGTGCTTTGAAGTGGCTAAATATAACAAAGCTTGCATTTTTGCACTTTTTGAGTGTTTGTCTCTTTCTTAGGCATATCTCGCCGTTGTGTGGGCTCCTTCTGTTTCAGTTGTGAATCTGATCTGACAATTTGGGATGAAGCACAGAGCGCAGTCTCAAGGGCTTTTACATATTCGAAGTCAAAGTCACCGCTTATCAGCCTCAGGACTAAGTGCCACGAGGTCTTAAAGACCCTTGTCAAGTGATATCAATGGATGTCATTGATCAAAAACCACGACGCCTTTTTCGGGCCGTCGGATGAAGTAAACTAAGGCCAGTAAACTAGGTTACTAAGTAATCATAGTTTACTTCCTAGTTTACTAAACGGGCATAGTTTACTTTCTAGTTTACTTCCTAGTTTACTTCCTAGTTTACTAAACGAGCATAGTTTACTTTCTAGTTTACATCATGGAATGAGGGTAAACTTGGATTTGAGACTTAAAAAATTTTGGAGCAAAATGTTATGTGCAAAAGAAGATTTGAACTCAAGACCTCATTATATTCTATATTATTCACCCCTAGTTTACTGACCTTAGTTTACTTTATTCGACAATCCAAAAAAAACATTGTGATTTTGATCAATGCCATCAATTGATATCACCTGGCAATGGTCTTTAAGACCCTGTGGCACTTAGTCATGCAGTCTTATCAGTGAGCTTCTTATTTACTTTAAAGGTACAAGGGGGTCCCTATTTTGCAACCTTAGTAAGGACTCGGGGGGTCACTCATAAATATATAAACATAGCACATGAGTTCAACAGAATGGATTTTTAAAATCCTTATCTTACACATTTTTTATATATAAAAAGGTACCATTTAAAAGGGGTATTCACAAATTGAATAGAAAAAGGGTACATTTTATTCATGAAACATTCACAGATAAGGGGTTTTTTAATAGGCCTTGAACGCACATGCTATAGAGGGTTTACATATACTACCCCCCCCCCCCCCCCCCCCCCCCCCCCCCCGAGAGCAAGGATGCCCTTATTTGGCCATGTTAAATTTTTCTATGACGGAGAAATGCACATCAACAAAGATGACCACAACAACAAGGTAGTGTTTCCCAAAAAAAAAGTATTTTCTCAAAAAGTGAAAAACCTTTATCTAAAAATTTTGAAATTGTTTATAAAAGAAAATCTTGAAATCTTATTCTATAATTTCTCAAAATCTAAAGGTATTTTTACCTTTAAGTTTTAAATTTGAAGGTATTTTTGAAATTATGCAAGTGCAAACTAAACTAAACTTGTGGACAAGGTCTTTTGCTAGGTCTCTTTTTTGCAACATCAACATGAATCTAGTTTCAAATAAGCATCTCTGAGCACAATTGCTAGATGCAACAACATGAAGAGGGGGTAATATTTGCAAAAATAGTGAGAAATAAAAAACAATGTGTCAAAAGGCATTCCTTGAGATAAAAGCAAGCAAATGCATAATACTACGTAAGATATTAATTACCACGAGGCACTTATTGATCAACAAGACCATCTAAATTCACTTGAATTGGAGGTCTAAATTTTTAGGCCTTGCCAAGACCTAGTGTTCTTTTTTTGGGGGCAAACATAAGATAGTTATATTTATAACTTAAAAGCAGTCATTTACAAAAGACCTTTTTCCACATCTGTCCCACCCAATCTCTATTCAGCAAGCAACAGATTTGATCCTTCCAAACAAAGGAAGAGTGTTGCCAAGAAAGATGGTAACCCTATATAATTTTCTTTATCCAAACCTTTGGGAGTTAGCTCCTCTATATAATTTTCTTTATCCAAACCTTCTTCTATATCTCTTCTCTACAACCATAGATAAGGGAAAGTAATCTCTAGTGACTTAAGTGCAAAAGCTATTACCCAACACAAGTTAAGCTCGATATCTTAACACCTCCATGATAGGTGGCACAAGCTATAAGACTTGAATGTGGTTGTTCCCTCAATTGCAATGTCTTCGTCCTCTCTAATTGATTTTGTTTTTCCTTATTTAATGCATTTATAATATTTATTTTAGCATTGTTTTCAAGATTTTTGTTACTTTTACTTCTAGCAAGGATGGAGCCAAGACGAAGGCAATGCCAATAGGAGGAGGCAACTTGGTGTCGGGGGTGTGAGGGCACGGCTACCGAGCGTGAGGTGTGAGGTTTTTAGGATTCTTTTGGGTCTAATGTAATGGGCTCGCACATGTTCAAGCTCTAATGTGTGTGGGCTAGGCTTTTGGGATTCTTTTGGGTCTGTATCATGACTTATAGCTCTCTCTACAATGTGCAATAAGGGGTCCCTCTAGAACATGAAAGTAAAAGAGGGAGGGATGGACAAAGGGGGGAGCATTCAAAAGCAAATAGACTCATCGCCTCTCTTAAAACCAACAACAGCACAAGGAGGATCTATGTACCCGACGCTCGACAGCTCAGCATCCACTCAGGTAGCGACAATCAGTCACATGTCCAGCTAGGCCAAGATGTAGAGGAGGCTTGTAGGCCGCACGGACGCATTATCATATGTGCCTGAACGATTCGTGCCAGCGACGCTTGTTGGCGATGGGCGAGCCCTCTCAAGGCCAACAAGGAGGACCCGGAAGAAATTATGGTTAAAAATCAAGAACTTGTCTAAGATGATGACCCCAATGCAGACCATACCCTCGTCTCTCTCTCCCTCCAAGATCTTGCCAAGCTCAAGCTGTAGAACCTGTCCTCCTCAACGCTCAAAAACCCCTCCCCCTCGTAACAACACATTCCAATTTTGGTATGAAAATTGGAACCCATCAAGCCCTCGGAATCGATTCCAATTTTAGTAAAAGTTTCATGTCCTTTGTCCTGCCTAAATAGCATTTGTTAGACGATTGGCAGGACAAGAACATTTTGCAATTTGCCACATTTTATACTGCCCAAATTTATCCTCCTCTTTTTTTGTTTGAAAGACTATATAGATAATTATTTTAAAAGAAGAAATTTACACACAACAAGGCTGTCGTTTGTTCACATGGCTCAATTATAATAAAGTTTGCAATTTTGAGCATTTTAGTCTCTTTAGGCATAAGAGTTTTAGGGCCCCCTTATTCAACTTAGTATTGTGGGTCCTTATTTAGGTTTTTTATTGTGGCATTACTTAATTAATGTCCTTACCTGAGGGGTTTCTAAGGTCTACACCATCACAACCACTTTTAGTACACCCAACACCAACGCTCCACCCTCTTGTCGGTCTCCCTTGTCGGCTCATTCTCCAACCGTTATTCTTCACCTCCACACTATTCCTCACCCCCACTTGCATGAGAGAGACTCCTGGATTTGATATGATGAGGGAGAAAAAAAGACAATGCTTGGGCAAAGAAAGACTATGCATGCATGCCGTCCCAACCTCCCACTTTGTTCTTTTGTCTCCACCAGAGACCTCAGCCTCGAGCCACATAAAGGCCCAACCTGTAAGGCACACAGAAAGAGAATCACCTTCTTTTTTGAAATTCGAGAGAGACACACACATAGAGAGAGAGAGAGAGAGAGAGAGAGAGAGAGAGAGAGAGAGAGAGAGAGAGAGAGAGAGAGAGAGAGAGAGAGAGAGATGGATGAGGACAGAGAGTAGTCTTCTACTACGTAGGTCCAAAGAGAGAACATTAGTGATAGTAAGCGCTCTTCTCCTACACAAGTCCACGAGCGAGAGAGATGGAGAGAGAGGTTCATGATTCTTCGAGGGAGAAAGAGAGTGCGCGTGAAGAATCTCAAAAGGCAGAGACCATGCAAAAATGACATTTGTAAAAAGATACTATTTTAGTAGATTATATTGAATTTAATACTGTATAAAGGTAGAAACGATGCAAAGACGACATTCCTCTCCTAGGCATTTTTTTAAATGTGCGTAGACGATGCCACAGAGGAAGCACCTTGTGGGGTTTTACCTCCACAATGGAGGTCATTTTGGGACTCTACAAAGCAGATTGGAGGTTTTACCTCCACAGCTACTTGGTCCTGAGAGGTTTTATTGACAGTGGAGGACATTTTGGGACTCTAGAAAGAAGATTGTTGACATGAAACAAGTAGAGGACTTCGGAGGCAGGTTTCAGCTAGTTCTGTGGAAGTTGGAAGTTGTTCTAGTCAGCTAGGAGTCAGCGGAGGTTAGGAGGTGCTCTTGGTTGATTGATCAAAGGTACTGGAGGTTAGATCTGACCTTAGAGGACAATTTGAGTAAGTAGCCAGATTGAATAGGGAGGTTGGGAGGGTTTTGAAGTATACAATTGGGGCAGTTGAGGACCAGAGAACATCAGCTAGGTATGTTGGTGCCCTGTAGTGGTGTTTCTGTTGGGTTGTGGTGCTGTCTCCTCTCACGGTGGTGAGATTCAGATGGGGCTAAAAGGGCAATTTCTCCCGAAGCCATCATTGTTTTGGTGCCCCCACTGAGGAGGGCTTTTAAGGCACCCTTCACGCTGTTGGTAGAAGCTGAGAAGTGTCAGCTGTTGAGATGGATGTAACATGATGTCTTATCGCGTGTTTCACGATCATGCTAATGAGGATCCAGAGGACTTTTTGGCCGAGATGGAGTTGGCATCTTTTACATTTGGAAAGGACAGAGATGAGGACCAATTGACACTGATGTCCATGTTATTGAAAGGGGATGCAAAAAGGTGGTTCCATACTTGGAGGAGGGGTCGGCCACATCAAAGGTAAGCATATGAGGATGTTAAAGGAGCTCTGGTGTAGCATTACAAAAAAGGTGAATCCCCAGATGCTATATGGCAGGATATACAAAAATTGAAGCATAGTCTATTGGATGTATTTGATAGATTTGTAGATCATTTTGAGGATCTATGGGGAAGATGGGATGCTTCCTTGGGAGTAGAGCACCCACCTGCACTCCTTAAAAAGGATATGTTCATTTAATCCCTCATGCTGATCTGAAGAAGAAGGTAGAGTTAAAAAGACAAGGTACCTTTAATGAATCCTTGAGGATTGCAAGGGAGAAGAAATGGAAGCTTCAGAGGTTGGCTCAGAAGCAAAAGGAGGTTCTAGTTGAGAACAGACCTGTTATGACTGGAGAGACAAGGACATAAAAATGGAGGATTGCTCCAGTTCCAGTGGTTGTTGTGACCAATTGATGCAAGGTATTAATCAGCTGACTTAGCAAATGGAGAATTTAAATATGACTATGTTGCAAGGAGGGAGAACTACCCCTAGGGCAGGTGAAAGAGAAGGAATGAGAGGCAGAGGTAGAGGAGGACCCAACATGAATGTCTAATGTTTCAATTGTATGGAAAGGGGTCATATTTCTCCTCAGTGTCCTTACCCCATGAGAATGGGAGGAGATGTATATCCTCTGGTACCTAGAAAGGAGGAAAGGCGAGATGTCAAAAGGGAAGAGAGGATTTCAACAAGGACCTTAGGTTAAGCCACCACAACCAGCAAATGGGCCTAGACCAGGTGAGGTTAATCTAATTAGAATGGATGAAGAAGCCCATATGTTAGCTAACAAAAGAACTAGGGGTGCAGAAGGTGCAGATGAAGTAGGACCATCTAGAAGGAAGAAGGGAAAGCAAGTAGATGACCATTTCAAAGAAGGTAAGAGGAAGAGAAGACCCAAGAGGCATATTGGAATGCAAGATTTTCCCTTGGGGGTTCACGAAGAAGAATCCTCCCTGATGCTTGTTTGTTCAAACTGGACATGGTGCCCGAATGGAGCGAAGCAATATCAGATTATCTAGCTTATGGTTTTTCGCAAGAACGATCGTTGAATAAAGATAAAATGCATAGGCTTGTTAAGCTGGCTGCACCTTATCAATTATTGGCTGGAGAACTATACAAGTTAGGTAAGGACAATGTCTTAAGGAGATGCGTGTGGGAAGACAAATTCGTCAACAATATTGGATGAAGCACACTCAGGGATAGCTGCAAGACATTTTTCTGGGAAGATTACAGCTTCCAAGGTGCTTCAAACAAGACTATGGTGGCCTACATTGTTCGGGGACACCATAGAGTTTGTTAAAAGGTGCAAAGAGTGTCAGCGAGATACTATCCTACAACAAAGGGACATGATGCCACTTACCCCTATTATTGTAAGACAACCTTTTGAGAAATGGGGAATTATGGGCTCTAGAAAGCAGATTGTTGACATGAAACAAGTAGAGGACTTCGGAGGCAGGTTTCAGCTAGTTCTGTGGAAGTTGGACGTTGTTCTAGTCAGCTAGGAGTCAGCGGAGGTTAGGGGGTGCTCTTGGTTGATTGATCAAAGGTACTGGAGGTTAGAGCTGACCTTAGAGGACAATTTGAGTAAGTAGCCGGATTGAATAGGGAGGTTAGGAGGGTTTTGAAGTATACAATTGGGGCAGTTGAGGACCAGAGAACATCAGCTAGGTGTGTTGGTGCCCTGTAGTGGTGTTTCTGCTGGGTTGTGGTGCTGTCTCCTCTCACGGTGGTGAGATTCAGATGGGGCTAAAAGGGCAATTTCTCCCGAAGCCATCATTATTTTGGTGCCCCCACTGAGGAGGGCTTTTAAGGCACCCTTCACGCTGTTGGTAGAAGCTGAGAAGTGTCGGCTGTTGAGATGGATGTAACATGATGTCTTATCGTGTGTTTCACGGTCACGCTAATGAGGATCCAGAGGACTTTTTGGCCGAGATGGAGTTGGCATCTTTTACATTTGGAAAGGACAGAGATGAGGACCAATTGACACTGATGTCCATGTTATTGAAAGGGGATGCAAAAAGGTGGTTCCATACTTGGAGGAGGGGTCGGCCACATCAAAGGTAAGCATATGAGACTGTTAAAGGAGCTCTGGTGTAGCATTACAAAAAAGGTGAATCCCCAGATGCTATATGGCAGGATATACAAAAATTGAAGCATAGTCTATCGGATGTATTTGATAGATTTGTAGATCATTTTGAGGATCTATGGGGAAGATGGGATGCTTCCTTGGGAGTAGAGCACCCACCTGCACTCCTTAAAAAGGATATGTTCATTTAATCCCTCATGCTAATCTGAAGAAGAAGGTAGAGTTAAAAAGACCAGGTACCTTTAATGAATCCTTGAGGATTGCAAGGGAGAAGAAATGGAAGCTTCAGAGGTTGGCTCAGAAGCAAAAGGAGGTTCTAGTTGAGAACAGACCTGCTATGACTGGAGAGACAAGGACATAAAAATGGAGGGTTGCTCCAGTTCCAATGGTTGTTGTGACCAATTGATGCAAGGTATTAATCAGCTGACTTAGCAAATGGAGAATTTAAATATGACTATGTTGCAAGGAGGGAGAACTACCCCTAGGGCAGGTGAAAGAGAAGGAATGAGAGGCAGAGGTAGAGGAGGACCCAACATGAATGTCCAATGTTTCAATTGTATGGAAAGGGGTCATATTTCTCCTCAGTGTCCTTACCCCATGAGAATGGGAGGAGATGTATGTCCTCTAGTACCTAGAAAGGAGGAAAGGCCAGATGTCAAAAGGGAAGAGAAGATTTCAACAAGGACCTTAGGTTAAGCCACCACAACCAGCAAATGGGCCTAGACCAGGTGAGGTTAATCTAATTTGAATGGATGAAGAAGCCAATATGTTAGCTAACAAAAGAACTAGGGGTGCAGAAGGTGAAGATGAAGTAGGACCATCTAGAAGGAAGAAGGGAAAGCAAGTAGATGACCATTTCAAAGAAGGTAAGAGGAAGAGAAGACCCAAGAGGCATATTGGAATGCAAGATTTTCCCTTGGGGGTTCACGAAGAAGAGTCCTCCCTGATGCTTGTTTGTTCAAACTAGACATGGTGCTCGAATGGAGCGAAGCAATATCAGATTATCTAGCTTATGGTTTTTCGCAAGAACGATCCTTGAATAAAGATAAAATGCATAGGCTTGTTAAGCTGGCTGCACCTTATCAATTATTGGCTGGAGAACTATACAAGTTAGGTAAGGACAATGTCTTAAGGAGATGCGTGTGGGAAGACAAATTCGTCAACAATATTGGATGAAGCACACTCTATGAAGCACACTCAGGGATAGCTGCAAGACATTTTTTTGGGGAGATTACAGCTTCCAAGGTGCTTCAAACAAGACTATGGTGGCCTACATTGTTCGGGGACACCATAGAGTTTGTTAAAAGGTGCAAAGAATGTCAGCGACTACTATCCTTCAACAAAGGGACATGATGCCACTTACCCCTATTATTGTAAGACAACCTTTTGAGAAATGGCCACTTATGGACTCTAGAAAGTAGATTGTTGACATGAAACAAGTAGAGGACTTCGAAGGCAGGTTTCAGCTAGTTCTGTGGAAGTTGGAAGTTGTTCTAGTCAGCTAGGAGTCAGCGGAGGTTAGGGGGTGCTCTTGGTTGATTGATCAAAGGTACTGGAGGTTAGAGCTGACCTTAGAGGACAATTTGAGTAAGTAGCCAGATTGAATAGGGAGGTTGGGAGGGTTTTGAAGTATACAATTGGGGCACTTGAGGACCAGAGAACATCAGCTAGGTGTGTTGGTGCCCTGTAGTGGTGTTTCTGCTGGGTTGTGGTGCTGTCTCCTCTCACGGTGGTGAGATTCAGATGGGGCTAAAAGGGCAATTTCTCTCGAAGCCATCATTGTTTTGGTGCCCCCACTGAGGAGGGCTTTTAAGGAACCCTTCACGCTGTTGGTAGAAGCTGAGAAGTGTCGGCTGTTGAGATGGATGTAACATGATGTCTTATCGTGTGTTTCACGGTCATGCTAATGAGGATCCAGAGGACTTTTTGGCCGAGATGGAGTTGGCATCTTTTTTATTTGGAAAGGACAGAGATGAGGACCAATTGACACTGATGTCCATGTTATTGAAAGGGGATGCAAAAAGGTGGTTCCATACTTGGAGGAGGGGTCGGCCACATCAAAGGTAAGCATATGAGGATGTTAAAGGAGCTCTGGTGTAGCATTACAAAAAAGGTGAATCCCCAGATGCTATATGGCAGGATATACAAAAATTGAAGCATAGTCTATCGGATGTATTTGATAGATTTGTAGATCATTTTGAGGATCTATGGGGAAGATGGGATGCTTCCTTGGGAGTAGAGCACCCACCTGCACTCTTTAAAAAGGATATGTTCATTTAATCCCTCATGCTGATCTGAAGAAGAAGGTAGAGTTAAAAAGACCAGGTACCTTTAATGAATCCTTGAGGATTGCAAGGGAGAAGAAATGGAAGCTTCAGAGGTTGGCTCAGAAGCAAAAGGAGGTTCTAGTTGAGAACAGACCTGCTATGACTGGAGAGACAAGGACATAAAAATGGAGGATTGCTCCAGTTCCAATGGTTGTTGTGACCAATTGATGCAAGGTATTAATCAGCTGACTTAGCAAATGGAGAATTTAAATATGACTATGTTGCAAGGAGGGAGAACTACCCCTAGGGCAGGTGAAAGAGAAGGAATGAGAGGCAGAGGTAGAGGAGGACCCAACATGAATGTCCAATGTTTCAATTGTATGGAAAGGGGTCATATTTCTCCTCAGTGTCCTTACCCCATGAGAATGGGAGGAGATGTATATCCTCTAGTACCTAGAAAGGAGGAAAGGCCAGATGTCAAAAGGGAAGAGAAGATTTCAACAAGGACCTTAGGTTAAGCCACCACAACCAGCAAATGGGCCTAGACCAGGTGAGGTTAATCTAATTGGAATGGATGAAGAAGCCGATATGTTAGCTAACAAAAGAACTAGGGGTGCAGAAGGTGAAGATGAAGTAGGACCATCTAGAAGGAAGAAGGGAAAGCAAGTAGATGACCATTTCAAAGAAGGTAAGAGGAAGAGAAGACCCAAGAGGCATATTGGAATGCAAGATTTTCCCTTGGGGGTTCACGAAGAAGAGTCCTCCCTGATGCTTGTTTGTTCAAACTGGACATGGTGCCCGAATGGAGCAAAGCAATATCAGATTATCTAGCTTATGGTTTTTCGCAACAAGAACTAAGCTGGCTGCACCTTATCAATTAATGGCTAGAGAACTATACAAGTTAGGTAAGGACAATGTCTCAAGGAGATGCATGTGGGAAGACAAATTCGTCAACAATATTGGATAAAGCACACTCAGGGATAGCTGCAAGACATTTATCTGGGGAGATTACAGCTTCCAAGGTGCTTCAAACAAGACTATGGTGGCCTACATTGTTCGGGGACACCATAGAGTTTGTTAAAAGGTGCAAAGAGTGTCAGCGATTTACTATCCTGCAACAAAGGGACATGATGCCACTGACCCCTATTATTGTAAGACAACCTTTTGAGAAATGGGGAATTATTTTGTTGGACCTATTAGTCCAATTGTGCATCCATCTCAAGCCCGATATGTGATCATGGCCCCCACAGACTATTTCATGAAATGGGTAGAGGCCAGAGTCTCTAAGCGAGCTGATGCACAAATAACAGCTAAGTTAATATATGAACAAATCATTTCGAGATTTAGCTACCCATTAGAATTAGTTAGTGATTGTGGTTCACACTTCATTAATGAGGTGATTGATCACTTACTTGCTGAATTCCTTGTAGTCCACTAGAAGTCAGCCCCTTATTATCCACATGCTAATGGAGAGAGTACAAACAAGATTTTGTCTACTATCTTGACAAAAACATTACAAGCAAGTTGAATGGATTGAGAACATAAGCTAACGGCAGCTCTATGGCATATCGAACATTGTATAAGGTCACGAAACGAGATATACTCCCTTCCATCTAGCTTATGGTATTAAAGCAGTAATGCCCATGGAGTACCTAGCTCCAAGCCTAAGAATTGCAGTGCAAGAACGATTGACTGAGAATGCATTAGCTGAAAGGCTAATAGACTTAGAGAAACTTGATGAAACTAGATTAATTGCATCACATGGTCTTATGGTCAAAAAATTATGAAGAAGATGTTGGTTTGACTTGAAACAAATGGAACTAGAAACGGGGGACCTTGTCCTCATGTATGGTGTAGGAAGGACCAGAGAAAAGAAACTCAAGTACAGAGGATTAGGACCTTTTCGAGTGTCCAAAATCACACCTCAAGGATCGGTTATAATTGAAATAATTGAGGGAATACAAATGGAGGGTTATGTAAATGGAAGCAAGCTTAAAAAATATTTTGGACCATTGACCCAAGAGATTCTCATGCAAGAACATCTTTTAAAACAGCGGGAGGATCTCGCAAAAGAAATAATCAAGCAAGCTCAAGAAGAAGCTAAGGCGAGAGAGGCCAAGGCCAAATAGATACTCCAAAAGAGGATATTGCATGTGAACATGGCTTCACATTAGGAACTCAATGGAGTCTTCTTGGGCCCTTTTATTTGGCAGTTTAAGGGAGTCAAACCTTTTCTCTTAATAAGAAACGTTTTCTAATTTGAAGCTTCAAAACGGCTACTTTATTCGAATTTGAATTTTGGGGGAAAAATGGAATTTAAAATCTAGCGGATAAAACCATATCATGTAACATATCTATGGAAAGCTCTTGATGTGTAGATCACGGATCTGTAATCTCAGCTCAAATCGGAGCTTGTATGTAGAAGTTATGGAGGTCCGAAAATTGTAAAATTGCCCCCTCCCCTTTTTGGGGAAAAAAGTGCACCCTTTGACCACTCTTACACCTCTCTTACAAACCATTGGTTTTTGCTTACATGGCGGGCTCCTATTTGTCAAAAAGTTAAACGTTTCCATAACCTCATGGCAAATTAAAGGGCCCAAAAAGACTCCATTGAGTTCCTAATGCTAACCCTCCCTGATGAGGATGAACTGGACATTGAGCCAGCACGGCTCAAGGTGGAAGTCTCTATGACTAAAAGTCATACGACGAGTATTTCATTAATAGATATGGGGATTAAGTCATAACTTAATCTCATATGAGACATGGGTAGCTCTAGATAAACCATACCTTGAGGCCACAAATGCACAAGTATGAAGCGTGCACTTGACTACTACAAAAGCTGAGGGATTTCTAAGTGTTAATATTATTAATAGATATGGGGATTAAGTCATAACTTAATCTCATATGAGACATGGGTAGCTCTAGATAAACCATACCTTGAGGCCACAAATGCACAAGTATGAAGCATGCACTTGACTACTACAAAAGCTGAGGGATTTCTAAGTGTTAATATTTCCATCATAAATAATCCCTTGGTTGGGAAGGTGTTTGTTATGCTTGCAAGATCTATGGAGGAGGAAATGATCCTGGGACGATCTTGGATTTGCAACACCAGTAACTATAATATCCAACAGGAAAAGAGAACAGCACAACTAAATGAGGGAAACAATGTCATTTTTGTGCCCTGAATTGGACATAGGTTGCCTTTATAACATTAGGCGTACAAGGTTTAGGAATATAGGTGTTGTTACATTGAGATTTAAAACAGGTGCTCAGAGGAGTTAGAGGTTGATACAAAGTTAGCCTCTATCTCTTTGTTAGGACTATGTCCCGTTTGTTTACACTTGTTACATTTCATTTTGTTGGGATATTTGATCCAACAATTATTTGCCAAATGACCCACCTTTTTGCAATGGGCACATTTTACTTTGACCACTTGATGTGACAAAGCTTGTTCGATATTCGATGAAGTGGTTGCATTTGAAGATTCAGCTCCTCCCTTTGGCCTCTTTTCTTCATCAAGACAAGATTGAATGACTCCTTCGAGGGTGGGATTAGGTATGTTCTTCAGGGTGGTGACTAAGGTGGGGTACACCTTCTTGACTGCTTTTAGCAAAACAGCCACTGTATCATCTTCATCCATTCTCTCATTCAGTGATGCAAGTTGAGCCATAAGGCCCTTCAAATGAGAGATGAAGGCTCCAATGTCGTCTCCCTCTTTGAATTCCAAGCTGAAAAATTCAATTTTAAGTGAGATCTTGGAATTCTTACCATGAGCTCCATAGAGCTTATTAAGCTCATCCCATTTCTCCTTTGCAGTCGGAAGCTGGTCCACATGGTGAATGAGAGCCTCATCAAGATGAAGCATGATGATGGATTGGGCCCTCTCATCATCTTCAATATCTTCAGCCTTAGTTCGATCAATAACCTTAGTGCCCGAGATGAATGGCCAAAAACCTTTGGACATCATCTTGTACTTCACAAGGACTTGCCAAGTGTGAAAGCCCTCTCCCGAGAACTTCTTGATTTGGGTATTTTCCTTTGACATTGGGTATTGAAGGAGGTTATTAGTGGGCTAATATATGAAGAGAAAAAAACCAGAAATTTATGATATTTAGACTTAATTAGAAGGAGAAAGGCTTATGAGAGTGCAACAACCCTTAATCAAGGCAAGGATGTTGCATAAATAGGAGATTAAGATGGTTAAGCTTATGGTTTAGCACTTAGGATTTGTGCCCAACCATGAATACTGATTTAGAGAGCTTAATTAGTGTTAAGGAACACTTTCTTTGGTGATTAAAATCACCATTAGTGTTTAGCAACACTATTAGTGCTTAAAAGCACATGATTATATCTAATGATACTTGTGTTGGTGATTAGATTCACCATTAGTGTTTAAGAACACTCTTAGTGTTTAAAAACACTTTGGAATAACTCCCCTTGCTAGATTAGAAGCCTCATTAGTGTTAATCAACACTATTAGTGCTCATAAATAAAGAGCTTTGTGAACTTGAAGATGATGAGGAAGCTTGATGACGTTTTGATGAATGAGACTTATGAATGCCTCATGTGGTTGGCCACCGCTTCTTCAAAATCAAGAATAAGATCATCACAACAAGCCCTCACAAGATCACTTAGGTGATTAGAGCAAAGAGGGGAGGATCAGAGCAAGAAAAAGCATAATTATGAAGCTTTAATGATGAGCTTCAATGGAGTTGAGGAAGTGCAGCCTGGTTTTTCTGCTGGAGCAGACGCATGGATGGATCATTTGCCTTGAAACTTGAGCTGTAGACTCTTGAGAATGTGGGCTTTAAAAGCCCTAAGGCAATGTTGCTAATGATCAACTGTAGGCATCGTATTTCTGTACGACCACGACTATAGCCACACTGGCCTGCATAGGCGACAATGCCGCGATGGAAAACCCCCGATTCATCTGATGAACTGTACGACAGCATGCGCTCGGATGTCCTCTACATTTCTCTTAAAGAAAGCTCGGCGAGTTGTTGCCTCCACGAGCTGATAGAGCTCCTCCACTGCCAGGGGGTTCAGCTCCACAAGTGAAAGGATAAGGAAAAGTGAAGAAAAAAAGACATATTCTACACCACAAAGGGGCCTAATCAACCTGGCTCTGATACCATGTTAGAATTTGTGGTGCTCATGATAGATCAAGTATGTGGAGGGGAGAGGGACTCACAAAATATAAGAAAATATCTTGCTTATTAAGTTGCTCAAATACAACTAGGCTTCTTGCTCTATACATAAAAGCCTTCTAGCTCCACCTTTAAATAGGTGAGCTAGTGGACCTTAAGTCCCTTCACACACACACACCCTTCTCCTACCCTTTTACATGACCTTAGTCTTTTAATATGAAGGTGATGGGAGGCCTTGAGAATGGAACCACTACCATTATTCCTTGAATGAAAGAGAGAATGGTAGTGTGCCATTCTCCCCTTCAAGGTGATGAGATGCCATGAGAATGGCACTAGTGCTATTTTTAAAAGAAATTAAGGGAGAATCGTAGTTGTGCTATTCTCCCCTTCAAGGTGATGGGATGGGATACCTTCAGAATAGCCGTGGTGCCATTCTCCCCTTTAACATGATAGGTGACCCTAGAAATGGATTCTCCCCTCCTTCAATCAAAATGATGGGATTTCTCAGAATGGAACCACTATTCTTTCTTGAATTTAAGAGAGGTAGGCATTGGTGCCATTCCCCCCCTTCAAGGTGGCCGGATGCCTTGAGAATGGCACTAGTGCCATTCTTCCTTGAATGAAATGGAAGAATGTTAGTGGTGTCATTCTCCCCTTCAAGGTGATGGGAAGCCTCAAAGAATGGCAGCCAATGCCATTCTTCCATGAATGTAAGGGAGAATGGCAATGGTGACATTCTACCATTTAAGATGATGGGATGGGAGGCCTAGAGAATGACGGTGGTGCTGTTCTCCCCTTTCAAGTGATGGAAGGCCGTGAGAATGGCAGTGGTGCCATTCACCCATTTAATCAAGGTGATGGAAGGCCGTGAGAATGACAGTGGTGCCATTCACCCATTTAATCAAAGTGATGGGAGGCCTTGAGAATGGCATCACTGCTATTCTTCCTTGAATGCAAGGGAGAATGACACTTATTCCATTCCCCCCTTCAAGGTGATGGGAGGACTTGAGAATGGAACCACTACCATTCTTCCTTTAATGTAACGGATAATGACAGTGGTGCAATTTTCCCCTTCAATGATCAGATGGGAGGCCTTGAGAATAGCACCATTGCCATTCTCCCCTTTAGGCTAAAGGAAAGCCTTGAGAATGGCAGTGGTGCCATTCTCCCCTTCAAAAAAGGTGATGGGAGGCCTTGAGAATGGCACCACTACCATTCATCCTTGAATATAAGGGAGAATGGCAGTGGTGCCCTTCTCCACTTCAAGGTGATGGAAGGCCTTGAGAATGGCACCACTGCCATTCTTCCTTGAATAAAAGGGAGAGTGGCAATGGTTTTATTCTCCCCATGAAGGTGATAAGAGGCCTTGAGAATGGCACCACTTCCATCTTCCTTGAATGAAAGGGGAGAATGGCAGTCGTGCCATTGTTCCCTTCAAGGTGATGGGAGAACTTAAGAATGGCAACACTTCCATTCTTCCTTGAGTGAAAGGGGAGAATGGCAGTAGTGCCGTTCTCCCCTTCAAGGTGATGGAAGGACTTGAGAATGAAAGTCGTGCCATTCTCCCCTTCAACGTGATGGAAGGACTTGAGAGTGGCAGTCACACTGCCATTCTTCCTTGAATGTAAGGGGGAATGGTAGTGATGCCATTATACCCCTCACTCAAGATGATGGGATGCGAGGCCTTGAGAATGGAAGTGGTGCCATTATCCCCTTTCAGGTGATGGAAGGCCCTAAGAATGGTAGTGATGCCATTCTTCCCTTCAATCAAGTTGATGGGAGGCTTTGAGAATGACATCACACCCATTCTTCCTTGAATGTAAGGGGGAATGGGCCATCCAACCTTGATTGTAAGGGGGAACGACAGTGGTGCCATTCTCCCCTTCAAGGTGATGGGAGACCTTGAGAATGTCACCATTGCCATTGTTCCTTTAATGTAAGGCTGAATGGCAGTGATGCCATTCTCCCCTTCAAGGTGATGGGATGGGAGGCCTTGAGAATGACACCACTGCCATTCCTTGAATGTAAGGGATAATGGTAGTGGTGCCATTCTCCCATGAGGTGATGGGAGGCCTTGAGAGTTGCACCACTACCATTCTTCCTACAATGTAAGGGAGAATGGCACCACTGCCATTCTTCCTTGAATGTAAGGTAGAACGGCAGTGATACCATTCCCCCTTTGAAGTTGATGGGAGGCCTTGAGAATGGCACCATTTTCATTCTTCCTTTAAAAAATATAAAGATGACTCTAGCAAAAGTTTTCTAAAATTTTCCACATCATGCAAAATGTTGCATATTGTTACAAGCTCCTGACTTCGAGACTGCACGGGTATGGAAGTCAATACCTATGGACTACTTGCACTCCTAAATTCATAATTCGTAACCCATCAAAAACCCGACTATTCTTGTCCACCCACCATCTATGGCTATATTGTTTGCATTCATTTGGGTATACACACTCGTAGAGGAGTATATTGGGTCTAGGCAGGGGGAGGGACATCTTGTAGGTCTTCAACCTACAGGATTTTGACTACCACTTTCAAAAGCAAGAACGTGGCAAAAGGGCCATTGGAACTCGCCTCAAAAGGGGGATATTATTATTTTTTAATCAACAGTTCCAGTCCTATCCAGAGGGGTATAGTGTAGTTCATAGGGAAACTTGAATACTGCATTGCATGACAAAAGTCTAAAATTATCCTTCCAATATAGGTGGGGTAGGCAAGAGCCAAGACATGAGCTTCTAGATACTTGCCTAACCCCCCTCTTACCAATGCATCAGTTTCTTGATTAAAACCCCTCTTAACATGTTGGATCCGCACGTCCTGGAATCTATGCACAGCATTACCATTCCTTGAATGTAAGGGAGAATGGTAGTGGTGCCATTCTTCCCATGAAGTGATGGGAGGCATTCTTCCTAAGGGAGAATGGCACCACTGCAATTCTTCCTTGAATGTAAGGGATAATGGCACTGGTGCCATTCCCCTCCTTGAAGGTCATGGGAGGCCTTGAGAATGGCACCACTGCCATTCTTCCTTGAACAAAAGGGGAGAATGGTGGTGGTGCCATTCTCCCCTTTAATCCAGGTGATGGAAGGCCTTGCAAATGGTATAGCCACTACCATTCATCCTTGAAAGTAAGGGGGAATGGCAGTTGGTGCCATTCTCCCCTTCAATCAAGTTGATGGGAGTCTTTGAGAATGGCATTACTCCTATTCTTCCTTGAATGTAAGGGGAAATGACACCACTACCATCTTGCCTTGAATGTAAGGGGGAGTGGCAGTGGTGCCATTCTCCCCTTCAAGGTGATGGGAGACCTTGAGAATGGAACCACTGCCATTCTTGTAAGGCTGAATGAAATTGGTGCCATTCTTCCCTTCAAGGTTATGGGATGGGAGGCCATGAGAATAGCACCATTGCCATTCTCCCCTTCAGCGGATGGGAGGTCCTGAGAATGGTAGTGATGCCATTCCCTCTTTCAATTAAGATGATGAGAGGCCTTAAGAATAGCACCACTTCCATTCTTCCTTGAATGTAAGGGGGCACCACTACCATCCATCCTTGAATGTAAGGGGGAATGGCCATTTTTGCACCCTTCTGGCCCACATTGTTTTTCTAGTAAGATGTGTCAATTCAGGATAAACTCTCATGGTGAAGGGCATGGGGTGGCTCAAATGGGGTTAAGCCTCTCTTGCTTTATCATCTTCGTCCGCGTCAGCCTTTAGCTCCAAGTCAATGTTGGACTTGGACTCGTTGATATTTTATGTTGGAGTTGATGTACAAGGCACGATTGCGCTTTGTTGTGCCCACTTGGAACTCCTCCTTGGTGACATTTGCTTGCTCTACATTCCTGGCTGCCTCCAGAGCAATGACCACCATCTCCTCCACCGAGTCTCTGAGTGGGAGAAGGTTCTCCTTCATGTTACCTGTGTTAGAGTCATCCAATGGGAACTTCGCCTTCACCTTGAGCATGCTCAAGCACTCATCCATGCGGAGGCCACATGACTTTTCAATGTTATGCAAAAAAAATGAATAGCTCCACGCCTACCACAACTGGACATAGAGAGTCAATCTCTATCTCAAGAAGGAGGGCATAGTCATCTTCATCGTCAATTGCTGTGCAAATTCCACTGGCCTCAAAGTGGCACAGATTTTTGTGAGCCCAAGTGCACCTTACACCCGTGTGTGCTGCACTCTGAGGCTCTTCCTTGTCGTGGATGAATCCTCCAAGGTGCAGTTGCGGCATTTCGACCTCCTCTTCCTCCTCTTCTGAAAGGAAGAAAACAAAGGAGGCCAACCATGATAGGAGCAATGGCCAATGGCACCTTTGTTGAGCTTGCATACTTGCTACTGGTTAAGCTGTATAAGAAGTGTCCAGATTTCATTTCCATTGCTTCAAATCTTCTGAGCCACTTTTGGAAAGCCGTTTCATTGTGGTTGATGTATTCTAGGAGGTTGGAGGGCACCCACAATATGTCATCAGTGGCCAAAGAGATAGAGTGCGGCTTCATGTGGGTGTCCATGTAAGATAACGTGTCCACAAATAATTCTTCACGAAGGCGGAGTAGTGCGGAGATCCAATCGATCTCACGAGTGAACATTACATGCAAGTGTGTGGACTCTCGAAACTCGCTCTCCACGGAGGAAGTCCATGAAGCGTTCTTAGGCAGCCATGTGCTCTGAAGCTCGAGCGTGGAGGTGCCTTGTGCTCTTGAGAATGAGTGAAAAATGACATGTAAGGCCTTCAAAGTACTATTATACAAGATAGCGACCATTTCACACTGGACCAAAAAATGTTAATTTTTTAAAAGACGAAACCACCTCTTCAAGAAACTAGACAACGCATTTTAAACACTCAAGTATCTCAAAAAACAAGAGATAGAGAGAAGGTTGCACAGAGAGAGAGAGAGAGAGAGAGAGAGAGAGAGAGAGAGAGAGAGAGAGAGAGAGAGAGAGAGAAGGTTGCATAGTAGCGAGAGAAGGTTGCACAGTAGAGAGAGAGAGAGAAGGTTGCACAGTAGAGAGAGAGAGAGAGAGAGAGAGAGAAGGTCACACAATAGAGAGAGAATGAGCTATGGAGATTTGAGGTTTGGGGTGAAGAAGATGATGTTGGAGAGAAAAATAATGTGTAGGGAGAGAAATCTGAGGTGAAAAAAGAAGTTTTTTGATATAATATAGTTTGGGTTGGGTTTTGAGAGGGAAAATGCACTTTTGACCACTATGAGTTGTTTCTCCTTGGCCCACGTGCAAGCCCTCTTCGCCAAGTTTTCTTTGTAAATGGCACCCAATTTATCTTTTCCCCTATCTCTGCTTCTCTAAGCAATCTGTAGTTTTTGTCATGTCCTCTGTTTTTCCCAAACATGACATTTTTCAAGAAGAACACGAACTATTCTCGCCGGGTTTCATCCACCACATCCTTTATCTAATGCATGTATCCAGTTTTAGGGATTTCTTCTTCCACCTTCGGCTTTAGATTTGTGTCCATCGCACCCTCCATTGGTAATCCCAGTGCGTGATGCACTGCGAGCTCTGAGAATTTTATGGGCTCTTTCCCCTTTGTGTGAACTGTATTTGTCTCCAGAAATTGATTTATTAGTTTCCTCCCATCCTCGGGGACCTACAACTCTTCCCACTAATGCTCTAGCAGTTTATCAAATCCACACTTCCTTGCCCAATCCTGATACTCTTTCTTTCTTACATATCGGGGATGATCATGGCCATGTAGAGGCTTTTCTCATGCTTTTTGTCTAACCTCTAGGGCTTGTTGATCTTTTTCATGGTGATGTTTTCTAAGAAAGTGCTGCAGATGGGTGTGAGAGATGTGAGTAAGAGAGTAGATTGCGAATGTGCGTTTTTAGGCTCCTTGTGTTCTCTTTTGCAATGTTTTATTCTTTTTTCTTCCTTTTTGGGACGTTGTCATTTTCAGCCTCCCACTTTTCGAAGTGATGTAACCCTTAATCCAAATTATGGCCTTTGTCTTGGCTTAATGGTATTAGAGCATTCTTGCCGTCCACCCGTCTTACCATTTTTAGTGGGGTCTTAGTGATGTCATGGCACATGTCCTCCATGAAGTTTCTCATGTCGACATCATGGCCTTCTGAGTTGTTGACATGGATTGGGCTTGCGCATCCTTGGTCACTCACTTTTTTACTGTCCTGGCTTTGAGTGGTTGTAGATATCTGAGGTTTTGTGGCTGGCTACCCTTGCGGACTGGCCACCCTTCTATGGCTTTGCAGTCTTTTGAATTTATCGCATACACTTCCACTGGTGAGATCATGCCACAAAAAATGCCTCGAAACGGCTCCTAATCTTCCTCTTCTGCTTCTTTTAATGTCATTTCTTCTAGGTGGCCTTTGTATTTTCTCATCCTGAAGCCGTTCACTATTTTTGGAAAGGTTGTACTATCCAAGCTTTCTAAGGTAAAGGCATTATGGTGGTGGTGGCTGATTGGGTCCTTCACTACAAATGGTCCATTCCATCGCATTTTAAATTTTTTGGGGTAATATCCTAGCTTGGAAGTGTAGACTAACACAAGATCTCCTTCCTCATAAATCCTATGCTTGAGATTCCTATCAGTCCAAGCCGTTCTTCTTTGTGTTGTACTATCTCTGCCCTTAGTTGTTAATGAAATGCGTCCCCTAATCGTTGACTATTCCTACTGGTAACCCATGCCTAGCAATAATGTCTTTGAAGAGGAACTTCACCACCTCTTCTGCCTGCGAAGTTGCTCTTTATAGCTTTTGCTTCCGGCCACTTGGTAAAATTGGTGGCCACAATGATGTACTCACATCTGTTGCTTGGTCCAACAAAATCTAACATGAACGGAGATAGAGGTAGTATAGGTGAGATGGTAAATCTATCAGAATCTCTGGGTTGACTCATTCGCAACACTAACAGACATCACAGTTCTTTGCTTCACTGTTGGCATCCTTTATGATAGTTTGCCACCATAGGCCTACATGCAAAATTTTTCAAGCTGTTATTTCTCCGCCCATATGTCCTCCAGTTATCCCACAATGTGCTTCTCGTAACACGGCTTGCTGCTCATTATCTAGGCTATTATTTCTCCACCCATATCTAGTGATCCCACAATGTGTTTCTCTTAACATGACTTGCTGCTCATGATCTTAAACACACCTGCGTAAGATTTGGTCCATTCCTCTTTTGTAGAGTTGACGAGTAATCAAAGTGAAATTTTGGCTTCAAGGTAATTCTCTTTTTCTTGTCAGTAGTGTATCCTTTCGAAAATGTCCCATCTTTCAAAAACTGCATCATGTCATAATACCAGTTCACTTCCACTTCAGTTTTGCTGCTACTATGAATAAGTTGGTGTTTGGGAGTTGATCTTCTACGCCGCCCAAAGCAAGTTCTCCACAATCTAGTTTGGATAAAAAATTTACCACACTGCATTTTCTTTTTCGGGTGTGTTGAATGGTGAACTCAAATTCTTGTAGTAGGAGCATCCATCTTGCCAGCTTCCCTACTAGAAAAGCTTTATTTACCAGATAAATGAGAGCTTGATGGTCCACATGTGTCACGTGCACACCATTCAGGTGTACAGTGACATGGCATCATTTTAGCATCATTAGCATCATCAGGAGTTATCAGGAATTTTACAGGCATTTTACAAGCATTTATGGGGTAGCCGACTAGCATTATTGGTATTTTATGGGAGATATGAGCCTTACAGTACTGGCCGACTGCAGCCAATCTGGTCGACCAGCAGCCCTCACCCATATATATATAGGCGCCTCTCCATTCAGCCATTCAAGCACATCCTCATCTGGATCATCATGCGTTTTCAATTGGTAATGAGCGGACCAGTGTGGATTTTTCAAGTCTCTTGGTGCTTAAGAGGCCATAAAAAATCCGGCAGCCTATCATCTCAGCATGCAGTAACCAGTCCATCATAGCAGCATTCAGTAGGGTGTTCTGCAATGCATCTCCTCCAGGAAGCTTTGGGAGCAGCATATCCAGCCAACGCATCATCATCAGCATCATCTTTAGCAAATGCATCAGTCATTCAGTTCAGTCCAGCCATCAGATCTGCAAACGCATGGAGCATCTACCTTCCCATGTTGGAGAGCATCTGCATTTCATCATCAGTTCAGTATAGCATCTGTTCCAAAGCATCCCTTCAGCGTTTCCTTCCCAAGAAACAAGGGAAAGATAGTGGACAGCAGTTCATTCAGCATATTCAGCATATTCAGCAATATAGATCCATTTGGATCTCATTGTAACCGCATTCATCATCTAATATAGCTGCATTGCATTGACACATATTTGTCTATCTCTTAAACATCATTAAGTGCAGTTTAGTTAGACTAAGGTTGTGATTACTACGGTCAAAGACCTCTACATGTCACATTGGTATCAGAGCGTTACAGGGTAACCAGCCTTAGAGCATGTTCAGTTCATCAGTCATTCAGTCAGACATCATGTTAATCGCTTCCACACAGTTAAACCTAGTTCTCAAAATTTTGCAGGCCACCCTTAGGGATTTTCCCTTAGGTATGCATCAGTAACCCATCCATCTACATTCTTGCACAGCATATAGGGTTGCACATGGCTTGCATAGTAGTCATCTTAGCAGTCAGACTTGCATCTGCAAGGCATACATGTTGCCCATGATCTCTCTGGGGAAGAATGACATCCATCATCAAAGGAGGACATAAGTTTTCGGCTTCAACTGGCAGCAGCAGCAGGGGGTTTCTCTTCCACAGAAGACGAAAGTTTGCTCCAACATCGCCTCAGGAGGTTCAGAGCTTCAGGAACGACGGAGATGGTAGGTGAAAGGTTTCCACAGGCAGGTCAGGGGTGACTCAAGCATTTGCCATTCAGTTCCCGCAGTACATAGAGTCTTGGCTCAAAGGATTTCACTCCTGCAGACGGCCTCAGTCCCGGCAGAGCAGAAGATAGAAGGGGACAGTGGTTCGGAGAAGAAGGATCACAGAGGAGTCGAAGGTTGCCAGGTATACCACCCAGCAACAGTTTAGCAGCAGGGGAATGTCACGTGCACACCATTCAGGTGTACAGTGACATGGCATCATTTTAGCATCATTAGCATCATCAGGAGTTATCAGGTATTTTACAGGCATTTAAGGCATTTTACAGGCATTTATGGGGCAGCCGACTAGTATTATTGGTATTTTATGGGAGATATGAGCCTTACAGTACTGGCCGACTGCAGCCAATCTAGCCGACCAGCAGCCCTCACCCATATATATATAGGCGCCTCTCCATTCAGCCATTCAAGCACATCCTCATCTGGATCATCATGCGTTTTCAGCCTATCATCTTAGCATGCAGTAACCAGTCCATCATAGCAGCATTCAGCAGGGTGTTCTCCAATGCATCTCCTCCAGGAAGCTTTAGGAGCAGCATATCTAGCCAACGCATGATCATCAGCATCATCTTCAGCCAATGCATCAGTCATTTAGTTCAGTCCAGCCATCAGATCTGCAAACGCATGGAGCATCTACCTTCCCGTGTTGGAGAGCATTTGCGTTTCATCATCAGGTCAGCATAGCATCTGTTCCAAAGCATCCCTTCAGCGTTTCCTTCCCAGGAGACAAGGGAAAGATAGTGGACAGCAGTTCATTCAGCATATTCAGCATTTTCAGCAGTATAGATCCATTTGGATCTCATTGTAACCGCATTCATCATCTAATATAGCTGCATTGCATTGACACATATTTGTCTATCTCTTAAAAATCATTAAGTGCAGTTTAGTTAGACTAAGGTTGTGATTACTACGGTCAAAGACCTCTACATGTCACAACATGGAAAACAACTTTGTTTCCAAAGAGATAGTGCCAAAACTTGTTCACAGCATATATCATTGAAAGAGATTCTCATTCTGTTGTGTTGTAGTTCCTTTCCACCCTTGTGAGGGCTTTGTTGGCATAATGGATGGGCTGCATATAACCTTTTTGTTTTTCCTAAATTAGTGAGATGTCCACTCCTTTATTTGAAGCATCCACATAAACATGAAACATTAAATTCCATTCCGGGTTGGTCATTACTGGTGCGGATGACACCATGCTTTTCATCTAGTGAAATTCCTTCTAACACTCCAGGCTCCATTCATACCTTGCATCCTTTCAAGTTTCTTGATGTTGGGGGGAGCAGACATTTTGGATATGGCCTCCGCCTTAGCCATATCTATAGCCAATCCTTGGGCTGACACAATGTGACCTAACAGTGTTCCAAATTTTACTACAAAAGCACACTTGGTTGGATTCAACTTTAGCCTTGTATCTCTCCACCTCTGCAAACATAGCCTTAAATGATAGATGTGCTTTGCCTTATCTCAAGACACGTTGAAATCATCCACGAATGCTTTCATGAAGTCTGTTAGGAAGATAGTCATAAAAAATCTCCTACACTATTCTCTAAAAGGTAGCAAATGCATTTTTTAAGCCAAACATCATAACAGTTGCCATAAAGACACCCCACTCTGTGACAAATGCGGTCTTCTCCTTGTTTTCCGGGGCCATCTTCACTTGGTTGTATCCGTTGAAGTCATCTAAAAAGGAGTAAATCTCCTTTCCAGCTACCTCATCTAGCAAGGAGTCCGTGAAAGGAAGTGGAAAAGAATTTGAATTAGTTGCGGCATTCAGCTTGCGATAGTCTACATAGATCCTGATTTTAATATTCTTTTTGGAAACTACCACAATCCGAGATATCCAAGCAAGTTTTTCAACTGGCACTTTGAAACCCACTCTCAATAATCTACCAATCTCTTCTTTTACTTGTTTTGCATAATTTGCGTTCATTCTGGACCTTTGTTTTGCGTAATTTGCGTTCATTCTGGACCTTTGTTGTTTGACAGGTATGACTCCTTCAAGTTGATACTGTGCTTGAAGAATTTAGGGTCAATGCTGTCCATGTCTTCGTATGACCAAGCGAAGACATCTTGGTATTCCTTTAGTAAGGATATCAACTCCAAGAAACATGCCACTGAGAGACTCTACTGGGACAAAGATCTGAGCTGTCGTGTAGGGCGGGATCTTTACATGCTTCTCTTCTTTTCCATCCCCTTAGATTTACCTCCTATAATTTGTTTGGGCTCACCTTTGCTGTATTGTTTTCTTGGTTCTCCTTTTGCTTTTTCACCCAGTCCCAGATCTCGTAGATCTCTTCCTCTTGCTCCAAATTTTGGGTCCACTTGATTTCTTCTTAGGCTTTTTCCTACAAGATTTTGCTCAATTTTGATCATCCCTTTGTCTTTTCAACATATTTTTCCTTCTTTATTTGATTATCTGGTCCCTCCTTCTTTTCATTCTCTACTTCTGCATAATGCCTTATTACTTCACCCATATTTAACATGTACAAGGGCACCAAGTTTGGGTGTTCACGGAGTATTCTCTCCTCTTCGTCTTCATCAAAGCAGCCTTCTGTTATGTTAAATGTGTTAGCATGCGTTGGTCTTTGAGTAGGCCTTACTGATCCTCTTATGTCCACGAGATCCACATGCACTTTCCACTTTGCTTTTCTGATGGTGATTATGTTCCTGTCCCAGTCCTGCTTTACCTTGCCGTATTTTAGCTAGGGCCTTCCCAATTGTTAACAATCCTAAAATGGGATTGATTATGGTGATAGACATAGATTAAGCAACATAATTAAAGTGGATTAAACCACACTAAGAAGTCCATAACAAGAGAGAGATAGATTGCACACTCAACACTTGATTCTATTGAATATCTCAAGTGAACCATACAATGATATAAGCTTTCTAGCCTTATCCCACTTTAGCAATGTGATAACAAGGGTAAAGAATTTATGTGATAGAAATCATAATCAACAAAAAGTTCATCTCCAACAGTGATATTCTTCAATGCTTCTGTAGCCATAATCATCTACATGTACATTTCTTTCTCTATGCTTGTACCATGGAGGTAATGATGGTGAGAATACATAACACACATTCTCTCTTTCTTTGTAATTCTTATAGATATTTATATAACCAGCCACATTTCCATCTTGAACATCATCGACAATGTAAACTCTGTCCTCCTTCGGAAACACTCTAGGGTCCTCAATGATCGAGTACTTTTGTGCTCTAGGATTCTCTACACATAATTTTATCCAATTATCATGAGAATATTTTGACCCTCCATAGTGCAAAAAGGTCCTTCCAGCTTGCACATTTGAATGTATAAACAATCCAAGCCCAGCCCCTTGGATTGATGAAGGTTTAATCATGTAAGCCACATCTTTAATTTAGAAGATCTCTGCAACTTTGATAGGTAAATGCGGGGGTCGCATTTCATCATCTTTGATATTGTATTCACATATCGAAGATATCTTGATTTTTCTTAAAGCCTTTAATTCTATGAAAAGAAAAAGTACAATTTAGTCTTTACGTAAACTACATACCATATATAGCATAAATGTTACATGCTTCCTCCTACACATTTTAAGGTTCATGAAAAAAGAACCTAGTTCTCCTTGGCTGACGTTGATAGAAATCTTTTAATTGCAATATATAGCTCTAGCTACACCTCTTGTGATGAAGCTTTTTTTATACCCTAGTTGTTGAGCATAGAGCATTGCTTCCATGTCTTTTAGTGTCGAAACTGGAGGAATTCTTTGCAATATCACTAGTTGTCTACTAATTAGATGAACAGATGGAGCACAAATTTTACTTGTTGTTTCTAGATAAGTATATGTTATGTGTCCTTGACATTGATCCGATGGATTTTGTCTACTTAATGAGCTTGAATGAGCATCTTTTCCTCCTTCCCTTGTTATGTTCATGTTCATCTCATCCCATTCAAGAATCACCTTTTGAAAATAGTCATATAATGAATGATCATATTTCACTGGTTGTTGTCCATATCTATTGAAGGTTATAACATCATGCACATCTTGTTGAAATATACAAGTGAATAGGGTGTGTGCGGGAACAAGCCCTTGGTTAGAGGTTGTAAAAGAGAATGAGTAAATGTGAAAGAACCTGTGAAAAGGTGAGAAGAATCTACTGGGAGAGAATAAAGGGTAGCATGAGAAGATTTAGGAAGTGTGGAGATATTCTGGGAAGTGTGGAAATATTCTGGGAAAAGTGAAGAGGTGGAGAGAATCAGGGAAAAGAGATGGAGTGAATCATGGAGAAATCAGTGGGATTTGATGCTTGGATGTAAGCTCTATAAATTGAGGCATTGCCCTAATGAGAATTTGCTGGTTTTTGAGTATCCATACCTACATTAATCTATTTGTTAATTATCCACTAATTACGTCTTAATTATTTACTAATCACTTTATTAATGATGTTGATTCTAGTGTTTGATCCACCATAGCGCATCACAATGCTCAAATTTCAACATGGTATCAGAGCCATGCTAATTTGTGAGCCCATTATCTTGCTAATTAGGATTAGTTAAAAAAATTATAATTTTTTCCTCTTTTTTCAACTCACCTCTGTACCCCTAGCTGGTGAAGGAGCTCTAGCTCCTTGCATACTCAATCATTGGCCAAACCCTTCTAGCCCAAGGTAGCTAACACAAGGGATCTCCAGCCAGTCCAATCAGCGTAGCAAACCGCCGAAGCGTTTAGGAGAAATCGTCATTTTCGCTGGCGCCAATTTTTTGAGGAGTTTTTGCCATTGCTGCTTCATCAAATCAAATCTCTCTAATTCCTCTTAGCCCCGGGGGTTTTCAAGCATGCTCTACAAGCTGGTGAAGATATAATTCAATTTCATCAAGTCTACAGTGAGGTCCAAGCTCTTCATAAAATCTGCAGTGACTTTGGTAAAACAGAGATTAAGCTTTCAATATTTGGACAAATCTTGTGTTTCTTGGCTTAATCCTCTACTAGACTCATTACTATTGATGTCTTTGAAAGAATTTGAGCTCATTTGAAGTCTAAGGCACCAGATCTGGACTCCCCACATACTCTGTTTTTGGGAATGTGCATAAGAATGAATGCTATACGCATTATGTATTGGGCTTATTGCATCAGTGTAAATATGGGATCAGACACTGTCCTTGTCCAGAATAAGGCAAGAGGTAAGACCTCCCGCATAAATTTGGGTTTGCATTGCATAATGACACAAGATAAACAGAAAAAGCCCAAAAGAACTGTCAACAAAATGTTTAAACATGTTGCACACATGGAGCAAGAAGACGTGAGAGACAAGCTCATGACCCCAGCCATGAAAGAAGAAGAATATCTCTTTCCAAGAGGAAGATCCATACCAAGAAGATCTAAAGGAAGATATGGACACGAGAAGAGAAGCTGCCACAAGAAGACTGAAAGAAGAGAAAGACATGGACACGTGGAGAGAAGTTGCCACCACGACAAGAAGACTGAAGAAAAGAGAAGATGTGAGGCTCCAAAGAGTGAGGAGCCATGTGAAAATCTCAGAGAGAGAGAGAGAGAGAGATCCCACAACCCAATGTAACTTGCCCCAACAAAGTAAAACCACCTCTGAGCCACCGATGATGTAGGCCACGTGGTAGATAGATGAATGTGTGAGCACTTAAGTCAAGGTCGCGGGAACTTATAGTAGCCTTGGACACATAGAGAGAGAGAGTGTCAAGGACTATGGAGTTTAGGGACTTGAGGCACTGGTCACGGACTGTCAAAAGTAAGAGAGAAACTTGATATAGGGTCCAAGTGTGCTAAGATAACTTGAGGGGAGGTGTAGACACTAGTCACGGACTATCAAGTAAGGGGAGGCAAAATGGTATAGGGTCTAGGTGTACTAGGAGTATTCACTTGAGGGGAGGTGTTGAAATATACAAGTGAATAGGGTGTGTGCGGAAACAAGCCCTTGGCTAGAGGCTGTAAAAGAGAATGAATAAATGTGAAAGAACCTGTGAAAAGGTGAGAAGAATCTATTTGGGAGAGAATAAAGGGTAGCATGAGAAGATTTAGGAAGTGTGGAGATATTCTGGGTATATACAATATTTTAAAGGCTGGAAATGTAAAGTGCCCTTGCCTATACTACATGGAACATGCAAGTACGATGGATAAAAGAAACTGGTCACACGAGCCCCTAAAGGCATGAGAAAGATTCTAACTTTCGACCTATTTCTCAATATTCCCGAGCCTACCCAACATTCCCACTCTTATTCCTTTTTTTGCTGTTTCCTTGTCACATGCCTTTCTTCTTTGTTTAAGTCCTTCACTGCGGCTTTGTGAAACCTTGAATCCTTCCTTATCATCGATTATGGAGGTAACTCTTACCCTTTTATGTGTTTCCGCCTTCCAAATTCCTCATATTTCTCTTTGTTTGGATTCAATTATGCATATTACCACATAACAACGCGAGGAGGCATATTCTTTCCGTTAAGAAGAACTCTCGTCGCGTTGTTGTGGTAATTTTTAAAGAGAGAATGTCTACTACGCTAAGCTTTTTGTCATGTTCTTGTTTATTTAAGCTTCCAGTAGTTTTCTACTAATCTTCATATAAGGATGGCCACCGTCACGTTTTGGTGGTCATTCTAAGTTGTAGCATTGGTATATCTTTCTTTTTTCCATCATTGAGGGTTACTTGAAAAAATGACCATTACAACGCGATGAGAGATATTTCTTTGTGTACGACTCGCTCTCTTCGCATTATTATGGTCATTTATGTTCTGTCATTGTTTGGCCGATAAATTCTTCACATTGTTTGACTTTGGTGCTCATTGACGGCTTGTTTGTTTTTGTTGTATTTTGGACGAATATAGGCTGGCCCTAAAAATTTTATAGTTGTGGAGGAAGAAGATGAAACTATTGCTCTAAGACACCTGAGCCCTCCGAAGACAATTTTAGGGCTATCCAAGAGAGGATGAACATTTCCCGTATGGGAGTAGATGCTGCAATGGTGAGTTGCACGGTTGAAAACACAAATGCCAATCTATGGAAACTAGACATTGTTGTTGAAGCTAAAAATCAGAAGGTACACATTGCTAGTAGCTCTATTGGTTTATAGCGATTGGGTTTGGCAAGTTCTAATCATTTCTAAAATTTTATCTTCCAGATAAACACCAACTCTCATATGGTCAAGGAGTCAAGCTAACATAACTCTATTGAGCAACCCTTCACTCACACTCTCTCAGCACTCTCAGCAACACTCCACTAGCATCTCACTCACTTTCTCAAGAACAGACAACATATTTAGTAGAACAGTGATAGTGCGGACTTAGACATAGAGGACAACTTGGAACAACAATGAAATGGCAAGCTTACACTTATTTATATTCTAGAAATATAACAGAACAATTGCCTAATAGTGCTAGCATTCCTTGAATACAAACACACTCTCCAGCTCCATGATACAAGTGTCAACTAGCAGTTGAGAGCATATAGCAATAGCACTCTTCATAGGTTCCATCTACTTGAGCATCTAGCTCTATTCCTACCTAACACTGAGCTATCCTCTAATAGTCACTATCTATAGTGATCGGGTGCCCTTTTACGCTGAGTCTTCTTGTTCTTGGTAACGGATGTCTGGTGGTTACAATTCTCCACCTCCACACGTGTGATATCGAGGTGGTTCTCACGATGTGGGGAGTGGGTTGCCGATGTTTTCTGCCACTACTAGGCTATGGGATGCAATAGCAAGTCAAACTTGAAAACATCAGGAAATTCCATCAGAATCATCAAAACTTTTGTGGCATTACAATTTGGAGTTCCACTTTCATGCGTGCCTATAATACTTGGAACTTTTTGAACCCAACCTAAAAAGAGAGACTTATAAGTTATTCTAAGCATTTGTGTAGTAGTAATTAATGCATTCTTGGGTATAGCTAGCTCACCTTTAATGTGATGTGTCCTCCCCTCATGCATAATTGGTAAACATGCATTGTGAAGTCGATCAGAGGCTTCTTCTGTGCATGCCATTATTTCCCAAGAACAATATTGTGCTATTCAAGTAATATCAAAGTTGAGCTCCTCAAAGTAGGATTGTTGAGACCAAGGCCTACAGCCCATTGATCCCAAACCTCTCTTCCTTTGTCATCTTCTAGCTCAATTGTGTACTTATATAGCGATGGTTGAGTTTTCAACTTTAACTTTTTGACAAGCCTAGAACTTTTTGACAAGCCTAGAACTAACCATAGTATGAGTAGATCCCATACCCAAGAATACCTTCACTCGTTTCCCTTCAACCAAACCCTTCATGACAATAAGTTCTATAACCAAAAACCGGTAACCAGGACTAGCCTTTGAAGATAAGACTGTATATGTACAGCTGTGGGTATCCGTTTCTCAATTGACACTGAGAGTATCCTAGTAGAATGCTAGGGCGTCTGATCTGGAGTATCATCTAATAAATCTTCTTCAAAATCATCCATGTGATTTGAATCTGTAGGCTCAATGGTCATATTTACAGCTATGCACTACTTATTCAATGGACAATCATGTCTTTGATGTTTTCCCATATAGGCATAGCATAAGCCTTCACTCTTTGCTTTCTTAAACTACTCGAGAGTGAGAGAAGATTTGTGATCATTCTTCATTGACACCTTTCTCCTAACTCCTGAAAGAGTCTTTGTAGACGAATGCAACCAAGGAAAAAAATAGGGGCTATTTATAGCCCAATGGCTATTTTTCAAGGGTCTCCAAAATAAATTGGCTATTTTTTCAATACCACTTTTGAAAAAATTCACCCAAAATTTACCAAATTTGCAAGGATTTGGAGAAATATTCATAAAAAAAGCACTCAAAACTATAGCTTTTGCTAAAAATTTGAAAGATTCGCCGCAAATTCTATACTTCAAGGTTTAACAAGAAGATATATTTACCAACCCATCCACACTTACATATTCTTAAGGGTATCTTATTTTTTACCTTGATGTACACTAAACATAGATGTATTTCCTTTTTGCCCACTAGTGTACCTAGAAGCTTCGTATAAGTAGGTCACATAAAAGGAGACTTGGAAACTTGACCCACTGCCTAACATTGACCCTTTCGATGATCTTCATAAACTAAAGCTATCTCTATAACTCTAGATAAAGTTTTACACTTCTCATGGCATACCAATGGTCAAAGGTTATCATTTAGCCCCAAGGAGGATTTATGAACCTGTATGAAATTTGGTAAAATTTGGGGTATTTTCATAAGCACCTCTCGATACTTGTCTATATACTCTTGAATTGTAAGATTCTTTTGAGAGATAAAAACCAAGTATATGTAGTGCTCTACTCTACTCATGTGGTGGCAAAAAATTCTGAATAAACATATCCTTAAATTCCTCCCAAGCATTCGAGATTGTCTTATATTTTTGAAGTTTCTTCCACCAACGATGAGCCACATTTTGTAAATTATATGTAGCATGTTGGATTCTAATGTACTCATCTATGATATCACATAAAGTAAAGCATTGTTTCCACTTAGAAAGCCACTGATCTCATGCATGAGCTGCGCGCGAGAAGGTAAAGTGCCAAAGTACTTTGGTGGTTTCAAATCCTTTAATGAAAGTTTTGGTGGATTTAATTCCTTTTCCAAAGTGCTCTCACGATTACCTAAGGGATGGGTATCCGAAGTCGATGGAGCTGAGGTACTATCGATGTTATCAGAGAGCGAATATCATTCATGAAGAAATTCATTCACTCCTGCAAATCATGCATTTGTTGACGAAGAGGGACAAGTTTCAGTGATTAGGGGAAAGTGGTTGAAATCCATTTTTAATCAATATTATGCAGGAAGAACCAAATGACAAAAAATAAAAGAGAAGGGTTAAGGGAGCCCCTTGGTCATAAGGTTGTCAAAGCTGATGAAAATGACAAAAAATAAAAGAGAAGGGTTAAGGAAGCCCCTTGGTCATAAGGTTGTCAAAGCTGATGAAAACAGAAGCCGTATAGAGCTTCTTCTTAGTAGATCAAACCAAATGCTGTGAGAAATAGACCATTGGAAGGAAAGTCTTTTGTCGAGGTACGCTGCACGTGAACTCCCTCCTAGAAACCTTCAAAAGAAATAACCTTAGATCTGGAAAGTTTCATTGCCTTTTTATTAATAAAGAAACGTGGGATTTTTTTTCTCCTCTTTGCGTTGTTGACTAAAGACAATGGCAACGGCGATGGCTGCTGCTTGCTTATGCTGCAAGGTCGTGAGAAGGAGACAAAGAAGGCTTGTGGTTTGGCAAGAAGGCTTGTTAGGTGCTTGTGGCTTGACCACAAGACATGCAGGCGACGACCGGTAACAAAACGTCAATGGCAGCGTTAACGAAAACGGCCAACAAATAGGTCACCCAACGCATGTCGACGGAACAACAGCAGTAGACGAACAGCGTCGACAGAAATAAAAAATGAGACAGACGAACTGCATCAAAAATCATTGATCTCCTTGCTTCTCCTTGCTCAAAGCAAGCTCAAACTTGCTGCAAACCTTCCCCATAACCAAGAACAAGTCCCTAAGCTCTGATACCAAATGTAAGACCTCCATGCAAGACAACCTAGGGTCTTTGTGTCAAGCCTCATGCAAAAAACGTAAGAGAGAAGAAGATGAACTCTAGAACAGCAAAAACAAACCTAGCTTGGCATGTTTAACCATCCAACTATTATATATACCAGTGACCCTGTGCATCCAATATGTGTACCTTCTCGGCCACACACCATACTCACGTGCCCCTTATGTCCCCACTGGTGTCCCCATGCTATACATCACTAAGTCTTTGTCCTATAACTTTCACCCAAGAACATTACATGTTCACACTTATTATTATAAGCAGTGATGTGTAATAGTATGCTGCCATTGGTTTTTTCACGTAACGTCTGCGTGTCCCACACATTATTGGCATGTAAATCCCACAGAACAGTGTGTACGCACCCCATGTGTTACCACATGTAAGTCCTATGTGTTGCCACATATAAGGGTCGTAAACAGGTGGTGGGTGGCATTGCCTTGGGCCACTCGGGCTCTCTCAAACCACGACTACTCTGACCATGCCCCCGTGCTCCTCTCTTTCGCTCTGTTGGACTTACTACCTCTCGAAGCTCTGGCTTGCCCCCTTTCAAGAAGCTGAATATTTTCACCTTGGAAGGAGAAATTTGATGTAGGGATTTTTGCATCATGGGGTGCTGCCAAGACCCATGGTGGGTCTAGATGCATACGTTATGCTTCCAACTTCTACAAAACATTTGGCCAAGAAATAGCTTGGAAAAATGCATTGCATGACTATAGAGAGCCTAAGAGAAACATTGATGTAGATAGTACAACAAGAAGGACTAGACTCCATTATTACCACCCTAGTTGGCACTGTGGACACATGCCTCCATGCCTAGGATCAAGTGAAAGAGGAGGCACTAAGAGTCCAGGCCTGCATTAAATGGCTTTATAAAGGGGATGCACCTACTAGCTTTTTCTTTAGACAAGTGAAAGAGAAGCAGCATGAATCTAAACAGAGGACGAAAAGGAGATTGCTACACACTTCACTACACATCTATCCTCTATAAGTGGGTCTACCCCTTTGGTGGAGAACAGATGCCCTGAGTGGTTGGATAACTTCCTAGCACGGATCCATAGATATGTGGAGGACCCCTCTATCCCCATGAGCAGATCTTTCATAGTAGATGAACTCAAGTTTTCTGCTCGTAAGATGGGCAAGAACAAGACACCGAGACTAATAGGCTCCCCATTCGGAAGTTTTTGGCGCTTTTCACCCCTTAGTAATTAGGATCTATGCTCTATGATCAATGCAGTTTTTCATAGCGGTGAACTATCCCCTCTGAAGTCAATAAGGGCACATCAAATTAATCCCTAATAAAGCAAACCAACTCAAGGTTGGAGACTAGCACCCACTTGCAATTCTCAACACTTCATATAAGATCTTTGCCAAGGCTATTTCACTTCATATAAAATACATCTTACCAAGGGCGGTGGAGCCAAATCAGTACAGATTTGTGCATATCAAGCAAACCCATGAGGTTGTCCTCAACATTCAATGTGGGATTGATTAATCTCTTGCTGCCCAGAACATATATCCCTCCTAACCTAGAACTAGACAAATCATATGATAGGGTTAGATGAGATTTTATGCTGGTAGTGCTAGGTGGACAAGATGTAATTGCATAAGAATGGTCAGAGCCTACTGGGGAATGCCAACTAAGAGGGTCATTATCAATGGGGTTGCAAATGGGGAATTCTCATTGTAGAGATCAGTTTGTTAGGGATGCCCTCTTGCAACTTTGTTGTTCTCAGTTGGAACGGAACCCCAGCAGAACCCCTTCTTACCAATGTGCGATATTTTCAAGAGTGAGGACTCCTTAAAGGCCTTCCTCTCTCGAAAACGGACCATGGAATGGCCAACTAGTTTTTTGTTGATGATAAAAGCTCTATCCTAGCTTACAAAGAGTCTAACGATGATGCATCTTGCAAGTAGTTGATGAATTCTATCAATTATCTGGGTCGGTCTCAATAGTAGAGCAAAAGTAGAAGCCTTTCTATAAATTGTGGTGATCAAGAACAATGGGAACTCAAAAATGGATTTAAGTGGATACCTCGTGGCACACCTCGTAGATTGTTGGGATGCCCCATAACAACTACTGTAAGCAATAAGCAGAGGCTTGATTGGTTTTACCCCAAGCTGGAAGGGAAGATGGCCTACTAGGAAAAATTCCAACTCTCCTTTGCATAGGTAGGCTAGTGACACTCAAACATATTTACACTTCCTACATGGTGTTTATGAAAAGATGCAGGGGGAGAAATGGAACACTTTAGCATTCCGATCAATGCACTGAACACACCTTGGGGCTTTGCCCCACGAGAAATGTTGTCTCTACTTTTTCTCCTCTTCCATGTGAAAAATTCTAAACTTTTGTACTTACATCAAAGAGAACATATTCTCTAAGACCGAGCATAATAGTTAGGTTGAAATTCGTAACCTTACCTTCGAACCCAAACTTCAAATGAACTATGAAGAAGTTTAAAATTATCATTTTTCGTTTGCAAATGATGTCCTAGTTTTTATTGCCTTATTTTTGTTGGGTTAAATTTTTATTAACATGAACTTGGATTTTTAAGGCTAAAACACTATAGCTAGTTGTCTAAGAATGGAGAGCATTAGCAAGGTGGATTGTTGCTTCTAGCTACACTTAAGAATGGAGAGCATTAGCAAGGGGGATTGTTGCTTCTCATATTTGTAACTAACAAAGAATCTCTCCAACTGACTCAAATTTACTCTTTTTGGGGGAATCTAATAGAGATAAGGGAGTGAAAATAAAAGTTGGGACTTGGCTTCCATTAACATAGACAATGAAGTGAAAGCAAAAGTTGGGACTTGGCTTCCATAAACATAGACAATGGAGTGAAAATGGAAGTTAGGACTTGGCTTCCATAAACATGGACAATGGAGTGAAAATGGAAGTTGAGACTTGGCTTCCATAAACATGGACAATGGAGTGAAATGAAAGTTGGGACTCGGTTTCCATAAACATAAAAGTTGGGACTTGGTTTCCATAAATATAGCTTAAAACTTTGGTTTTAAGTTAAATTCAAAAAGGAGTAGATAATTGTGAGAAAGTGCAAAAATGCCTTTATGGTTACTAAAGGAAGTAGTTGAAGAGTTCCAATGTTTCCTTGTGTTTTTTCTTAAGATTTAAGTTTTCTTTTATTATAGTTAGCTTTTCAGGTACTAGTATGTAGGAGTCTTGACATGATTAACACGTTAATTCGACTAATACACCTTAATCCACCTTAGGTGAAATACACCTTAGGTAAGTACTGATACCTCTTTGTTGCCCTGCCTCTAATTAATAAGTGGCAAGGATTGGCTGGGAAAGGGGGGAGAGAGAGATGATGAGATGGGATATTCTTGAGAGGGGAGCCACCAATGGGCTCCACTGGCCACGAGGCGATGAGCAGAGAGGGGAGATCATCAATGGGCAGCAAAGGGTCCTTGTGCCTGTGGTGGATTGCACGTGCCGGCGCCACATCCGTGAGGGTGGATCGTGCCGGGTGCAGAGGCGCTCAAACTTCGGCTCCTCTACATGAATCAACTCGATTGGTTGCTCCAACCAGTGAGGCCATATAATGTAGAATGCAAAGAAGCAGTCCCATCGAGCATAAGAGACACGGCCATTACAAAGGCTGAAGGCTGTCATTGCAACAACTGCATCTTCTCTATTTTGCTTGACAAATGATTTTTTTGGATAAGGTATATCCATATCCCTAAGTTGGGCCTCTTGTTTCACACATGCTTTGTTGGTTTGAGGTAGTGCTAATAAGAGACCATAGGTGGTTAATATATGTAATTAGCACTCAAACAATAGGTGGTTGTTGGTTGGTTTTAGATAGTGCCAATAAGAGACCATAGGTGGTTAATACGTGTAATAAGAGACCATAGGTGGTCAATATGTGTAATTAGCAGTTAGTCATCTACTACAAAATAAGTTGCTAGGCTCTAAGATCCCTTCCCTATGTGGAGAGGGTTGTGTAGAAATTTTTGGTTAGGCTTCTAGAAAACATTTTTCTACAAAGCCGAGTTGGAAGGCAGGCTGTGGGTGGCGCTGGAGGAGGGGGACATAGCAGCAACCCGAAGTCAGGCACTGAAACATTGTATGCACTAGCAAGACCAAATTTTTGGATGTATCAATTTGCTCGTTCCCATTTTACTCCTTTTTAGTTGCATATAGCCTCTTATATATCAACCAAATCTATTTGCCAACCACTGATGTAGTCTCTTTCTTGGTTTGAACACCTGTCGTCGATGGCACAAGGGTGGAGCCAACACCCACCTTACTGCTTTCACCAACTCGATGGTCAAGAAGAGAATACTAGAAATGTAAAATCCTAATCCAAAGCTCACCTCTCGATCAGACAAACATTTTCTTAACTCACACACATTATATGCTAATCTAAGGTTATCCCAAGTGAGGATCACACAATGAAGAATTCCTGAATCCCATTATGGCACTAACTCCTCACTCCATGTAGGGAAAGAAAAAGACCAAGCTTTAATCAAATGAGCAGTCCACACACAAGGCAAGCCCTTTGTGGTTCTCTCTATCTCTACACATAGATTCACGAATCATTTAAAAAAGAAATCTTACCTCACATCCACTCCATGAGATGTCTTTATGCTCCATGGGATGTCTTTCTCCTTGGGATTATATAGGAAACTCTCAAGGGAACTTACTCAAATGGCATAAGAGTACGCAAGAAAAGCCCAAAAGCAACATGTGAGTCCAATCTTGTATCATGAAGGAGTGAAAGCTCTTCCAATCGTGCCCACCACACTGCTACATTGTCAACAAACCCCTAGCCCCATGGATTACATCCAATGAAATAAATCCATGTGGCCTAAATAATAGAAACAACCAAATATCCAATACTCTATGGACATATTCACATCTAGTGAATATTAATTAATTAGTGCCCCTTGAGGGGTACTAATTAATTAATAGTACTAAGGTTAAATCTTACTACTATTAATTAATAATAAGGTTTAACCTGTGCCCCTCCCTCTCTGTGTGTCGACTCTCCGTTCCTCTCTGTGCGTAGGCCGACCCTCCCTCCCTCTATCCCCCTTTCTCTCTACGTGGCCCTGCACCCTTACTCCCAAGGCTAAACACAAGCCTAAACACCCGAACCCATTAAGTGGAGTAAGGATGGAGCCTAAATGCTTCAACCCATTAAGTGGAGCAAGGATGGAGCATCTGCCAAGTTGCTCCATCCAAGTGGAGCAAGGATGGGAGCCTAAACACCTGAACCCATTAACTGGAGCAAGTGCCAAGCTGCCTTCTCCACGTGGCACCACCTTTGTCTTGGCTCTAGCCTTGTTGGAAGTAAAGGCAATAAAAATTTAAAAATAATTAAATAAGGAAAAACATAATCAATTAGAAAGGATCAAGTCGGAGGGTGTTAAAGTGTGTAAAGCTCTTCTAGAAAGGCACCCTCATAGATCCTACTCAAACATTTTGGAAGGAGGAAACTTCTCATTAAGGTTGGCTCTCTATTGTTGCAGTTATTCTATCCCCACACCACCAAACTTTTTTATTTGGGTGAAGTAGGGTTAATTAAGTTCCAATCATTACATGAGGCTAAAACGTTGAAAATTCCATTTAATGGGTTTAGGTGTTTAGGCTCTAATGTGTATGGCCTAGGCTTTGGGACTTTGTTGTGGTCTTCATCATCACATGTAGCTCTCTCTACAATGTGGAAGTAAGGGGGCTAAAAACTTCACTTAATGGGTTCGAGCGTTTAGGCTCTAATGTGTATGGCCTAGGCTTTGGGCTTCTTTTTAATCTTCATCATGAGATGTAGCTCTCTCTACAATGTGGAAGTAAGGGGCTAAGAAGCAATGCACCCCCTAATGCCAGTTTGAATAAAGCCACAACCTACACGAAAAGAGAAAAATTTTGATAAGGCGTAGTTCACCCCCTAATGTCCTTTTTGAATAAAGCCACAACCTACACCAAGAGAGATAAATTTACTGAGGCATCAAGAGTTGATTCCCTAATGGAGTGCATGAAGGTTTCCCTAATGGAGTGCATGAAGGTTGGCTCTCTGTTGTTGTAGTTCTTCTACCCCCATACCACCAACCTTTTTTGGTTGGGTAAAGTAGGGTTGATTAAGTGTCAATCATTAGATAATGTTAAAAGGCTGGAAACTTTTGAGAAATGCCCCTTCAACATCACCTTTTTTTTTTAGTGAAGTAAGATTGATTGATTTCCTAGGGCTAAAAGGATGAAAACTACCCTCTCACCATCATCTTTATTTTTTTGGGTGAAGAAAGTAGAGTTGATTAATTATTAGATGAGGCTAAAAACATTTCGGAAATCCAAAGGCTTCTAGAAAACATTTTTCTACGAAGCCGAGTTGGAAGGCAGCACAAGGCTATGGGTGGCGCTGGCGGAGGGGGACATAGCAGCAACCCAAAGTCAGGCACTGAAACATTGTATGCACTAGCAAGACCAAATTTTTGGATGTATCATTGCTCGTTCCCATTTTACTCCTTTTTAGTTGCATATAGCCTCTTATATCAACCAAATCTATTTGCCAACCATTGATGTAGTCTCTTTCTTGGTTTGAACAACTGTCGATGGCACAAGGGTGGAGCCAACACCCACCTTCTGCTTTCACCAACTCGATGGTCAAGAAGAGAATACTAGAAATGTAAAATCCTAATCCAAAGCTCACCTCTCGATTACACAAACATTTTCTTAACTCACACACATTATATGCTAATCTAAGGTTATCCCAAGTGAGGATCACTGAAGAACTCCTGAATCCCATTATGGCACTAACTCCTCACTCCATGTAGGGAAAGAAAAAGACCAAGCTTTAATCAAATGAGCAGTCCACACACAAGGCAAGCCCTTTGTGGTTCTCTCTATCTCTACACATAGATTCACGAGTCATTCAAAAAAGAAATCTTACCTCACATCCACACCATGAGATGCCTTTATGCTCCATGGGATGTCTTTCATGAAGGAGTGAAAGCTCTTCCAATCGTGCCCACCACACTCCTACATTGTCAACAACCCCCTAGCCCCATGGATTACATCCAAATGAACTAAATCCATGTGGCCTGAATAATAGAAATAGCCAAATATCCAATACTCTATGGACATATTCACATCTAGTGACTATTAATTAATTAGTGCCCCTCAATAAATAATTAATAGTACTAAGGTTAAATCTTACTACTATTAATTAATAATAAGGTTTAACCTGTGCCCCTCCCTCTCTGTGTGCCGACTCTCCGTTCCTCTCTGTGCGTAGGCCGACCCTCCCTCCCTCTATCCCCCTTTCTCTGTACACGGCCCTGCACCCTTACTCCCTTTCTCCCCATTTCTCTCTACGTTGCCTTGCTCTCTTTGCCCCACACCCTTGCTCCCTCCCTCCCCCCCATGGCCTCGTGTTTGTCTCTCTCCTTACGTTCGCGCAAACTGTAGAAGACCGATTTTTTTAATAAAATAAAATAAAACACATTCGCGCGAGAATCTTGCAAAAGAGTCCTTTTGTCTAAGGTTCAGTCAGTTCTTTTTAATCTTTTGCCTAAAGTCCTTTGCCTAAGGTCCCATAACTTTCCTTCTTCTTAACTAATTAATTAATACCCAAACAAAATTTGGGAACCATATTCAGGATAAATGTATCAACACCTATATGGATAAACGCCTATGAAGCACCAATAGATGAAGTGGATGAAGTTACACTTGAAATCTGCCACAAGTTTCCATCACAGCTTGAGCTTCACGAATTCGGAAGGTCTTGGACGGATGATAGAGAGACAGGCGTGTGGATCAAGCTCCGGCGACTGCAGCTCCCTTGTTCTTGAGCATGATCTCTTTTCGTTGTTGCGGCAGCTTCTGATCCTTGGGGGGGCTCGCCAGCTGGGCCAAGCGTTGCTGGAGCGAATCGTTCCGCTTTCCAGACTCATGGAGCTTCGACTGGGCAGACTGTAGTGCAAGCTCTGTGTCTGCAAGCCTCCTCTGCATCTCGGCCAGCTGATTGGACAGGTGGCTGATTGTGGTTGCGGCCTGCGTCGATGCTGAGCTGTCCACATCCCGCGCCTTCTCCGTGTGTCTTTGTGGCTGTTGTGGGTGTAGCAGGGAGGCAATGCGCCTGACGTTGGCCTCCTCCGTTAAGAGTTGGAAGGCCTCGGCCTCCAGCTCCCCTATCTGCAGCGCCAGAGACTCCTCCGCCTCCTCTGCCTTCTCCGCCCGCCGTCTCAATGCCGCCTCCCGCGCCCTCCCCTCCTTCATCTCCGCCTCCAGCGCCCTGTTCCGGGTGGTTGCGTCGGCCTTCTCCTCCAGCGCCGCCCGCAGCATCCTCTGTAACTGCGCCATAGCAGCGTCCTTGGCTTGCGCCGCCCACGTCATTGCCTGCAGCCGCTTTTTTATCATCCACATGGACTCTTCCTCTTCTCCTTGGTCTGCAGCATCCCCCAATCGCTGCCCTACAATGCAACTCCCCACCAGCAAATCTTTCACGGCGGCCATTGATCACAAAATCTACCGCTAATCTACGTTGTAAAGACGAAGAACAAGCTGGATCAGCAGCACAATTCGTAAACTGCCTCAAGAATGCCGAAGAAATGGGAACCCTCGTACATAATAATATAGAAACGCGCCGCCAGACACCTGCGGCGCCGCCATGGCATCGCTCCTAATTTCCCTTAGCGTCCACATGGAAAATTCTCAACACGAGCATATTCTGGGAATACTAGTTGGGCTAAAATTTGCAACCTTAGCGGAATACTAGTTGGACTGAAATTTGCATGCGTCCCTTTCGAGTGTGGACTTCCAAAATTGAATCCTCAGACTAGAATTTGAAGGTTGCACTACCCTTCCAAGGGGGTTTTGAACCTTCACAAGAAGAGTGAAAACATAATTACCTTTCAAAAGAAGGGAAAGGTTTTAGAAAATTTAGTTATATGCCCTTCCAATTTCTTCATAAAGAAAAGAAAGTTAAAGAAACGCCCTTCAAAAGAAAAAATAGGGACACCCTTCAAATTCTAGGCCTGCCTGAGTGACATGAGCCCTACATAAAACCTTAGCCTTTAGTGAAACCCATTACACAACAAAAGCATGGCAAGAAACAGAACACTAGCGTTCTGAAACACACCTTGGGCTCGACCCCACGATAAATGTTGCCTCTACTTTTTCAACTCTTCCACGTGGAAAAATCTCAATTTTTGTACCTACGTCAAAGAAACAACATATTCTCGAAGAATAGTTAGGTTGAAATTTTTCAACCTTGCCTTGAAATTCAAACTTCAAATAAAGTGTCGAGAAGTTGCAAATTATGATTTTCATTTCTTGATTTGTATTGCCTTATTTTCGTTAGGTTAAAGGTTTATTAACTCTAAACTTGGATTTGTTGGGCTAAGACATTGTAGCTAGCCCGCCTAAGAAAGGGGAGCATTAGCAAGGGGGATTGTTGCTTCTAGCTACACCTAAGAATGGAGAGCATTAGCAAGGGGGGGATTGTTACTTCGCATATTTCTAGCTAACAAAGAATCTATCCAACTAACTCAAATTTACAAGGAATCTAATAGAGACAAGGGAGTGAAAATGAAAGTTGGGACTTGGCTTCCATAAACATAGACAATGGAGTGAGTTGGGACTTGACTTCCATGAATAGCTAAAAACTTTCATTTTAAGCTAAATTCAAAAAGGAGTAGATAATTGTGAAAAAGTGCAAAACTACTTTTATGGTTACTCGCACGCACACACCTGCATAATCCTTTTATATAGGTGGTAGGTTATGTGACCCCATGGGGTCTGGATTAGGGACGATGGTTGTCATGGACATCGATGATCGTGACACATTTGCAATGTCCAATTCTACTAGGGTGTTCACTTCAGTCATCCAATTCTACCAGGGTGTTCACTTCAATCGTCCAAGCGACTAACTAATGGTTCACCTTGCGAATCATCCATTGCCTATAGAAAATGGCTAATATTTGGAAAGATGGTACCCTCTTGTGGTATTCAGGGTGTGTGTGTGTGGTGAATAGTATGGTGTGTTTGTGTGTAGAGCTAGGGTGAAACTCTTGTGTGTGACTAGGGAATGGAATAAGACCACAAGTTACCTACCTTTATTTAAGCAGCACTTCAAGGAATTTGAAAAGAGCTAGCAAAATAAGAAGCATGAATACAAGTGAGCATCTATCGACGATTATTCCGTATTCACAAGTTTCCCTTCTTGATTTGTGTTCTCGTATAGAGGATTCTATACTTGTGTTAGAGAGAGAGGGATTCACATTGAGTCTATTCATCATGACTTATGATTATTCCAGATGGTTCACTTCATTTTTCAAATAGTTCCATCCTCTATCTGGATCAAGATGTCTTGAGTGGTGGATTAGTAGTTGATGATGCTATTATGGGAGTTTAGGATATTCTTTCTTATGATCTTCATGATCTAATTTTTTTTCATATTCATGTCTTTGATCTAAATGTTTTTTCTTTGGAGGTTCATCTAGTCCTTGATCACGATCCCACGGTTTACACTCACCATTAGGACCTCAATGGAAGGCTTCTTGGGCCCTTTTATTTGGCAGTTTAAGGAGTCAAACCTTTTCTCTTAAGAAGAAACGTTTTCTAATTAGAAGCTTCAAAACGGCTACTTTATTCGAATTTGAATTTTGGAGGGAAAATGGAATTTAAAATCTAGCGGACAAAACCATATCATGTAACATATCTATGGAAAGCTCTTGATGCGTAGATCATGGATCTATAATCTCCGCTCAAATCGGAGCTTGTATGTAGAAGTTATGGAGGTCCCAAAATTGTAAAATTGCCTCCCCCCCTTTTTGGGGGGAAAAGTGCACCCTTTGACCACTCTTATACCTCTCTTACAAACCCAACATTTCAGTCCACATGGCAACCCCCCATTTGGCTATTCCTTAATCACCTTGATTAGGCTTGGGCAAATTAAAGGGCCTAAGAAGACCCCATTCACTTCCTAATGAATGTAGATAGAATTGTTTGCATGGATTCGCATGTGGATAATGAACTTGTTGCTAAATTGGGTGCACTACAAGGGAATTACCACATTGCATTGCCCCTACCCATGTCTTAGACATGATTTTTGAAACCATTTTCCCCTCCCACCATTAGTATAATGGTTGGTATAGGGACCGTTGATATAAGCATCTCGCCGATGATGAGACATAAGCATCGATAAGATTTTCGGTATATTCACTTGCTTACTAATACCTATTCTAACAATTATACCAAACTTGGTCCCAAATGCTCGTTGATGCTTCTACCACCTTGGTGATGAAAAGATGCAGGGGAGAAGAGAGCTTGAGCTCTTGCAAGCACGCACACACTCACAAAACCCTAAAAGAGAACACACAAGGTGAGAGGCTAAAAATCTTCTTCTTCTTCACACAACACTCAACACACACATACAAAGATAAGAGTACACACAATATGAAAAGGTACTCAACCAAATACATACTAGGGTTTTCTATAGTGTGAACCCAACTAAATGAGCTGGCGCAATAACTATGCTAGTCTCTAGAATGGCTATCACACATCCTGTCATCCCACTGGCCGCATATCACCCATGATCTCACCAACCATGCCAGTGGTGTAAGTGTGGGGCCTATCCCCCAGGCGGGTCATCAGTGTCCACAGCCTCACTAGATGAGCTTGATATCTCAACACTCCCCCTCGAGCTCAACTCCATCTCATGTACACCAAACAAAGCCGTGAATCTGCGGAGCTTCTCTGTACCCAATGCTTTGGTGAACCCAACTAGATGAGCTGGCGCTATAACTATGCTAGTCTCTAGAATGGCTATCACACAGCCTGTCATCCCACTGGCCGCATATCACCCATGATCTCACCAACCATGCCAGTGGTGTAAGTGTGGGGCCTATCCCCCAGGCGGGTCATCAGTGTCCACAACCTCACTAGATGAGCTTGATATCTCAACACTCCCCCTCGAGCTCAACTCCATCTCATGTACACCAAGCAAAGCCATGAATCTGCGGAGCTTCTCTGTACCCAATGCTTTGGTGAAGATGTCAGCGCGACGTGATCCTGTGTGCTGACATAAACAAGGTTAACCTCTCCTGCCAAAACCTTCTCTCTGACATAAACAAGGTTAACGTCTCCTGCCAAAACATTCTCTCTGTGACAAAATGGTAGTGGACCTCTATATGCTTCGTGTGAGCATGAAAAATTGGGTTCCTAGCCAGCTGTATACTGCAGCTAATGATGTCATAGAAAATGACAACTTGTCTTTCCACTGATAGACCCAAATCTGCAAGTAGCTTTCTCAACCAAGCTACCTCACACATGCTGCCATAGCTAGCAGCACCTCTGTACTCGGCCTCTGTACTGGATAGAGCAACCGTAGGCTACTTCTTGCTGCTCCAAGTTACAGCAGCACTCCCCAAAGAAAACATGAAGCCACTAGTAGATCTTCTATCTGAGATACTACCAGCCCAATCAGCACCGTGTACCCATGTACACATATCTCTGTCCTAGTTTCATAAAATAGTCCACAATGCAAAGTAGACCTCACATACCTAAGTATGCGTCTCAATGCATCCAAATGCGGCTTCCGAGGAACCTACATAAATTGACTCACCAACCCAGCAACATAGCTCAAATCTGGCCTGGTGATCGTCATGTAGATCAAGCTTCCTACTATGCGCTTATACATAGTAGGATCCTCCAAAATCTCTCCTAAATCTACACTTAACTTGCCATTCTGATCCAATGGCACTGAGAAAGGCTTATAGCTTGTCATACCATACTTGGACAACATGTTCAAGCCATACTGTCTCTGCAGTAATCCAATACCATGTGGTGACCTAATCACCTCAATGCCCAAGAAATATCTGAGCTACCCTAGATCCTTCATCTCAAACTTCTGTCTAAGCAAGATCTCTGCATCATGGACCCCCGTAATGATCAGGTCATCTACATAGATGTGACAACAAGCACAACCCCTCTATCACTGTGTCTCACATACAGAGAAATTTGCATTGGCTACATGAAAGCCAATAGTAACAAGATATTCAGAAATCTTGTCAGACTATTGGCTACATGAAAGCCAATAGTGTCAAGATATTCAGAAATCTTGTCTGACCATGCTCTTGGTGCTTGTTTTAAGCCATACAAGGCTTTCTTCAACCTGCAAACATGCTCGGTGTGACTCAAATCCTCATAACCAGGTGGCTGCAACATATACACCTCTTCTTGCAAATCCCCATGCAATAATGCATTCTTTACATCCATCTGATGTAAAGACCATTGGTTTGACGCAGCCACTGCTATCACAACTCTCACTGTTGCCATCTTGGCAACTGGATTGAAAGTTTCCTCATAATCAATGCCATATGTCTGTGCATATCCTTTGGCTACCAATCTAGCCTTGTACCTGCTTATGCTTCCATCACTGTTATGTTTTACTTTGTACACCCACTTGCATCCAATGGCTTTCTTGCCCTCAGGCAATTGCACTAAATCCCAAGTCTCATTTCCATATAGTGCATCCATCTCCTCATCCATAGCTTTCTCCCAACACACATTTCCAATAGCCTCATCAATGCATGTATGTGGGCTCTACAACCTGCACAACTTTTGCCATGTATGCATAGTGATGTGCCACATAACCATCATAGGTAAACCTCTGCATAGGATTCTTCACTCTCCCAGATCTTCGTGGCTTTGCATTCATGGCTTTCATAGCCTTCTTTACACCAGGTGTTCTCATAGCTGGTATCCCAGGATCCTCATCAAGGCTCATCTGTGAGCCACTAGACTCTCCATCAACATGAGAATGCCCTGCAAAAATGTCACGCATACTAAGGGGCTCAACCACTTTCTCTTTGCCTTTATGTGATGTACTAATCACATTTGCAGGACTGGTATTATGACGCAGCCTGCCACTCCATGGTCTATCAAACAACTGAACCACTAGATAAGGACTCTCCTGGTCCACTCAAAGACTGTGATTGCTGACTTGTATTCTGTGCAACCACATTTCCACTCACATCAGCCCCAATAGCTTCTTTTTCAGCAGCATACTAGTTGCTCATCTCATAAAAAACAACATCCCTGCTTACCCTCAACTTATGTTGTGCGGCGGAGGAAACAACTCAGGACTGCCTCTATAGCTTTCCTCTCACACACTCTTGGAAATACACACGCATAAAGGGAGGCACCACTCGGCTGTCACAACAAGCCTGGCCGAGACAGGACACACACACAAGATGAGAACAAAGAGGAGAAGACACTACGTGAGACACCACTCAACACAGATGCCAATACACACACTTGAAGGAGACCACTTGAGGCCAATTCTTTGATGGATTATCCCAAATAGGCTTAGCCCACCACACGTGGAGCAAATGAGCCAATTCACACATTGAAATCTCCCACAACACTCAAGGAATGGAGCTGTAGCTTCAAACACAAGAGAAGCTTACACACAGTTAAACAGTAGACAAACAATGAGGAATTAGGCCAAACTGATTGCACCACTGCATCTAGAGCGGCCAAAAACCCCCACTTAGGATGTTCAATTGCTCAAATCCGAGGTCGTATGAGCAGATTAAGGCCAAAATAGTCTCCCAGCACACTCAAAATAGGGTAGCGGTTCTTCCTTCCTATTCTTTGGTCTTTCCACACAACTTAAGTGAACAAATAGGACTCCGGGAGAGCCCACACGGCTAAGATCACCAGCTGTCACTTTCCACGTGTCTGCCGCACACTTCACATGCATAAAGCTTCCACAGGAGGCTACCCAAAGCTCCGTCTCTGTCACGCCACGCACATTGAATCACATGGAGTGGACCCCCTATTGTCCCAAATGATGGCCTCTCTGCATAATTGACCAACCCGACACTGGCCGTGACTTCACTGTGTACATCATCCACCAAGGCACGCGTAGTGGAACCCACTGCCATCCACTTGTCTTTCCACATCGGCGGCCATTATTCTAATTTCCTCTTGACGCTACCCATAACTAGAAGCCATTTACTCATAGAGCATAGTAAATTGTACATTGGAAAGCAAAAGTCATGCAGTACCATAGCGTGGACCATGTGGGGCCCACAAACTCTCAAACCTTCAAAGATGAGCACGTCTTATTTTGTGATGGCCATGCATTGTATATACACATGCTCTAATTCTTGCATCAAAAAAATGCCTAACATACTTTGCCCATCCCCTAGCCTGCTAGATCATTCATGATTAGCAGCAGCAAACAACCTTGTGACACCTTCTGCATCAAAAAATATAGCATTTTCCATCGGCACAACATCTTGGGGCATCTCTTCTTTTTCCACCACCATAAGTCTTGCATAGTACCTCTTTAGCCGTAACCCATTTACCTTCGAGGCATGTAACATCCCATCAAGATCAGCCAATTGGTAAGTTCCATTTGGGAAGCAATCTACCACTTTGAAAGGACCTTCCCCAGAAAAGTTATGTATTGGCTCTTTATCAGTATACAGGACACCATGATTGGGCACATACAGGATGCCAAGTCTCCCAAGGAGACATGGGACATGAATACCAAGGCGTGAAAGATACAGTTGAAGAATGAACTTCATACTGTGGAGAAAAAGAGTATGTCTATGAATGACTATGCATTGAAGATCAAGGGTATTCTAGAATCCCTTGCATCTATTGGTGTTTCAATAGATGATGATGATAAGTTGGAAGTTTATCTACATGGACTCGGGCCACAATACAAGGCATTCAAGACGTCTATTCAGACACTCGAGAAAACATTCCCAATTTCACAGATTTGGTGTCTATGTTAGAAGAGAAGAGCTTGGGTGAAGAACAACAGTCTTTACAAAATAAAAACAGTTCAGAGCAACAGGCCTTCTACACAAGTTCAAGAAGAGGATGAGGTTGAGGAGGCCGTGGACGCAGCCAAGGAGGTGGCCAAACAAGTAATCAGAATTATGGCCAGCAGCAGCAACAATAACAGTCCTAGAATTCACAACAACAACAACAACACGCAGGTGGAAGAGGCCAATTCAATGGCAGGGGGAGTCAAAGAGGTCGTGGAAATTGGCAAAGGTAGAATAATGATACACGTGAATGCTTTTATTGTGGTAAGTCTGGACATGTGCAGGCGGATTGTTATTATAAGAAGCAGGCTGACATGCAAAATGGAAAATTGCAGCAAAACCACTATGCATCCTCGAGCAGAAACAATGAGGATAATGAAAGGTTGTTTGTTATGCAGCATGTCGTTAATGCCATGTCTGAAAATGTTGAAGCAACACATAAAGATGATGTATGGTATGTTGATTCAGGTGCCTCGAACCACATGACAAGTCATGGGGAGTGGTTCAAGGAGATGAAAAACCTTGAAAGACCAGGTTTTGTGGAAACAGGGGATGACATTGCTCATCCAATTGCCCATGTTGGAGATGTGCCATTGTCTATGTAGAATGGCAAAGTGAAGTACCTTGCAAATGTACTTCATGTTCTAAATATAACAAAGAATCTGGTTTCAGTTGGCCAGATGATTGAGTAGGGTTTGCAGGTTCAATTTAACCCTGATGGTTGTTCTGTTGAACTTTAAAGACAAGTGCAGGTTGGTTGCAAAAGGCAATAGAGTGGGTAGAATGTTTACATTGAATATAAACATGCCTGAAGTGAGTGCTGTGATGTTTGCAAATGGTTCAGGAATTATTGCAAACATAGACATTTGGTATAAAAGAATTGGACATGTGAATGTGCAGAGAATGAAGTCTATGCAGACTAAAGGAATTGTGATAGGGCTGCCAAAGTTTAAAGTTGAAGGTATACAGAAAATATGTGAAGCATGCCAATTTAAAAACACGATTTGGTGTCAGTCTAGCAACAGGTGATTCGGACATCGCCGGCGTGTCCGGAGCGGTCCAAAACTCCCAAAACGACACCGAAAGCGCTTAAAACGGGCATCCGAAGGCCCGAAAAGGGTCGGCCCAAGAAAATTCACTAGGAAAAGCGATTTGGTGTTGCCAAAAAGGGCCGGCCAGGAAAATTCACTGGGAAAAGCGATTTGGTGTCAGTCTGGTGCGAAAATTCACTAGGAAAAGCGATTTGGTGTTGCCAAAAAGGGCCGGCCAGGAAAATTCACTGGGAAAAGCGATTTGGTGTCAGTCTGGTGCCAGACTGACACCAAATCGCTTTTCCCAGTGAATTTTCCTGGCCGGCCCTTTTTGGCAACACCAAATCGCTTTTCCTAGTGAATTTTCCTGGGCCGACCCTTTTCGGCCTTTTTCGTGCCAGACTGACACCAAATCGCTTTTCCCAGTGAATTTTCCTGGCCGGCCCTTTTTGGCAACACCAAATCGCTTTTCCTAGTGAATTTTCCTGGGCCGACCCTTTTCGGCCTTTTTCGGGCCTGACACCAAATCGCTTTTCCCAGTGAATTTTCCTGCCACACTGACACCAAATCGCTTTTCCCAGGTGAATTTTCCTGGTGGGGCCGGCCCTTTTCGGCCTTTTTCGGCCCTTTTCGGCCTTTTTTGGGCCTCCGGATGCCCGTTTTCAGCGCTTCCGGTGTCGTTTTGGGGGTTTTGGACCGCTCCGGAAGCGCCGGCGATATCTGAATCACCAAATTTTGCATTGCAAATCCTGCACCGAAGATGACAATATCAATTATAATAAATGAAAAAGATATCTTCATTCAATGCAAACTCGCCGTTCTCTATCTGAATATGACTTTTATTCTTTTTTCCTCCTATTTATTATTTCCTCCAATGTTACGTTGGCCCTCCATTGATTGGTCGAGGGCTATTTTTCCTAAACCCTAAAAGGCCCCAAAATGAGTTCTGATTTTTACTAATGGCATATCACCCATGATCTCACCAACCATGCCAGTGGTGTAAGGGTGGGGCCTATCCCCCAGGCGGGTCATCAGTGTCCACTGCCTCACTAGATGAGCTCGATATCTCCACAGGTGAGAATAGTTCATAAAGTCTTGTTTGTGCTTTCGGCTTGGTCATTCGCTTATAGGTAGTAAGGTGTTGACTTTTTTGTATACCACTCCTTGAGAAAAAACTCCACCACTTCATCGCTAAAATGTGTACTGCAATCACTCACTATTTCTAGTAGGAAACCCCAATCTATCCCATTATGCCAACTAGTACCACAAAAAGTTCTCAGATTTGTGAGATTTGAAAGAAAGCATGGCTACAAGATGCAAAGTTACACACAAATATAATGGGATTAATACTAATATTCCTATAAACATCATTTACATTTCTATGCTACAAAAAAATATGAGCCAAGCTTCAAAAAGTAGGTGTCAGTAGATTGTTGGCTGTCAAAGCCAGCAGGTTGTTGACTGAGCATCAGCAAGTCAGGGAATGTCACAGCATAGCAGATTGTTGGCAAGTCGTGGATTGTCAACAGGTTATTGACTGTAAGATCCCTGTTCCCACCGAGCAACAGATTCGGGATACTAGCAGGCGGAAGTAGCACTTCTCACGCGGGACAGGGGTCCCACACTCGGGGCCTCACCCACGGATATCCGGATAAGAGATTAGTCCGTCGGTTGTTCCAAAACCGAACCCGGAAAAACCTCCTTTACCGGAAAGCATGGGCGATTCCACCAGGATAACTTTTTACTCTAACGTAGTCAAGATCATTTCTAATCGAGCTGATCCAATTACATCTATAAGATACTTGGTCAGATCAAGGAAGAACTTGCACTTGGATCATTGGGATCAACGCTTTTTTCCCCATTCAAGAGGCACAGCCGTTGATTCCTATCCATAGAACAGTTACTGTCCGGGATTTATTTTATCTATCGTAAAAACAAAAGTTTGAGTCTCGATTTACGGATCCATCAGTCCCCATCCAGTCCCATGGGTTAGCCAACCGCCCAACCACTGTAGTGATGGGATCCAAGTAAGAATTTGGTTAGGTTTTGTCCCGGGTACCAAGGAAAAGAGTTCCAAGGCTCCCTAGCCGGATGTTCATGCAAAAATAAAACTAGTCACACCACTCACACACCCAATATGAAATTGCCTTTTCACAGATTCAACCAGTTTAAAACAATCCTTTAATAAAACCATAGTATCACTGATCACAATCTTCCAATTTATCCGGTTGATTCTTAATTTTCCCATCATTCCTTCATCAGAGTATCTATGGCATCATTAGCAACTAGGACGCTCACCACCTGTCCACACAGGGGCCGTTTCCTAATCCCTAGCCCATAATACTCGGCAATATAATCTCTTATCAAGATGGACTCTCGTTGAAGATCAGCAAGATCAACCAACAGATCCATATAAAGAGCCATGGACTCATCCATTGAAGACCAGCAAGGTCAATCAACCAGATCCATGCCCGATTTCAGAAAACAACTCCTACTCTTGTTCCAATATCTTCCTCGACGCACACGTGGGTATCCTAGGCGACCCAGAGCCCGAGCACCGTATGGTCAGCACCCTCTAGGATCCTTCGCAGGTGACCTAGCGCTTCACTCATAGGCCGCTTCCTTGGCGCCTCATCCACCGTACCGGAAGCTCACCAGTTTAATCGCACCGAGGCTGGTCAAGACCTCGGCCGACCTTGCTATGCGAGATGTCCTTCATTGACTCTCCATCAGCAGTTGCAACTTTATCATCACGACCTTAATCACAAGACGGTCAAAATGCTCCCCCCAGCATTCTTGACATAAAACAATCATTTACAAACAGCATTTACAAACAGTTTACAAATACAGTTTCTATATTAACTCTCATTTTTCCACATTATCCCTCATCAACCCACCTTACTTATTCCACATTCCATATCCACATTCACATCCATACATCCACATCTACATGCCTACATCCACCTCCGCATTCACATCCACATCTATACATCTACATCTATACGTCTATACATCTACATCTACATGCATACATCCACAACTTCATTCACATCCACATCTATACATCTACATCCATACATCCACATCTCCATTCACATCCCCATCTATACATCTACATCTACATGTATACATCCACATCTCCATTCACCTCCACATCTATACATCTCCACTTCATGCATACATCCACATCTCCATTCACCTCCACATCTATACATCCACATCTCCATTCGCATCTACATCTACATGCATACATCCACAACTTCATTCACATCCACATCTATACATCTACATCCATACATCCACATCTCCATTCACATCCCCATCTATACATCTACATCTACATGCATACATCCACATCTCCATTCACCTCCACATCTATACATCTACATGCATACATCCACATCTCCATCTATACATCTACATGCATACATCCACATCTCCATTCACATCCCCATCTATACATCTACATCTCCATGCATACATCTACATCTACATGCATACATCTACATCTCCATGCATACATCTACATCTACATGCATACATCTACATCTCCATTTACATCCTCATCTATACATCTACTTCTACATGCATACATCCGCATCTCCATGCATACATCCACCTCCACATTCACACTCACATCCATACATCTACATCTACATGCAACATCCACCTCCACATCTACATCCACATCTACATCTACATGCATACATCCACCTCCACATCCACATCTACATCTATACATCTACATCTACATGCATACATCCACATCTCCATTCACATCTACATCTACATCTATACATCTACATCTACATGCATCCATCCACCTCCACTTCCACATCTACATCTATACATCTACATCTACATGCATACATCCACATCTGCATTCACATCTACATCTATACATCTACATCTACATGCATCCATCCACATCTCCACATCCACATCTACATCTATATGCAAACATCCAGTACATCTCCATGCATAATAAATTTCTTTTAATTAATCTAGGATGATAGTTCCTAGAATATGGTAGGAAGTCCTCTTTTTATGCTTTGAATGAAATTATTTTATGCGTAATTTCTATAAAAATTTTGCTATAGCTCCGCTACTATGACTGATAAGTCTCAATTTTTTTCTAAGGGATAAGGCTTATCATTAAGGAAATAATTAGAATGGTCTCTAATTGGATCATCAATCCATAATGGATTGAATCATCGATATTCATAAACTAAAAGAATAGGAAAAAAGCCATTAATTTGGCCTCAAGCATAGCTTAATCTTGGATTAAGGAAAAGCCTTATGAAAAGCTTCATTTGAATTGAAAAGGGTCATGAGTATGACCATTTCTTAAGTGAGAGAGAGAAAGACCATTAGAATTAAATATAAATAGAATTTTATGTAATTCTTTACTATGATTAATTAATTAACTTCAATAGCATTTCAAAAACCATATCAATTAAGCTTCTCAAGCTTGAGAGGGGTTGAGAAGAGAGAATCATTGAGAAATTATAGAAAAGATCAAAATTCACTATACTTATCTTATAATTTGCTTGATTCTTTATTCACGGTAGAGGCCCCCAACCAATCAATTGGTTTAGTATGTTGATGGAGCCACCAATGGAGATTGAAGAAAGAGAGAAGTGTCAAAAACTAGTGAATTATTAAAGAATTCACAATTCTTGGCTTAGGTTGAGTAGAGTAACAATGCATAAGACACTATATATTTTTCAACAAGGGAAGGCTTCTATTTATAGGAAAAATTGAGCTCCTAACCAAACAAACTGATTCTAGAATTTTCCAAGTCAGTTTGGTTGAATTTGGACTAGATTTGGACCTAGTTTGGTTACTTTTTTATTCGATTTGGTTTCATTTTGATTTGGTTTGGTTCAAGAGAGATGAGAGATAAAAATATCACATTATTTTTGAGTTTAAAACTCATTCAAGCATGTGAATTATGCACCTCCTTTAAAGAACTCCCCTTCCTTACATATGTGTCAAAATTCTATTGCTCATAGTTTTTTTACTAATAAACCTTGTACATTTTCAACTCTTCATCTTATGTGAAATATGCACCTTCTTTAAAGAACTCCCCTTCCTTACATATGTGTCAAAATTTTATTGCTCATAGTTTTTTACTAATAAACCTTGTACATTTTCAACTCTTCATCTTATGTGAAATATGCACCTTCTTTAAAGAACTCTCCTTCCTTACATATGTGTCAAAATTCTATTGCTCATAGTTTTTTACTAATAAACCTTGTACATTTTCAACTCTTCATCTTATGTGAAATATGCACCTTCTTTAAAGAACTCTCCTTCCTTACATATGTGTCAAAATTTTATTGCTCATAGTTTTTTACTAATAAACCTTGTACATTTTCAACTCTTCATCTTATGTGAGCATTTACTCATTTTTAGGTATCTTCTTTTACAATTTGGATTTATCTCCTCCCTACACATGGATTGATGCTATTGGTCCATAGGAACCTTAATTGGACCATAATCCAAAAATTTCTGAAAATCTAGACCCTTAGACTAAGGTTCTTTATACCTATTTCCAATTAATTCCAATTGCACATTGGAAAATTCTTTCTGAATTTTTGTTTCAGGAAAAATTATTTTAATAAGATGAGTTATTTTTCTATCCAAAAATATTCATAATCTGAATATTCTCTCTCTAGAATAATTTTCTCTCTCTAGGCTAAAATAGTTAGAAACAAGGTCTTTATATTTCTGAAGAGGGATTGATTACAAGGGAAGATACTAGACATCAAAAAGGGGGTGGGGGAGGAATCTTACATTCTACCCCACTTAAAAAATGCGAGATGTCCTCATCTCGCAAACTGGGATAATTTCGCAAGATGCACGAATATGAGACTTAGAGAAAAATTTTAATTAACCACCAAGAAAAGTCTTAAAGAAAGCAAGATAGAACAAGATTTAAACTTTATTCATTCTCGGAACTTATACAGTAAAGATAGAAGAACTCTTTACACTTCCATAAGCCCGTCCATCCTATGGTCACAAAAGCAGCACTCACAAGCTGCACAAGTATAGGGTAACTCATCTATGGGAATGATTCTGCTGGTTATTGCCGCACCTATCTCAATGGTATGAGGTGATCTAACAAAAGGACCTCTGAGAGGCAAGCCAAAAACGGGGTAAAGGGATATCTTCTCATGAGGAAGAAAACACGCCAGTAAGAAGACCCGCTCAAAAAACCCAAGATGCCTTGATCTCATGACGCAGTAGTATCGGGGACCCAAACCCAAAGCTTCAATAACCATGGCCAAGCGGACATTGTTACGAAAGTGCTGCTGACCCCAGGAGTTATCCTAGTTATGTTTTGATAGGTCCGCCATTTGGTCTGAGCTACAGAAGTTCCTAGGTGAGGAAAAAGTGAGCGCTCATACTGTTCTATAAAGTCTTTCTTCATAGACTCTCTAGCGTCTTGAAGGTGAGAAATCATCAAGGATAAAACTAATTTCTGTTGCCAAGCCATGAAGGAGGTTAAGAAAGAAAGGAGGTTGATGGGAGTAAGATTACTGTGAGCGACAAGTAAAAGTTACGACTTATATAAAGGAAGGAGCTAGCGTAACCTAGAAGCCAACGGTAACTTGCCACTGAAGTTTTACCGTCTTTCCATGATTTGTGTTTGACACATTTTTCTATAGAAGGTATTAAGAATTTTGAGATGAGGAGATAAAAGAAGCTTGTAGGCTAAGTCACCTACTTTCATTGAATTCAGATATAAGGGTCACAATATCTGGGGGATAACTTCTTATACTTCCCAAGAGATAAAGAACTTCTTTTGGGGCCGTACTCGAATGAAAACCAAAACCTTGGTATCCAAAACACCGATTCTCACTTCTGAACTCATTGTTCTAAATCCTTAAAACAGGTGGGACTCCTGAGAAGTATTCTAGGGAAAGGGTCTTCCTTTTCTAAACAGAAACTTTCTTTTATTTTAGAGAGGGAATAATTATAAGATCAGAAAGGAAGATTCTTACTCATGTATACCTCGAAGGTTGGGGAGGAATCTTACATTCTACCCCACTTAAAAAGTGTGAGATGTCCTCATCTCCCAAGGTAGAGGACAGCTCTTTTTCTTAAGATCCAATTTTATTCTGGGGTTCCTTATATTCTGGTCAACCCAACAGAACACTGGGATAAATATCCCTTATATAGAACTCATCATTAAATAACAATTCATTCAGATCATATCATTCATATCTTTAACATGATAATGGTCCATTAGACCGAAAAGTTTCCTTCGGAACATTCCTCCACGGAAATTTCAGTCAAGCAAGTTCTCAATTTGACATCCCTTAACTTGATCTACCGGTCAAGTATTAACAGTAGCAATATGACAGCACAACCCACTAATCTCATAGTGATTTGTTGAATTCGTTATCATCATTCTAGTTATGAATATCATCACAGGGACTCATCCCATTCCCCCTCAGTTTCATTATATTTCAACTAATTTTTAAAAATCATCATTTTTCAATCACAATTTTCAATCAGAATCCAAATCAATTCATCAATTCTCAACAAACAGAATTAAAAATCATATCAATCACATGCAAAATCATCATCTGGATAGTATTAACGCTTATAATTTCAAGTCTTAGATTTACTCGTATATACTGTCAGTAAAGAGCTGCAGTATACTCTCGGTATATACGGGTAGTCACGGCCCTTGGAATTATAAGGTAAATACTATCATGTCTAGGCCTCAAGCAAGTCAGGGATTCTATATAATTGCGGTACTTCCATCTGAAGACCCAATTACCAAATTACGAATTTCAGTTTGAATATCAAATATGAATTATCTCACACAATTATAAACTTTTTGTGTTTCTTGATAAATTTTTGATATATTTGTCTTCTCAGTTGATCTTTATTAACCAAATGCTCTGATACCAACTGTAAGATCCCTGTTCCCACCGAGCAACAGATTCGGGATACTAGCAGCGGAAGTAGCACTTCTCACGCGGGACAGGGGTCCCACACTCGGGGCCTCACCCACGGATATCCGGATAAGAGATTAGTCCGTCGGTTGTTCCAAAACCGAACCCGGAAAAACTTCCTTTACCGGAAAGCACGGGCGATTCCACCGGGATAACTTTTTACTCTAATGTAGTCAAGATCATTTTTGATCGAGCTGATCCAATTACATCTATAAGATACTTGGTCAGATCAAGGAAGAACTTGCACTTGGATCATTGGGATCAACGCTTTTTTCCCCATTCAAGAGGCACAGCCGTTGATTCCTATCCATAGAACAGTTACTGTCCGGGATTTATTTTATCTATCGTAAAAACAAAAGTTTGAGTCTCGATTTACGGATCCATCAGTCCCCATCCAGTCCCGTGGGTTAGCCAACCGCCCAACCACTGTAGTGATGGGATCCAAGTAAGAATTTGGTTAGGTTTTGTCCCGGGTACCAAGGAAAAGAGTTCCAAGGCTCCCTAGCCGGATGTTCATGCAAAAATAAAACTAGTCACACCACTCACACACCCAATATGAAATTGCCTTTTCACAGATTCAACCAGTTTAAAACAATCCTTTAATAAAACCATAGTATCACTGATCACAATCTTCCAATTTATCCGATTGATTCTTAATTTTTCCATCATTCCTTCATCAGAGTATCTATGGCATCATTAGCAACTAGGACGCTCACCACCTGTCCACACAGGGGCCGTTTCCTAATCCCTAGCCCATAATACTCGGCAATATAATCTCTTATCAAGATGGACTCTCGTTGAAGATCAGCAAGATCAACCAACAGATCCATATAAAGAGCCATGGACTCATCCATTGAAGACCTGCAAGGTCAATCAACCAGATCCATGCCCGATTTCAGAAAACAACTCCTACTCTTGTTCCAATATCTTCCTCGACGCACGCGTGGGTATCCTAGGCGACCCAGAGCCCGAGCACCGTATGGTCAGCAACCTCTAGGATCCTTCGCAGGTGACCTAGCGCTTCACTCATAGGCCGCTTCCTTGGCCCCTCATCCACCGTACCGGAAGCTCACCATTTTAATCGCACCGAGGCTGGTCAAGACCTCGGCCGACCTTGCTACGCGAGACGTCCTTCATTGACTCTCCGTCAGCAGTTGCAACTTTATCATCACGACCTTAATCACAAGACGGTCAAAATGCTCCCCCCCAGCATTCTTGACATAAAACAATCATTTACAAACAGCATTTACAAACAGTTTATAAATACAGTTTCTATATTAACTCTCATTTTTCCACATTATCCCTCATCAACCCACCTTACTTATTCCACATTCCATATCCACATTATCCCTCATCAACCCACCTTACTTATTCCACATTCCATATCCACATTCACATCCATACATCCACATCTAGATGCATACATCCACCTCCACATTCACATCCACATCTATACATCTACATCTATACGTCTATACATCTACATCTACATGCATACATCCACAACTTCATTCACATCCACATCTATACATCTACATCCATACATCCACATCTCCATTCACATCCCCATCTATACATCTACATCTACATGCATACATCCACATCTCCATTCACCTCCACATCTATACATCTACATGCATACATCCACATCTCCATTCGCATCTCCATCTATACATCTACATGCATACATCCACATCTCCATTCACATCCCCATCTATACATCTACATCTCCATGCATACATCTACATCTACATGCGTACATCTACATCTCCATGCATACATCTACATCTACATGCATACATCTACATCTCCATTTACATCCTCATCTATACATCTACTTCTACATGCATACATCCACATCTCCATGCATACATCCACCTCCACATTCACACTCACATCCATACATCTACATCTACATGCAACATCCACCTCCACATCTACATCCACATCTACATCTACATGCATACATCCACCTCCACATCCACATCTACATCTATACATCTACATCTACATGCATACATCCACATCTCCATTCACATCTACATCTATACATCTACATCTACATGCATCCATCCACCTCCACATCCACATCTACATCTATATATCTACATCTACATGCATACATCCACATCTCCATTACTTTCTACATCTATACATCTACATCTACATGCATCCATCCACATCTCCACATCCACATCTACATCTATATGCAAACATCCATTACATCTCCATGCATAATAAAATTCTTTTAATTAATCTAGGATGATAGTTCCTAGAATATGGTAGGAAGTCCTCTTTTTATGCGTTGAATGAAATTATTTTATGCGTAATTTCTATAAAAATTTTGCCATAGCTCCGCTACTATGACTGATAAGTCTCAATTTTTTTCTAAGGGATAAGGCTTATCATTAAGGAAATAATTAGAATGGTCTCTAATTGGATCATCAATCCATAATAGATTGAATCATCGATATTCATAAACTAAAAGTATAGAAAAAAGCCATTAATTTGTCCTCAAGCATAGCTTAATCTTGGATTAAGGAAAAGCCTTATGAAAAGCTTCATTTGAATTGAAAAGGGTCATGAGTATGACCATTTCTTAAGTGAGAGAGAGAAAGACCATTAGAATTAAATATAAATAGAATTTTATGTAATTCTTTACTATGATTAATTAATTAACTTCAATAGCATTTCAAAAACCATATCAATTAAGCTTCTCAAGCTTGAGAGGGGTTGAGAAGAGAGAATCATTGAGAAATTATAGAAAAGATCAAAATTCACTATACTTACCTTATAATTTGCTTGATTCTTTATTCACGGTAGAGGCCCCCAACCAATCAATTGGTTTAGTATGTTGATGGAGCCACCAATGGAGATTGAAGAAAGAGAGAAGTGTCAAAAACTAGTGAATTATTAAAGAATTCACAGTTCTTGGCTTAGGTGGAGTAGAGTAACAATGCATAAGACACTATATATTTTTCAACAAGGGAAGGCTTCTATTTATAGGAAAAATTGAGCTCCTAATCAAACAAACTGATTCTAGAATTTTCCAAGTCAGTTTGGTTGAATTTGGACTAGATTTGGACCTAGTTTTGTTACTTTTTGATTCGATTTGGTTTCATTTTGATTTGGTTTGGTTCAAGAGAGATGAGAGATAAAAATATCACATTATTTTTGAGTTTAAAACTCATTCAAGCATGTGAATTATGCACCTCCTTTAAAGAACTCCCCTTCCTTACATATGTGTCAAAATTCTATTGCTCATAGTTTTTTTACTAATAAACCTTGTACATTTTCAACTCTTCATCTTATGTGAAATATGCACCTTCTTTAAAGAACTCCCCTTCCTTACATTTGTGTCAAAATTTTATTGCTCATAGTTTTTTACTAATAAACCTTGTACATTTTCAACTCTTCATCTTATGTGAAATATGCACCTTCTTTAAAGAACTCTCCTTCCTTACATATGTGTCAAAATTCTATTGCTCATAGTTTTTTACTAATAAACCTGGTACATTTTCAACTCTTCATCTTATGTGAAATATGCACCTTCTTTAAAGAACTCTCCTTCCTTACATATGTGTCAAAATTTTATTGCTCATAGTTTTTTACTAATAAACCTTGTACATTTTCAACTCTTCATCTTATGTGAGCATTTACTCATTTTTGGGTATCTTCTTTTACAATTTGGATTTATCTCCTCCCTACACATGGATTGATGCTATTGGCCCATAGGAACCTTAATTGGACCATAATCCAAAAATTTCTGAAAATCTAGACCCTTAGACTAAGGTTCTTTATACCTATTTCCAATTAATTCCAATTGCACATTGGAAAATTCTTTCTGAATTTATGTTTCAGGGGAACTTATTTTAATAAGATGAGTTATTTTTCTATCCAAAAATATTCATAATCTAAATATTCTCTCTCTAGAATAATTTTCTCTCTCTAGGCTAAAACAGTTAGAAACAAGGTCTTTATATTTCTGAAGAGGGATTGATTACAAGGGAAGATACTAGACATCAAAAAGGGGGTGGGGGAGGAATCTTACATTCTACCCCACTTAAAAAATACGAGATGTCCTCATGTCGCAAACTGGGATAATTTTGCAAGATGCACGAATATGAGACTTAGAGAAAAATTTTAATTAACCACCATGAAAAGTCTTAAAGAAAGCAAGATAGAACAAGATTTAAACTTTATTCATTCTCGGAACTTATACAGTAAAGATAGAAGAATTCTTTACACTTCCATAAGCCCGTCCATCCTATGGTCACAAAAGCAGCACTCACAAGCTGCACAAGTATAGGGTAACTCATCTATGGGAATGATTCTGCTGGTTATTGCCGCACCTATCTCAGTGATATGAGGTGATCTAACAAAAGGACCTCTGAGAGGCAAGCCAAAAACGGGGTAAAGGCATATCTTCTCATGAGGAAGAAAACACGCCAGTAAGAAGACCCGCTCAGAAAACCCAAGATGCCTTGATCTCATGACGCAGTAGTATCGGGGACCCAAACCCAAAGCTTCAATAACCATGGCCAAGCGAACATTGTTACGAAAGTGCTGCTGACCCCAGGGTGTTATCCTAGTTATGTTTTGATAGGTCCGCCATTTGGTTTGAGCTACAGAAGTTCCTAGTTATGTTTTGATAGGTCCGCCATTTGGTCTGAGCTACAGAAGTTCCTAGGTGAGGAAAAAGTGAGCGCTCATACTGTTCTATAAAGTCTTTCTTCACAGACTCTCTTGCGTCTTGAAGGTGAGAAATCATCAGGGATAAAACTAATTCCTGTTGCCAAGCCATGAAGGAGGTTAAAAAAGAAAGGAGATTGATGGGAGTAAGATTACTGTGAGCGACAAGTAAAAGTTACGACTTATATAAAGGAAGGAGCTAGCGTAACCTAGAAGCCAACGGTAACTTGCCACTGAAGTTTTACCGTCTTTCCATGATTTGTGTTTGACACATTTTTCTATAGAAGGTATTAAGAATTTTGAGATGAGGAGATAAAAGAAGCTTGTAGGCTAAGTCACCTACTTTCATTGAATTCAGATATAAGGGTCACAATATCTGGGGGATAACTTCTTATACTCCCCAAGAGATAAAGAACTTCTTTTGGGGCCGTACTCGAATGAAAACCAAAACCTTGGTATCCAAAACACCGATTCTCACTTCTGAACTCATTGTTCTAAATCCTTAAAACAGGTGGGACTCCTGAGAAGTATTCTAGGGAAAGGGTCTTCCTTTTTTAAACAGAAACTTTCTTTTATTTTAGAGAGGGAATAATTATAAGATCAGAAAGGAAGATTCTTACTCATGTATACCTCGAAGGTTGGGGAGGAATCTTACATTCTACCCCACTTAAAAAGTGCGAGATGTCCTCATCTCCCAAGGTAGAGGACAGCTCTTTTTCTTAAGATCCAATTTTATTCTGGGGTTCCTTATATTCTGGTCAACCCAACAGAACACTGGGATAAATATCCCTTATATAGAACTCATCATTAAATAACAATTCATTCAGATCATATCATTCATATCTTTAACATGATAATGGTCCATTAGACCGAAAAGTTTCCTTCGGAACATTCCTCCACGGAAATTTCAGTCAAGCAAGTTCTCAATTTGACATCCCTTAACTTGATCTACCGGTCAAGTATTAACAGTAGCAATCTGACAGCACAACCCACTAATCTCATAGTGATTTGCTGAATTCGTTATCGTCATTCTAGTTATGAATATCATCACAGGGACTCGTCCCATTCCCCCTCATTGTGGTTTCATTATATTTCAACTAATTTTTAAAAATCATCATTCTTCAATCAGAATTTTCAATCAGAATCCAAATCAATTCATCAATTCTCAACAAACAGAATTAAAAATCATATCAATCACATGCATATACGTCTATACATCTACATCTACATGCATACATCCACAACTTCATTCACATCCACATCTGTACATCTACATCGATACATCCACATCTCCATTCACATCCCCATCTATACATCTACATCTACATGCATACATCCACATCTCCATTCACCTCCACATCTATACATCTACATGCATACATCCACATCTCCATTCGCATCTCCATCTATACATCTACATGCATACATCCACATCTCCATTCACATCCCCATCTATACATCTACATCTCCATGCATACATCTACATCTACATGCATACATCTACATCTCCATTTACATCCTCATCTATACATCTACTTCTACATGCATACATCCACATCTCCATGCATACATCCACCTCCACATTCACACTCACATCCATACATCTACATCTACATGCAACATCCACCTCCACATCTACATCCACATCTACATCTACATGCATACATCCACCTCCACATCCACATCTACATCTATACATCTACATCTACATGCATACATCCACATCTCCATTCACATCTACATCTACATGCATCCATCCACCTCCACATCCACATCTACATCTATACATCTACATCTACATGCATACATCCACATCTCCATTCACATCTACATCTATACATCTACATCTACATGCATCCATCCACATCTCCACATCCACATCTACATCTATATGCAAACATCCACATCTCCATGCATAATAAAATTCTTTTAATTAATCTAGGATGATAGTTCCTAGAATATGGTAGGAAGTCCTCTTTTTATGCTTTGAATGAAATTATTTTATGCGTAATTTCTATAAAAATTTTGCCATAGCTCCGCTACTATGACTGATAAGTCTTAATTTTTTCTAAGGGATAAGGCTTATCATTAAGGAAATAATTAGAATGGTCTCTAATTGGATCATCAATCCATAATGGATTGAATCATCGATATTCATAAACTAAAAGTATAGAAAAAAGCCATTAATTTGGCCTCAAGCATAGCTTAATCTTGGATTAAGGAAAAGCCTTATGAAAAGCTTCATTTGAATTGAAAAGGGTCATGAGTATGACCATTTCTTAAGTGAGAGAGAGAAAGACCATTAGAATTAAATATAAATAGAATTTTATGTAATTCTTTACTATGATTAATTAATTAACTTCAATAGCATTTCAAAAACCATATCAATTAAGCTTCTCAAGCTTGAGAGGGGTTGAGAAGAGAGAATCATTGAGAAATTATAGAAAAGATCAAAATTCACTATACTTACCTTATAATTTGCTTGATTCTTTATTCACGGTAGAGGCCCCCAACCAATCAATTGGTTTAGTATGTTGATGGAGCCACCAATGGAGATTGAAGAAAGAGAGAAGTGTCAAAAACTAGTGAATTATTAAAGAATTCACAGTTCTTGGCTTAGGTGGAGTAGAGTAACAATGCATAAGACACTATATATTTTTCAACAAGGGAAGGCTTCTATTTATAGGAAAAATTGAGCTCCTAACCAAACAAATTGATTCTAGAATTTTCCAAGTCAGTTTAGTTGAATTTGGACTAGATTTGGACCTAGTTTGGTTACTTTTTGATTCGATTTGGTTTCATTTTGATTTGGTTTGGTTCAAGAGAGATGAGAGATAAAAATATCACATTATTTTTGAGTTTAAAACTCATTCAAGCATGTGAATTATGCACCTCCTTTAAAGAACTCCCTTTCCTTACATATGTGTCAAAATTCTATTGCTCATAGTTTTTTTACTAATAAACCTTGTACATTTTCAACTCTTCATCTTATGTGAAATATGCACCTTCTTTAAAGAACTCCCCTTCCTTACATATGTGTCAAAATTTTATTGCTCATAGTTTTTTACTAATAAACCTTGTACATTTTCAACTCTTCATCTTATGTGAAATATGCACCTTCTTTAAAGAACTCTCCTTCCTTACATATGTGTCAAAATTCTATTGCTCATAGTTTTTTACTAATAAACCTGGTACATTTTCAACTCTTCATCTTATGTGAAATATGCACCTTCTTTAAAGAACTCTCCTTCCTTACATATGTGTCAAAATTTTATTGCTCATAGTTTTTTACTAATAAACCTTGTACATTTTCAACTCTTCATCTTATGTGAGCATTTACTCATTTTTGGGTATCTTCTTTTACAATTTGGATTTATCTCCTCCCTACACATGGATTGATGCTATTGGCCCATAGGAACCTTAATTGGACCATAAATCCAATTTTTTTTGAAAATCTAGACCCTTAGACTAAGGTTCTTTATACCTATTTCCAATTAATTCCAATTGCACATTGGAAAATTCTTTCTGAATTTATGTTTCAGGGGAACTTATTTTAATAAGATGAGTTATTTTTCTATCCAAAAATATTCATAATCTGAATATTCTCTCTCTAGAATAATTTTCTCTCTCTAGGCTAAAACAGTTAGAAACAAGGTCTTTATATTTCTGAAGAGGGATTGATTACAAGGGAAGATACTAGACATCAAAAAGGGGGTGGGGGAGGAATCTTACATTGACTATCAGTATAGCAAGTCGTGGATTGTCAACAGGTTATTGACTATCAGTATAGCAGGTCGTGGATTATTAGCACTAGTAGGTCATCTGAGCAGGTCATCGACCATGATCAGTAGTAGTTTATTTGATTATCATCAGGTTATCGATCGTTATTATTTAGCAATAGGTTGTATGACAACCTGATTGTCACTCATCAGGTTGTCGATCGTTATTAGCAGTAGGTTGTATGACAACCTGATTGTCACTCATCAGGTTATCGATCGTTATTAGCAGTAGGTTGTATGACTAGTTATGTGTTCATATTATACCTTGATGTTGATGTTGATATGCTTGATCTTAGATGCCGACTGAAGTAGAACACCAATCAAAAGACAAAGTAGCGTACAGAGCAGACATGACAAGGTGGCATGTGGCGTCGGCTTTGTAGGATTAAAAAGACACTCCGCAACAGTCATGGATTCTCTAACTAAGATGAACATGGCATGTGGCCTTTGCATAGCTGTAGTATAGTGCTGATGTAGCTGGATGAAGTGTTGCGTAGTACAGTGCTAATAGAGTGCTGTAGGTAGAAGAGCTTGACGTAGTCTTCAGTATAGGCGGTCACTGTAGCAGACCGCATGAGACTAAAGCAAGTAGTGATGCATAGGACTAGTTGTCGTAGACAAAAGATAGATTGAATAACAAGGCTCTAATACCATGTTAGATTTCAGGAGGGATCATAGATGAAGATCAACATAGTGGATTAAACATAAGCATGCAAAACATTGAGTGATTAAATGTAAGCAAACGTAATCAACATAAGACCACCACCATAATGATATAAAATGCAGGCAATACATTTCCATTAGATCTAGCCTCGGGGGGAGGGGGGTCACTCATAAATATGTAAGCATAGCATGTGGGTTCAAATGTTTTTTAAATCCCATTTTTACACATGTTTTACATACATAAGGGTACCATTTAAAGGGGGTATTTACATATTGAATAGAAAAAGGGTTTGTTTTATTCATGAAAAATTTACAAATAAGGGGTTTTCAGATCAGACCTTGAACGCACGTGATATAGAGAGTTTACATAAAGTGAACCCCCCGAGGATCTTGCCTCTTAAATAGGTGCTAGTACATAGTTGATTACATCAATGCTAAGGTCGAGAATCCACCTCAAAAATCATCACCACCTCTCCACAATTCTCTCCTTGATTCTATATCATCAAACCAGCTGTATTTACTTGCTCATGATCTCTTCACCTATTGGATTCTCCAAGAATGGCTTCTACCTACTTGGATGAACTATTTTCATACTTTACTGTACACCTTTGACCTTTGCACACATTTTTCGTAAGGTTATGCTTCATATATTATCCCTCATCCTCATGTACTCATCAATTTTATCCAACAATGCCTGCAAGAACATTACCTGAATCGATAATAATTGGTTGTATAATATGGATGAAGGTTGTTGGATGTATGATTAACTGGTCAACAAGGCATGTCTCTGTGCATGAAGCCATGGCTGAACATTCCACTCACATAACCCCCTGCCACCTCTCAGTCTTGTCAAGAGTCACAAAAACGAGGAAAAAGCTTCACTATCCACAAAATCTAAGGAAAGTCCGTGCACTTCATCATCCATTGTTCAAGGAACTCTCGATTATTTTACCTCCACACAGAAAAAACACCTCCATATCAAAAGAACAAATAGATACGATGAGCTAAAAAGTGGCAACCTAAATCTACCTTGAAATGGGCTCCCAAAATTTCTCTACCTGTACCACCTCAACCAAGCAAGCAAAGAAGTCCTCAACATAATAGTCAGCGCAAAAAGTCCAAATTACAAGTTATCCCAAAATGGATACCCAAATGCTTATTGAAAGCTCAAGGCTATTTGGATACCAAAACATCAATGTATACCACTAGCCTCACTTCTTCCTCTTACAAATTCCCAACTCTCTTCAATGATGGACAAAAGCTTCAATAGCTGAAATTCAAACAAAGGGAAGACTATCATTAATAAATCTTCACCACCAACACCTAAACAAGTATGGATCCCAAAGAGAAGCCCTATCACATGAGACATGGTGAATGATGGGAAAGCTTCTATATCACAAAATGTTACAAAACCATTGTTGGCTATCCAAGCCCAAACCCCATTGGTTTTCCTAGAGAGACCCACTATGCATTAAATGTTACAAAACCATTGTAGGCTATCCAAGCCCCAACCCCATTGGTTTTCCTAGAGAGACCCACTATGCATTAAAGAGAAGTTGCGTTGCTACAAATTTCAATCCATTTCTTGTCTGTAAGGGAGAACCATAAGTTTCATCTGGCCTTCTGGTCTTATAAAATACCGTTATCGCCCTTAAGGCTAGAGATTGATATGCCGACAAGTAATAAAGCATGCTCCTAGAGCCAATAAGCACTGATGGAGAAAATTTTGAAAGGATGGTTACAAAAAATCTAGTAACAATACCTTTCGTGAAGTTAAGGTATGATAGGAAGTAAGAAGGGGGGACTTATGCTAATATCATCACTTTTACCCCCAAGTTTTTCTCCTCGACAAAATTCATATCCATATCTGTTCAAAAAAGCTAACCCATGACAATATAGATTGCACCAATCTATACAGCAATATAGCACCAATACACATACTAAAAATCTGATTAACAATAAAAATTTAAAAAGATGATGAGAAAGAGCACTTACCAAATAAGAGAATGAAAGTACGACTTTGTACTTACTACATGCCTTGAAAATAGGATTTCGTGGACTGATATGAGTGACCCTATCCTCAACCTAGATTGTTTGGATTGCTACTATTAAAGGACAACTAAGTATTCCTTCTTTCCAAACCTAGTCACAATATTGTTATACCTCATTAGGGGAGAAATGTTGTGAATCCACCTTTGTGGACCTGTTCTACTTACAATTTCATCCCCTTGCACCATGTCTCAGCTGTGAGTATCGCATGTTATCCGACATCCTACTTATGCTGGCATTGTAGAAATTTTAGGCGCTATGGGACAAGAATCTTGAAGTCCATGGTAGAAGAGACACCACAATCACATGATGACGTGAGTATACTTTACTCAGTGGGAGGATCCTATCAAGTATGAAATGCATAGGAAGAGCTGTAGAGCAGGAGACGAGGGTAAGAGCTTACGCACTTCCACTTTTTGGAGCATGGTGGGTCATTTCCTTGATAGCTTAGCTAGCGATATCTACTTAGCTCACTTGCCTATAGTACCCATGCCAAATCACAACAATGAGAATGCACATAGCCTATTGCCTCGTACACCAGAGGAAGCATATATATTAGAATCAAATTGTGTGGATGATCAGCTTAGTGACACTAAGTCTGACCTAATGTATGAGTTATGGCTATCTGATAATAACGACTTGTTGCAATGATTTTTGAAGATTTTTTAAGGTTCACAAGAAGCACAAGGGAAGTTCTCAACATTACAAGTAGAATTCGACAAGATCGACTTTCCAACCATACAACTAACCAGGTGTATTCTAAACCCATCCTCAAATAATACTATTGTTTTCAATTCTAATCTTTCTTATAATTCTCCATTCAATGTTTGTTTGAGTGCTTGGCTTGCGTCGTTATGTGGTGAACTAGCCTACCACTTTTCTAGTTCAATCCTTACTTAGATCGACTAAAATAGTATGCCAAGTACTCCACCTTCTTTAGTGTTCCCTCTTTAGTTAAGTAGAGCCTTATTGTCAAGTGAAAATAGTTTTCTTAAAACAAAAAACAAAAAACAAACAAATAATATAAAATAATAAAGAATAAAAAGGAACCAAGAAGATAACCATCACCATGGGAAACCTGGGTAGTAGGACTTTTGGTTCTTAGTGATATAGCCTTAGGACCATACAACCTTGATCTTCATGGGATGGGATCTATGGTGAAAAACAATAAAAGGGCTAAAAACTATCACTATCGAGGTACTTAGCGGTTCTTAGATACTCTTGCTGGGGGCCATTGGTTGAGTCTCTCCAGGGTGGTGCCCTACTTTTACATTTTTATCTTAGAATTAAAAGTCATACTTTCTTATTAAAAAAATAATCAAGGTGAAATCTTGTAATAAATCACTAAGTAGCCTCATTTATGAGGCTAGATAATAGCTAGAGATGGTTTCACAAAAGTGAGTGCGTAGAGACTAGGGTTATAACCCAGGCATGTTCTTTGCTCCATCTTAGTTTAGATCGAATTTGGACCAACCTTAATATTACCCTTGTCTTAATTAGAAACATTTGACCAATCACAATAGTATTTCCTCACTACTTGATTAGGAGTTTGCATTGTGCTTAAATTTCAAATATTTTTGACATAAACACCTTATTGGTTACACCATGTTGCCTTGTAGACCTTACAAGCCCTCTGGCATTTCCAATGCCAACATGCGTCTATTATGGCTCACCCTAACCCTCCTTAAAATACATCCAAAAAGAGATTACTTGGTGAACCACAAACTGTCGTGAGGATCTTTCCAATGGCCAAGCTCGTAACCCTTGAGGCCTCCAAGCTCCACGAGTGTTGTCACACCGCTACATTGCACTATGGGTCCTCGTCCCTCCTCTCATCTTACTTCACTCACACACACTCTCACTAGCATGCATTATGGAGGGAGATTAGCACGAGGATTAGCAAGAGCAAGACTCAATTGCACAATGGGAGAGTATGTTGTATAATGAGAGAAATTTACTTATGAGAGTAGTCATGTAATAGCATTAGGCCTCTTATGAGCCTAAAGTGCTCGGTTGGCCATATTTTACGTATGTGCTCACTTCTTGTCTAGTCTTTTTTACATAAGCTAATAGAATGCTCTTCTTCTCTACTCTTCTATACTATTGCTTACTTGTTTGAGCTAATAGAGTGCTCTTCTTCTCTACTATCCTGTACTATTACTTGCTTGTTTGAGTGCTTATGTGTGCTTTCTTGCATATGTATGAGAGGTTCCATGTGTAAGATTGAGTGGTGAGGAGGCTCGAGCTTTCATTGGAGTGCGGCAGAAGTGGAGTGGAGCTTTCGGGAGAGGCAACGTAGCAACATCATCTCCTACTAGAATCTCGGGGGCAACAAACTTTCATGAGGTGATTGACACACCCCGACTATGCATTTATATTGTAGGCTATGGTAAATTGGTTTCTCAGTTGAGTTGTTTATCCTTTCGAGTGTAGTTGGGAAAAACCACACAACATTGGTTTGTTCCTTGTATTCTTTCTATGGTGCCAAGGTTTCCCATTCTCAATTATCTAGCCCTTTTTGAAGTATCATGGTCTCAGCTAAATAGGAGAAATAGTAAGTTTTAAGCTATATTTATGGAAGATGTCCCAACTTTAATTATCACTCCCTTGTCTATGTTTATGAAATCAAAGTCCCAACTTTCATTTTTCACTCCCTTGTCTCTGTTAGATTAAGTTGGGGAGATTCACTACAAGGGATCGGGCTCATACCCGTGCTCCTAGCCGCTAAAAATGTCTTGTGAAAAAAAGTAGCGGGCCCGTGTATCATCGCGTGTATCATCGCGGCCAGAGACATGCGTGTAAAAGCGCGTGTATAGGACTGCTCAGACGCGCTCATACACGGGCGTATACACGCATTTTGTCAGTTCAGATGCATTTAGACGCGTTGATACAAGCGTCTATACACGCGTTTTGTGACTTTAGATGCGCTTATACACGCATATTTCTCAGATTTGACGCGTTTATACACACGTGTTTTACAGATATTCTGCGTATATACACGCGACTTTTTGCAGTTCTGACGCGTTTATACAGGCGAACAGAGAGCCAAAAAAAAATCCAAAGAGTGCTATTTGGTGCCTGAATGTTGTTCCAGCATTCCAGCACCCAATAACACTCTCTGGATTTTTTTTTTTTGGTGCATTAGACCATCCACGAAGGACATATCCACGAGGAAGATTAAGACAAGAACGACATGAATGCATACATTGTCAATACACAATTCAAGATAGACATGAATGTAATACTATCGATTCACGATTCAATATTACCATCAAAATTTCACACATATATACAAGGGAGTCCATATCTCGAAGTAGCCCATGGCTTCAGTTTACAAAAAAATATATACAACCACATCCTCAATATGGAATGTGATACTATAAGTCTGAGTACTACTCAGACCCAGATGATGACTCGGTGCTCCCTCCATGCTCAAATGAGCTCACATCGGTCGGAATGTCGCTCACGTCCACCCTCTGCAGTGGCAGCGGGTGGATTATCAGCAGCTTATGCCTGTTCAAGTAATATATAGTATATAAGTATATATATATGTAATTCAATAAACCAAAATCATTCGTTTAGAGTTTTCAAGTACCTGTCGACCGTATGGTCTCATGGCCATCTCAAACTGTGCATCCGTAATACGTCCCTCGGCTCTGAAGATGGCCCACGTGTCACGTCTGCTATGCCGACGAGCATACGCAGTATCGTGGGTTGTGGGCTTCCTCCTCGTAACCCATTGCTGTATCATAATCAACACAATTTGTAAGATTAAAACAATCATAGAATCAATGAATTAAGTAAACAATCAAATAAAGTGGCAAGATACTTACGAACTCTGCCTCCCATGACTCGACGCCGCCAGATCCAAAATGCAAAGATCCAATGGTCTCCATCTGGATCCGTCGTGCCTCCACATGTTGCCTGCTCTTCACGCCACCCTCTGCTTGTTTCTTTGCCTCCTTCCACTCGCGTTTGTGCGCAGTGGTGGTGGCAGGTTTCTCGGCAGGATAGCCACCCGTAGCTACATTTAGCCCATCATCGTGCGCGAGTTTTTTAAGGTGAGATCTTTTATTACTTAAGATCTCCCTTATTCGCGTCCTTCCCCATACATCCGAGAATGTAGCATGTGGGGGATTGGGGTACCGACTATGTACAGCCTCTATCACCTCCCCAACTAATCGGCTATTTTGATCTTTAAATTTAATAAAATAATTTCTATACAAGTTTGATACTACCCCACGCATGTACTCCATTACCTCCCTCCCCCTCGCATCCATCACTATCCCGCCCCTATCCGTCACATCATAGAAGATCACTCCCTCCACCTCTCTCATCTCCTCCTCTTTCGAACTGTCTCCTCTAACTCTTCTCCCTCTATCTCCTGTCTCACCGCGTGCCCTACTACCTCCCCCACCAAAGCACCCGCCGCATCCTCCACTCCCACTCTTTCTACTGCTGCGGGTGGAGTCATGACTAGAGGATTGTCTACGTGATGGTGGCTGTGAGCCTTGACGTGACGACGGTGGCTCTGAGGGAGTACGTGACGGTGGCTGTGAGCCCTGACGTGACGGTGCTTGGGAGGGTGTGCGTGAGTGTGTCTGGAACGAGGTATGTCTCCTCGGTGGGCGTGGAAGAGGAGAAGCTGACTGCCGTCTCGTCGGACTCGTAGGCATAGATGGCAGTGGAGTGCCCTGGATACTCGCGGTAGGGGTATAGACACCAGGCATGGAAGGAGGGGGATGGGCATACATGTACTCTGTAAACTCAACTGGACTAAGATGGCGCCCAAAATGATTTAGCATCTCCATCAGCCAATTGCTATATGCAAATGGATCGGATGAAGAACCTACAATATCTATAAAGAATCTGCAAAAATAATCCTCATGTACATCATGGGTTGTCTCTTGACTCACACAAATATCATCATTCAAGTCACCTATCAGCTTGCAAACCATAGAAATAGGAAACGCAGTCTCGTGTATACACCCGTCCAAAAACGCGTGTATACACCCATCAAAAAACGCGTGTATACACCCGTCCAGAAACGCGTGTATATCCGCGTGAACAGTCTGTGTGCAGACAGGATACATACGTTTATACACGCGACCTGTGCAAAAAATTTTTTTGAAAGCGACCGACCTCCGACAATGTGTCCTTATAAAAGGCCCACTGTCGCCCCTGTCAGAATCGTTCACCCAAAATCACAACCACAGAAGCAAAAGAACGGAGACAAACCCAAAAAGCAAAGAGAAAATAGCATAAACAAATCTGAGGAAGGAGACAAGGCAAAGGACAAACTGACTCACCTCTGAAAAAGTGAGTCTTCTTTCTTGGTCGGTTTCCTCCCGTGTGTGCTCCTTCTCTGCTCCCTCCTTGCACTTAGGTTTCGTTTCTGTTGGAAGAGGCGAAAACGAAAGAGAACAAATATGTTAGTTCAAAATATTTATTTGGGGAAGGCGGGCTATTTTTAGTTTAAACATATCGTCGCGTTTATAAACGCGTGTATGTTCGCGTGTACGATAATTTAGCTGCGTTTATACACGCGGTTTGCAGGAATTACTCGCGTTAATACACGCGATTTTTAGGAAATAGCCGCGTTAATACACGCAATCTTTAGGAAATAGCCGCATTAATACACGCGATTTTTATACTTTCATTAAAAACATATTATGATTTTGTGTTTTCTGGTTTGTACATAGGATGTCATCAACCTCCTCAAGCAGTTCTGGGGAAGATGAGACAATGCGTCATCGTAATCGCGATGTGTGGTTGGGACAACGGATCAAATGTATGTGTAATCGATGTCAAGGATGCATTGTACGAGCACGTCGAATTACCTTGAATCACATCTCCATGTATGGAGAATGGAATCAAACAGGTTTAGAGGTGAGTAGATGTAAATTGATGGTATTCAAATGACTCATGGTATCCAAATTAAATTAATAGAGTTGTAATAATATATAAACTCTAATTGAAGCAGGATGCAGTACCACACACTAACATGGTGCCCTACGCGCGACGAGAGCACGCAAAGCGTCGACGAGATGATGCTGGAGCTTCGGGATCTATTGTCAAAGATGCGTGGGAAAGGGATGACATTAGCCCTGCACCCCACGAAGTTGTGGAAGAGGAAGTGTTTGATGATATGGTGCGGAATCTTTTTAAGGATGATCCCAAAGGTATGGACGACGATGATATGGAACAAGAGCATCTTTACAAGGCTTCATCGACACCGGTTTTTGAAGGGTGCACATTCTCTATTTTACGTGCTTCACTTGAACTACTCAATATACAAACAGTTTATGGATGGAGCAATGCAAGTCTTGACGCATTATTGAAGTAAGCATTCTAACTTACAAATTTGAATTAGTGGTTTAAGGTTTAGGATTTAAGACTAATTATAATTGATGATATTGGATGCAGGCTATTATCAAACATGCTTCCAAAGGGAAATAGACTACCCACCTCAAGAGACATAGCGAGGCGCTATGTGACATCTCTTGATGCGTCAAGAGATGTCACATAGCGAGGCGCTATGTGACATCTCTTGGAGGATTGGATTATGATCGCATACATGCATGCGTCAATGATTGCATTCTCTTTCGTGGGACGCATAAGGAGGCTCGACATTGTCCCACTTGTGGTGAAGCAAGGTATAGAATAGATATGAAGAGTTTTGATGTACCTCGTAAAGTCTTGCGACACTTTCCTATAATTCCTCGCATCAAACACATGTTCAAGTGCAAATCCATAGCAGAGCTCATGTCATGGCATTCCTCACATCGATCGGATGATGGCATGTGGAGAATTCCCGCAGACACTCCTGCTTGGAAGCATATTGAAGATGAGTGGCCCAGCTTTAAAACAGAGCCCAGAAACTTGAGACTTGGCCTAGGTATGGATGGAGTGAATCCATTTGGTTTCAAAAGCACCGCATACAGCGTGTGGCCAGTTGTGTTGGTGAATTACAACCTTCCACCATCAATGGCGATCAAGAAGGGACATCTTATGTTATCCCTTCTAATTCCAGGGAAACATAAAGTCAAGCGTATGGATGTTTATCTTGAACCATTGATTGATGAGTTGGAGGAACTATGGAGAGGTGTTGCAGTGGTGGACATTAGTAGGCCTCCCTCCTCTCTCGACACTTCGACTTAAAAGCAGTGTTGATGTGGACAATGCATGACTTTCCAGGATACAACGATTGTTCTGGTAAGAATTCTAATTACCTCCCTACTCTAATACTATTGGCTATATATATTAATTATAAATATTGACTTTATTATTCTAACTTTTATTTATATTTTAACAGGTTTGAAAACATCGGGTAAACATGCATGTCCTGTTTGTGGCCCTTCGTTAGTACATGAGTATGCTGACGGTTTGTGTAAGACCATATTCGATAATCATCATCGATTTCTCCCCTCAGATCATCCTAAATATGTTGCTAGTAAGAGTAACATTCCTCCACAAACATTCGTGCAAAAGATTGGAAGCGTATTTAGGAGTCTACAAATATTCTTCCTCCAGATGGCATGAACAGGTATAGTAATGTTTTTTCAATCTTGTTTTGTGTAGTCTCTAATTGGATTAAAGGTCACATAGAGCAATCCCTTGTGTAGATACTCCATTTTTTTCGGCTACCATATTGGACCCATCTTAAGATCAACCATCTTCTTGATCCCATGCACATCTTCAAGAATGTGGGATCTGGTATTTGGGAACATATTATTGGTAAACGAGACAATGTTAGCGTACGTGAGGACTTGCGGGTCGCAGGACGTATGCGTCAAGCTTGGCCACGAGAGGTGGGTGGGCACGTTCGTCTTCCGCCTGCACCATGGATTATATCAAAGAAAGAGGAGAAGCAGGTAAAGCAAGCCATCACCACTTTGCGTACTCCCACTAGATACATGAGATTATTGAAGGGAGCCTTTACAACCACTAAGAAAAGAGGCGTTGAGCAACTATATGGGTTGAAGTCCCACGATTGGCACAAGATTCTCCAAGTAAGTGTTTTCCAAGTCTTGTACGTTGAAATTAAATTTTAAATTTGTAATGCCATAAACCATACATACATGTGCTCTTATGTGCGCAGTTCATACTATCTACTAGCATCGACCATTGTGCAAATAAGAGTTTGAAAAAATGTATTTATAAGATGGGCGAACTTGTGAGGTATGTAAAACCCATGTTAGATCACCCTTCATTACACCTTGCAAAATGAACGTGCATGAGGTATAACATACTATTTATTTATTTTTCAGATATGTTAGTTCCAAAGCAATTGATCCAGCCACGTTGGATGATGCGCGTGTTATGGCAGTGGAGGTGGTTTATTTGGTAGAGGAGACTTTTCCGCGAACCATTCTCACAAGTCAACTACATCTCATTGTGCATTTAGTGGACGAAATCGCTTTATGTGGCACTGTGCATGCACGTTGGATGTTCTTCCTAGAGCGCTTTATGAAGACCTTAAAAGACTTTATGAGGCAAAGTGCAAGGCCTGAAGGAAGCATGGCCGAGGGTTGGTTGATACAAGAGTCTCTTGTATATATTTCAGAATTTCTTGGTCAGGTGGACAGCTCTTTGCCACGACTATGGAGCAATGAAGAGGACTTGAGGATGACCTCTATTGTGCCTCAAGGAAAAGGACAGAGTAAAGTAATTGACAGAACATTGATTGATGATCTCAATTTCACTTGCATCCTTAATAGTGATGTGATGAGCAGATGGGTTACAAGATATGAGGATGCAAAGACAAAAAGGCAAGCAGAAAGAGCTCTCTTTCGGAGGCAACATGGCTCTCGTAAGGCATACCCTAAGCATCTAGCAACACTTCCGAATGATATCCATGTTGATTGGTTGCATGAGAAAATGGAGAGAGCAGAGAGCGACGAGGGGCTGCATATCACGGCAGAAGAATGGGAGTATGCACGAGGATGCATGTTAAAGGTACATAGAACTAATGTTTTGCATTAGTTGTAAGTGATTTGCTTTTAATATTTATTCACATTGCTTACACAAATATTGCTTCTATTTTGGTCCAGTGCACTATATTCAATGCTATATGGTGTGAAGGCAAGCATTTTCGAACACAAAGAATTGATGAAAAGAGGAATACACAAGATTGCGGTGTCATTATAGTAGCTTTGAGGGAGCTAATGGAAAAATGGATGATTATTGTGGGACAATCCAAGACATATTTAGGCTTGACTTTCGTCGCTTCTTTGTGTATGTTTTGGATGTCAAATGGCAAATGAACGTGGTGGAAAAAGGGCCTGATGCAACGATAAAACGCCATGCATGTGGCTATGTAACTATTGACTCTACAAAGTTTTGGCAAACAAAGAAAGATAGGCTCGTATTGCCACAACAATGTGAGCAGGTATGCATTTTTTTACTAATGTGTTTCATGTACATATATATCTAAGCTCGCGTACCCCTTGACTTTTGATATGCTAATTAATTACTGTAGTGTGTATTTGAGTAGGTTATCTATCTACCAATGGTGCATGACATTAAATGGTGGTACGTCATCCCTATTGCACCACATTCCAAAGTGATGTATAATACATTCACTGATATGGAGCATATGGAGGATGTAACAACCGCAATGAAGATGATGTCGAACATGCCAATGAAGATGTTGTGATCGATGATCAAGAAATAAGAGATGATCATGATAATGAGGATGAGCGTGCCATTTCTCATGATCATGAGAATGACCCTACCATTGAGGATGATGGTGATGTTGATGAGGATGATCAGGACATCGATACCATTATCAATGGAGTACAGAATATCGATAGTGGAATAAATTTAATCGTAGCCTTACAAATTGATCAAATGGATATTGATGTTGATCGTTTGGCAAGGATGGATCTTATTGAAGATGAGATCGAACCCTAACCAATCTGTCACTGTATCGTTCTAAATTGATGACATTTCTATTGTATGTGTTGTCTTTTAATTATCATCTCATGATTTATTTTTGAATATATTTCATTATTGTAGATGCATGTAGTGGGATTGTGTAATGATATATATTGTAATGTACTATGAGATGGTTTAAAGAAAATAGTTTTTAATTTTGTAAAGAAATTCAGTTTTTTTACCAAGCGTGTATTGATGCATGTATGGCAGCGTGTATTGATGCGTGTATATAAACGCGCTTATACACGCGCTGATAAATGCAAATATACACGCGAATTTAAATGCCAAAATACACGCGCCCGATTCTATTCAAATACATGCGCGACCATACACGCGCTCATAATTTATCGCGTGTATGAAATGCGTGTATGGCAGCATTGTCTTGTAGTGATTCTGTTTTAGCTAGAAATATGAGAAGAGAAATCCTTCTCCATTATTAGAAAGCTACTAGCTATAATGAGGTGGGGCTAAGAACCCAACAAAAATAAGTCAATTTATGATAAAATTGGTCTTCTTATGGTCTTATGGGGATATCCTAATTTGAAAATAGCCACTAAATCCATCACAATCTGAACACCTCTCATGCCTTGCAACGTGGTCTCTAGTATCTCATCCTGGAATGGGAGAGGATAATGATGCCTCTTTGTAGCTGCATTAATCCATTTATTGCCCTAGGGGAAACCCACTCTGCATCATAAACGGGGTATATAAATCCATCTTGTAACAGTTTGTTGACTTCCATCTCCAAAATCTATCTTTGAATAACACCTAGCCTCCTTAGTTTCTGAGCCACTGGCTTCAAACCTTCTTTCAGCTTTATCTCATGAACCACAAATGAAATTCCCCTCATCTTATTGTAATCTTTGACAAATAGATTTGGATACTTGTTAAATAAAGTCCCATACTATAGCCAAGTTACTAGCAAGCATCTTCATCAGCTCAGCTTTTGGTACATTGGGCTCTATATCTTGAACATGATCTTTCTCATCCACATGATAAGCCATATTGAGAGGGATTTTTGAGCCCAATGAAGTTAAGACATGGACAAGCTTAGAGGAGGAAAAAGCAATTTGTAGAAAGATATGATGTACATATGCTAGTCTAGAATGGAGGGTGTACAAAAAGTGTCAGCCAAGGTAGTATGAAAACAATGTGATTAGCAAATCGAGAGCCCATGCAACTGTGCATGAAGATATGGGGAGATCCAAAAAATGTAGATGATGAAAAAGATGCGCATGGGGAGCTCAAAGGCAACAGGTGTGGAAAATTTTTGTTAGGAAGGTAGGAAAAGTAGTGTGTTTATTTTTACTATGAAAGGGGCTTTTTGGCTGAAGATCGCGGGACTAGAGGGAGGCTTTGAGAAAACCCATTGGAGAGGAAGGAATGGAGAGAGTGGAAGATTTTTGTTGAGAGTGAGAGAAACAGAAGGTGACCCATTAGAGGTTTTTGAAGCGGTGTGAGAAGATTGGGGCTAGACCAGAGTAGAGGGAGGGAGTGTGAGTCAATGGATCAGCTGAAGTTTGCCAAGGCAAGCCCTAGAAGCTCTGATTGCATCTCTATTGGAACTTGGTGCTACCCAGGAATTTTCTCAACAATTGATTTATGTTTGAAGAATAAGATCGATAGAGGCTCAGGGGGGTTCACTAAAAAATATGTAAGTATACCACGTGAGTTCAAATGAAGGGGTTTTTTAATTCAAAACTTTAAGGTAAATTTATAAAAATAAATTTACAAAAGGTGATTTTTAATCAATTTTAAAAAAAAACCCATAAGTCCACAAAGAAAAAGGGGTCTTTTTATTCTTGAAAAATTAATAGGTAAGGGTTTTTTTAATGTGATTCGATTGAGAAAGGTTTCTAATATATTGCCTATTGTGGATGTTTGGGTTCATGGCAAGAAGGTGAGCAAGGTTTACATTAATGGGGGAGCCCAGGTGTGTGTCATAACTCAAGAGGCTATGTATGATCTTGTTATGTGCACATTATATGTGCATATACTAGGAGGCTAACCCACCCTAGGCATGTGAGCATGGAAACATGCTCTAGTGGGGTAAGGAATAGGTCTAACCTTGGGTTGAGGTTAGGGTTAGGCAACTAAGGGTCACACATGGAAATGGAGAGTCAAGAGTCACTTGAGGGCCCTCCTATATATAATAGGGACATGGGGCACTCTCATGGGATGTTCTCTTGTGTAGGTCATTGTATCTACTCTCTTTTCATTTCATGCTAGAGCTATGTGCTGAACATGCTCGAGAACAAGGGAGCTGCAGTCGCCGGAGCCTGATCCAAGAGGCCACACGCTTGTCTCTCTCTCATCCGTCCAACACTTTGCCGAATTCGTGAAGTTCAAGCTGTGATGAAACCCTTCCTCCTTAACGGTGGCAAATTTCAAGTGTTATAAATACCTAGAGAGACGACATGCTCGCATCGACATTGCAAAAAAGTTGACCATGGATAATATGTAATAGATAAATGATATTCTAACATGTACTAGGCCTTTTGGCTTGATTCGAGTAATTCTTCATCAACAAGATCCTATTCGTATGCACTTCATCCACTTGATCTATTGATGCGTCATTGGTCTTTATCCATATTGGTGTTGATACATTTATATGTGCACATGATAGGGTCCTCAGTATTTGTATTTGTTATGCTTAGTCAATAGAGTGGTTATTGGATATTTGGCTATTTCTATTATTCGGGCCACATGGATTTATTCCATTTGATGCAATCCATGGGGCTAAGGGGTTGTTGTTGACATGTAGCAGCATGGTGGGCACGATTGGAAGAGCTTTCACTCCTTCATGATGCGAGGTTGGACTCACATGTTGCTTTTGGGCTTTTCTTGTGTGCTCTTATGCTATTTGAGTAAGTTTCCTTGAGAGTTTTCTATATCCCAAACAGAAAGACATCCCATGGAGCGAAAAGACATCTCATGGAGTGGATGTCAGGTAAGATTTCTTAGTACACAAGAGAGATGGATTGTTGAATTTTGTTCTATTCTCTTCTCTTCTCTACAACCATAACATAAAGATAAGAGTAGAAAAGTAAACAAGAGAGATGGATGCCTGAATTTTCTTTTATTATCATCCCATCTCTACAACCATAATATAAATATAAGAGTACAAACTGTAAGGTAAAGTACTCTCCTACTATAATATGCAAAGATTGGTCCATAGTGTGAACCTGACTATATGCACTAGCACTATAACTACATTGTCAGAATTCTATTACACCACACCAAAGTGGATGCCATGTAGCCTGCAAACCATTGGCAGCATATCATCCATAATCTCACCAACTATGCGAGTGGCATAAGTTTATATATCCTCCGATCCATGGGGTTGATCATTGATGGTGTCCTCATAGAGAAAATACATTACTATATAGGTTGTAATCTAGGTAGCCCTTATTGATACATCTTTTAAGAAGGATGCATGTTAAATCTTTCTCGAAATGCACACCTCACATTGATGTTTGATAACCCTGACATCATCTCTTGTGTTTTAAGGCATAAGAAATTTGCCAAAATTCAAGTGAGCAAAGTGAGCTTTTCATAGCTCCCATGTCACTCATAGCATGGGTGTCAGTATAATTAAATAAGCATTATGAACAAGTGACCGAAGTGGGCTTTGCCATAGCTCTCATGTCACTCTTAGCACATGTATTAGTGAGACTGAACAAGCACTATCTGCTTATTTATCATACATGTATATCCCCTATAAAGCCCATGTCTTAGAGTAGATACTAAAGTGATGTCTCCATCACTCCTGTCATGAACTGTGAAACTGTACACGTGTCATCAACAAATCAAAGCACTAGGCCTACCCTAGAGATGGTAGAGGAGTACTAAGGGAAAGTTTTTTTTAATGCGGACGAGTACAAACGATTTTTGAGAGAGTGATTGTCTTCCCACCATTTGCTAGTAAAACAACAAGCACAACCTTACCAACTTCTTTCACTAGATACGAGGATTTTTGTTGTGACTGTGCTTCTTTATGGATCAGACTCAACGGTGGACAGACAAAAACCACACTAAGAAGTAATGTGATTACTAGCACCACTATTAAAATACCAGACATTTTGATCATGCATACATCATGGATAGAAGGGTCACAATGCACAATGAATGCTCAATCATCCTCTTGTGCATAGTTTGTCAACTTTATTTTTAGCACTCAGTGTGCTCATGCATCAACCACATCCATGTCCGACTCTTTCTTCTTCTCCTTCTCTAACTTTTTTTGCATTCATTGATATATAGTAGTTTAGCTTTTGATAATAGTTGTATTTTCCTTTCTTCTTACTAGGCTTATCACCCCCTTTCTTGGCATCCTTGCTAGAAAAATTGTGGGTTGATCTCCCACATGCATACTAGTTTGGTCTTTTTGTAATTTCTCTTTTAGAAGAGAACTACCCCTTAGCTGATCCAAAGTAAGGGCATTGGGGTTAACTTTCATCATAAGCCAAAGTGTGGATACAAAGCCCTGTTATGAATCCACTAAAGCTATGAGATCTAATATTGTCTAGGTAAGCCTCATTGATACATGCAAGATGCTCTCTAAGATCTGACTCATCCATTAAGTCTCCCTCATTCACATGCCCAGCCTCTAACTGGTTATGCAAGTAGGCCACATGTGCCTTGTTATGCACTTATAAATCACGACAAGCGCATCCTAATATTTCTTGGTAGTTTTACATGCAGAAACATTAGAAATAATGCTCCTTTTCCACAAAATGTTCTACTAATGCATGTAATTTTGTGCATCTATGCCATCCCACTTGGCTTGTTTTGTTGTAAGAAGGGAGGAAGATGCCACGATTATGTCTAAACTAGCCAAGAAACAGACTCCGAGCCAAGAAACGACATGCCTTAATGCTAAAAATTTATTCCAAAGCCCTTTGGCAACTATGATGCATCACATAGGACCATAACACGTCACAATGAGTAGTTGGTCTTGTTAAGATTATCCTCAGCATGAAGCATCCCAAATACATAAGTGCCTACCATTTTCACCTAGAAATAACATAATCTTTAACAAAAAATATAAATATCCCATCAATATCTAGGTAGTATGAATGCTCCAGAGTGCAACACCGAGATGGTTGTCAGTAGATCACTGATGATAAAGAAGCCTACAAAAATGTATGAAATATAAATATCCCATCAACCTCTAAGTACTATGAATTCTCTTGATTGCAACACTAAGATGGCTGCCAGAAGATAGAGGATGATGAAGAGACGTGCAGAAGTGTATGAAAAATGGCATAGCATAGAAATTTTGCAAGCACTATCAAGTGCAAAAATGTTCTAAAGCACTAGCAAGGAATGCAAAAGTCGATGGCAATTATGATGGTGCTTATAAATCTAGATGATGATCTTGAAGATGAAATGTTGATAAAGATGGAGAAGTGGTGAGATGAAGACTCCTATAACACTTATGGAATTTACACACACAACACCAAATTTGTGATGCTACATTGCAACAAACCTAAAATTGAATAAAGACCATTTGAACTGACACTCCGTTGGGATGTCTACAAAAACCTTATAACATGCAAATAATGGGTTCTAAAAAACGCTAAAAATGGCCCAAAAGTTATACAAATTTTGTACTCTTAATTAAAAGAGAGGAATACTAGAACTTGACAATGTCTTTTGATTTCAAAACTTGACAACAGAGTTCCTAGGTTTACTGTTATATGTTTGATAGACTTTAGGACATCATGATGAGATATAAAGGATGCCTTAGATATTCTAACTAAGACAAAAGGGAAGCTTTTTCAAGTTTACATCCACATGGTAAGTAGGTAGCTCTATCATGCAATAACATACACTTGAAAGGAGAATATGTAGATAAGAAAACCCCTACCTAGTGATGTGGATAAATCCAACATAGTACACAAACATGGGAGAGAAAATAAGTTCTAGTGGTGATGAGAGATAGCAATGATAGATGCAAGAAGATGAGATGAGGTCAAAGAAGGGGCACAAAAATATTATAAATACAATTAGCAATGGGCGGCCACCAACTCATTGAAAAGGTAGGTAACACATGATGTTAAGACCAGATTAGTTTTGGTTTTAAAGATAATCACACATGAACTAGATATTCATGATGTAAAAATCTTGTTGTTTAGGGGTTGGTTGTTCTTACACCTTGTGGAAGCCATTTGTCACCTTGATTTATAAATATATTAGTTTTTCACATCAAATGATCTTTTGGTACTCCCTATTTTGAGGTGATTTTTTTGTTTATATGATCCATGTGGAGAGCTATAAATGATTCATAATGCTTTTGGAACACCTTTTTTGGGTGTGAAAAAATTGAGTTTTTCACGATGTGAAGATGCCATTGGTTTTTCACACGAGACAAACACTCCAAGAAAGAGCTAGAACACCTTTTCTAGAAATATCCCTGAAGAGAGAGCACGTACTAGAGGCTTGAAGCTAGAGGGGAACTAAAAGAGCCAAAGGAAGAAAGGACAAGAAGGTTCCCTACACCTCTCCAAGACAATCATGAACAAACAAGTTGAAATTTTCACGCATGACTTTCCCTAGTAGATAGTCACTATGAGTATCTCAAGTTTTTCATGCCCAAAAATTTACTACAAAATAATCATGAATTATGCTTAGCACTTCATAATGATCATAATAACCATTAAAAATTTTTAAAAGCATGACATTCAAATAATGCGATGAAGAAAAACCTGTCTCCTTGAAGCAAAGGAATCTAAAAATTAGATGAGTTCTATATAACTTGAGATGATTCGATACTAAAGAATGATACATGGGATTTAGAATTGCTTTTTAGTAAGAAGACCATTGGTACAAAATGGGTTTACAAGTTCAAACGTAAAGAGGACGACAGTGTTGAGCGATACAAAGCTAGGCTTGTTGCAAAGGGTTATGCACAAGAGAAAGGCATTGACTATGGTGAAATATTTTAACCATGTTGTATGACTACCATGCGGACTATGATTGCATTTGTAGCACATGAAGGTTAGAATCTTAGGGGGGTCACTCATAAATATGTAAGCGTAGCATGTGGGTTCAATATAAGAGACTTTTAAAATATCTTTTTTACAGATTTCTTACATATAGAAGGGTACCATTTAAAGGGGGTATTCACATGTTGAATAGAAAACGGGTATGCTTTATTCATGAAAAATTCAAAGGTAAGGGGTTTTTAAAATAGGCCTTGAATGCACGTGATACATAGGGTTTAATTATAGTGAACCCATCGAGGTTAGAATATACTTCAGTTGGATATTAAAACTTCTTTAGACTTGAATGGAGATTTGCATGAGGAGGTTTATGTATCTCAGCCTCGTGGTTTTGTTTCAGGAATCAAAAGTATGAAGATTGAAGAGAGCTTTATATGGTATTAAGAAGGCTCCCAGAGCATGATATGAAAAAAATACATGCATACTTGGTTGCATAGGGTTTTTCCAACAACCCAACTGATAGTACCCTCTATATTAAGGAGACTAAAGATATTTTATTGGTCATCATGTTATACGTTCATGACATGCTACTCACAGGACCTAATGATCATATTTCAACTTTTATAGCTGATTTAGAGAAGTCTTTTGAGATGTCAGATCTTGGACCATTACACTATTATTTGGGCATTGAGTCTTGGCAGCAATGCAATGATGGCATTCTTATGCGACAGAGGAAATACATAGATGCATTGTTGAAGAGGTTCAACAATGAAAGACTGTAAATCTATGGCTACACCTATAGAGCCAGGTTTACGAATAAGTCTTGAAGATACTATTGACTCTTTTGATGCCGACTTATATCAAGAAGTTTTTGGATGCCTTATCTTTTTGTGCAACACGAGAGAAGTTTAAAGCTTTTTGCAAAGCTTTAAACTTACTTCCCTTTGGGGACTAGTTTAGGCTCATAGTCCAAAAAGCATGGCGCATCTCTGTCCTTCTAGTGCCGGCTCACTCCTTGTTCATACCTCATACCATCACTCCTAGGGGGGATTTGTAGCCATGTATTGATAGTAATGTGTATGAACACACTAGGACCTTCCGGGGTATATTTTCCCTCTTTAGGAGGTTTTTTCCCTCATGCTAGTATACACCCATCTTGGGGTATACTTATCTTTTTTGTACAACACACATTCATTATCTATTTATCATCTCATTGTATGCTCCCTTGAGCTTCTCTATTGTGTGTGTGCGTGTGTGTGTGCATTCGTGCAACCCTATTTCCAAAAATCTCTCCTTTTGGCAAACCCTTAGCTCGTCTCTCTCAACTTTCATTTGCCTCATCTCTTCATCTGCCATCTCTCTCTTCTCATATCTCTCCTTGCTAAATCCTTTTCTTTTAAGTAAATAAAACTATTTTTTAAATTTTAAAAACATTTAGTTTAAAAATAAATAAAACTTACACTTTTGATTTTATAATAATAATGACTTTTCAAATACCAACACCTTTGAGTATTTTTGAAGAAAAGTCAAAAAGTTATTTTTTAAATTTAAATTAAACTATGTTAATTTTGTATGATCTTATAAAAAATTAATTTAGAAAAGAGATATTTTTTTTTGTAAATTTAATGTTGTTCTAGATTACTCACTAGTAAAAGTAATAATTCTATAAAAGTTTTACCTTTACAATCATATTGTGTATTTTCTTGGATAACTTGGTAATAAGATTAAAAATCATCAACCAATTTCTCCATCATTTGACTACTCAAAGGTTATTCTAAAAAATCCAAATAATTACCATTTTACATTACAAATTTAAAAGAAAAGAACCAAAATAATCAATTATAGTTTACCATTACAATATGCATGCTTGACTTTTGACGCGTTTTGACGCGTAGAGTAGCATGGAAAATTACCATAACTTTGTGGGGTCTTGTATGATTTTTGAAGCTTTTCTTAAAAAATAATGTGTAGAAAACTTCAAAAAAAGTTGTAGAAAACGTTTTTCTGAAATAATTTGTAAAATATTTCCAAAAGATCCATAAACGTGCACAATGCCCCAATCTAAAAGGGCCAAAAACTTGCATGTTGCATAGAAGAAAAATCAACCTTGTGCATTGCAAGGACATCAAGCGCATTTATCACGTTGTTTTATAAGTGCACGAATAAATAATTGGAGAAGGACTCAAGTTTTCAAGAAAGTAGGTGAGACAGAGTCACATGAGTTGTAGTTAGTTTCGAAAGTGCGACTTGAAAAGTCTAGGAAGGTTTCATTTGGGGAGAAAGTTGGACCCAAGTCTATATCCACCATTACAATCACCTATCTTTTTACTAACCATCACCTTTAAATTTGCCTTTCTTTTCTTCATGAAAGTGCTTGTGTTTGACAATCCTCTCTAACAAGGCTTTGCACCCGTTCCAAACTCACACTTATCATTGTGAGCCTTTCCTGTGAAAACGAGTGGGTTCTTTATGCACGCGTTTGTGTTTGAGAATCATCTCTAACACAAAGCTTTGCAAACTCATATTCATCATTGTGAGCTTTTCCTTGTTCTCATTCAAACGAGTGGGTTGCCCAATGTGGACCGAAGATTGGATGCAAGAGCTTCTAGTTTCGCCGGATATTGCACTAGGCGAGACGCCCGGTGAAGGCCAAATTGATCGACCTCAACAACAATCAAAGGCAAGCTCCTCTTGCACAAGTGGGTGGAGAATCCAAGTGCACAGAGAGTGATAACAACGCTCAATCCGAGTCGTAAGAATATCTATACTCTCTTTGATTCAAAAACTGATCGATTGCAGGGCTGTGCATGCATGGCGTGCTTAAATATTTTTCGCGTTATTATTTGACTTGCAATTGATCGCTCATGATGTAGACGCAAGCACATCGCTAAGGAGAAGAAGCTTAAGAAAATGCGGCAGCCAAAAGTAGCTTTGGAAACAAGGAGCGACACAGACGTTCTTGATGATGGGTACAAATGGCGCAAGTATGGACAGAAAGCCACGAAAAACAGCAAACACCCACGGTAGGAATACATTGGATTGTAGGGTTGGTGCCTCTCATATATATCTCGTATTTGGATCAGCATAATTGATCATTTTCATGATAAGTCAATGCATGATCCTGCTATTGTCGTGTGACCACCTATCAGGGGATGCACAACCATTACAGACACGATCACCTCGCCAATCCATCCTGGCCGTGGCCGTGGCCATGGGTGGGCAGCAATGGACGGCCTGCAGCAGTCTTGCCCATCATATAGAAGGCAATTAGGGCTGGTTCGCCACTCTCATCTAGCCCTCTACTGTATGAACACACACTAGATATATAATGATTTATATTAATGATTATTACATGGGAATCTAGCAGAAACGTTCTCATCTCTTTCCATGGATTGAGCTTTAGGCTCCAACTGAACCTTGTCTCTTCTCTTCCCAATTTTTAAAAAGTAATACAGTTTGTCTCTGTGAAAACCTTGGCAATACCCCTCGGTTGTTCTATGCCATACAGGACATAAATTTAAACCCAATTGTGTGTTAAGATACTTTACTTATGTAAGATTTGACAGCTGGGGAGGTGAGTTAGATGCTTCTGTATCATTACGTCAAGATGTGTATACATAATTAATGACTTGGCTTGAGTACAAATAGCCTACACTCTTTAATTAATGACTTCTATGCTTTTTTAAGCACAAGATACACCTAAGCTAGAACCTTAGTTACATGCTATTACAATGATGTGTTTGATCTGATTATCCTAACAGTAAGTACATTCGATTGGATTATGGTTTTAATCAAATATTTTCCCTCTCAATCGAATTCATTTTATAGTAGCATCTTGATAGAAATGAGAACACCCCAAGGAAGAGAACAAGACTAGTAACACCTTATCCCAACGAAGCAAATACGCTGCTTTTTTTTAATGAGGTCTTATTCCATTCTTAGTTGCACATAGGAATTTCACCTAGTTATACACACACACCATACTACTCACCAGACACACACTCAAGTACCATAAGGGGATACCACCCTTTCAAATATTGACCATTTTTTTAGGCAGTGGAGAAACCGTGGGATGAAGTAACTTGGCTAACTGGAGTGAACACCCTACACAATGGACACACACTCGAGTGTACCATAAAGGGGTACCACCCTTCCAAATATTGACCACTTTTTAGGCAGTGGAGGAGCCATGGGATGAAGTCACTCGACCAATCGGAGTGAACACCCTACACAAACTAGGTGTCGCAAGTTGAGCCAGAATCTTTGATGTCTATGGCAACCATCGTCCGCGATCCAAAGCGTGAGCTTGAAGGGCAAACATTGCACACTGTTGTCGCTAGAGGATCACTGAAGTGGTGGGTGGAAGTAAGTGCCATGACAATCGAACAACGACAACCTAAGGTGTATGGATGGTGCCCTACGTGCTTACCTGCACATGAACACACCCTTACAAAAAAGTGTCCCAAGAAAATTTGAACCCAGGACCCCATCCCTAGAAAGTCGAAAGTCTTATCCACTAGGCCGTTGCTTTTAACAAGCATACTTAGGAACCAAAAAATTTGAGTTGAGATTGCTAAATATCTCATAATGTCCACGTGTGTAAATCTCTCTCTCCATATGAAGCATCAATAAAAAGAAGAGTATCGTGCTTATCAAAAATTGCAATGTGAACACAGCTTGCACGGTCATGAACATTTTTACATAGCATCATCTAAAAAATCCGTGTGAGCCGGATCGTATACCTTTGATGGTGGGAGGCACTGAACGATCGCTATTGTTGTGTATGGAGAAAACTCCTGAGTGAGCCGGTTCGTGTGGAGTGGTTTATGTGAAAAGATTTTGGAGTGGTAAAGCGTACTGCTTTGCACAAATCCAAAACGCCGAACTTGGCAGAGGCTATTGTAAGCATCAGAGGCGATGCCCGCCCATGTGCACAACCTGCTTGTGGGTTTATAAGCTACTTTTGTGAGGTGGGGACTTTTTTTGTGGAGCATTTAGTAGTGAGCTTTTTTTTTTTGGCTAGCTTTGGTTCCATGGGTTTTGCTTATGCATACTACTTTAATGATTTGTATACTAAAGGATATAGTATAGGCAAACATAATCATGATGACAACCATGGGGACACGGTGATCATAGAACATTAGGAAAAACATAACATACAAAAATAATCCATAAATAGCTTCAACCCCTCAATCCACAATATTTTTGTAGTCATTCCAACTCTTCATCTTCATAATGATCATCATGCCACGTTTGTTCGTTGAAGTGTATCCATAGAGATACAAATAACAAGCTTGAATCTATCTTTTGCATTGTTGCAGGGCCCTTATGCCATGGGAAAGCCTCATAGGGAACGACCAAATGTCGTGAGGCGGAGACCTTTTTTTGGCGAGCATTTGGCACTGAGTTTTTTTTTTGGCAAGCTTTATTTCCATGGGTTTTGCATATGTGGACTACTTTGATGATGTGGCAATTGACGTGTGCATGTCAACATGTAACGAGCCCATGTCATCATGTACATGGCATGGACGTACATGCCTTATGGACATACATGCTATCATGTGCACCATGGACATACATGCATCATGGGCATACAAGGTTGCTGCTATGTCCCCCTCCTCTAGCGCCACCCATAGCCTTGTGCTGCCTTCCAACTCGGCTTTGCAGAAAAACGTTTTCTAGAAGCCTTTGGATTTCCGAAATGTTTTTAGCCTCATCTAATAATTAATCAACTCTACTTTCTTCACCCAAAAAAATAAAGATGATGGTGAGGGGGTAGTTTTCATCCTTTTAGCCCCAGGAAATCAATCAATCTTACTTCACTAAAAAAAAGGTGGTGTTGAAGGGGCATTTCTCAAAAGTTTCTAGCCTTTTAACCTAATCTAATGATTGACACTTAATCAACCCTACTTTGCCCAACCAAAAAAGGTTGGTGGTATGGGGGTAAAAGAACTACAACAACAGAGAGCCGACCTTCATGCACTCCATTAGGGAAACCTTCATGCACTCCATTAGGGAATCAACTCTTGATGCCTCAGTAAATTTATCTCTCTTGGTGTAGGTTGTGCCTTTATTCGAAAAGGACATTAGGGGGTGAACTACGCCTCATCAAAATTTTTCTCTTTTCGTGTAGGTTGTTGCTTTATTCGAACTGGCATTAGGGGTTGCATTGCTTCTTAGCCCCTTACTTCCACATTGTAGAGAGAGCTACATCTCATGATGAAGATTAAAAAGAAGCCCAAAGCCTAGGCCATACACATTAGAGCCTAAACGCTCGAACCCATTAACTGAAGTTTTTAGCCCCCTTACTTCCACATTGTAGAGAGAGCTACATGCACTCCATTAGGGAAACCTTCATGCACTCCATTAGGGAATCAACTCTTGATGCCTCAGTAAATTTATCTCTCTTGGTGTAGGTTGTGCCTTTATTCGAAAAGGACATTAGGGGGTGAACTACGCCTCATCAAAATTTTTCTCTTTTCGTGTAGGTTGTTGCTTTATTCGAACTGGCATTAGGGGTTGCATTGCTTCTTAGCCCCTTACTTCCACATTGTAGAGAGAGCTACATCTCATGATGAAGATTAAAAAGAAGCCCAAAGCCTAGGCCATACACATTAGAGCCTAAACGCTCGAACCCATTAACTGAAGTTTTTAGCCCCCTTACTTCCACATTGTAGAGAGAGCTACATGTGATGATGAAGACCACAACAAAGCCCCAAAGCCTAGGCCATACACATTAGAGCCTAAACACCTAAACCCATTAAATGGAATTTTCAACGTTTTAGCCTCATGTAATGATTGGAACTTAATTAACCCTACTTCACCCAAATAACAAATTTTGGTGGTGTGGGGATAGAATAACTGCAACAATAGAGAGCCAACCTTAATGAGAAGTTTCCTCCTTCCAAAATGTGATGGAGTAGGATCTATGAGGGTGCCTCTCTAGAAGAGCTTTACACACTTTAACACCCTCCGACGATCCTTTCTAATTGATTATATTTTTCCTTATTTAATTATTTTCAAATTTTTATTGCCTTTACTTCTAACAAGGATAGAGCCAAGACAAAGGTGGTGCCACATGGAGAAGGCATTTTTAAAAGCAGCTTGCCCTACTTTCACTTTATGTATTTACTTTAAAAAATACACATTTGACTTTCTTTTTTCCTCCTTCTTTCTATTTTATATTTGTTATTTAAAAAAAAGTGATCTCTCTCTCTCTCTCTCTCTCTCTCTCTCTCTCTCTCTCTCTCTTTGGGAGGTAATTTAGTATATTTAGAAATCTCAATTTTACAAAATAAACATGAAGGCCATATTATAAACCCCATGGGGCCAAATGACATAAGCTACCACCTATATAATAGGAAAATACTCTCTCTTTCTCTCTCTCTCTCTCTCTCTCTCTCTCTCTCTCTCTCTCTCTCTCTCTTGTTGAGATGTGAAGCTCAACACGAGCTGACACTCATGATGTGCCTAGGTGATCCTTCCACCTTTACACCACTAGCACATATGGTAGATTTGACATGATAGATCTTAGCCAATGATTCTATAGATGGGCTACACCTCCCTACTCCAACCAACTTATCCAGCATACTTATCTTGCCAGATCACCTACTTAGAGTGTTCACATTATGGACCACTTATACATAGTACTGTAGTACTTATCTTGCCAGCTCACCTACTTAGAGTGTTCACATTATGGACCACTTATACATAGTACTCTAGTACTTATCTTGCGAGCTCACCTACTTAGAGTATTCACATTATGGACCACTTGATAGCTCACCTACTTAGAGTGTTCACATTATGGACCACTTACAAGTACATAGTACTCTAGTACTTATGTTAGTTTTTACTTATCTTTTATAGAACTCTTTTGTGTGAGTAACAAAGAGAAGAAGATTTCAACCTTCCATCTTTGTGTGTGTGTGTGTGTGTGTGTGTGTGTGTGTGTGTGTCTGTTATCCATTATTGTGAGAGTGTGTGTGTGCTTGTTGTAAGAGATCAAGCTTTCTCTCCTCCTCTCCTCCCCCAATGTTTTCATCTCTCCCTCTCTATATTTTGTGCATGTGTGTGTGCGCATGCCCTCACACATGCACATAAAGCTAACAAGGGGATGACATGGCTTCAAAAGGGAAAGGAGATGGTTGCATTATTTTCTCTCTCTTTGTAGGGGCAATAAGGAGATCAACTCACTACCTTTGTCATTGTATCCATCTCTGAGTGAAAAAGGAAGAGGAGGATAATGGGAGGAAGAAGGCATTGGGCAGTGGAAGGAAGGAAGGTAGGGCAGCCAACAAAGAGGTATCAGTACTTACCTAAGGTGTATTTCACCTAAGGTTGATTAAGGTGTATTAGTCAAATAATGCGTTAATCATGTCAAGACTCCCACATATCACCTAAGGTTGATTAAGGTGTATTAGTCAAATAATGTGTTAATCATGTCAAGACTCCTACATACTAGTACCCCGAAAAGCTAACTATAATAAAAGAAAACATAACTCTTAAGAAAAATCACAAGGAAACATTTGAACTCTTCAACTACTTGCTTTAGTAGCCATAAACGCATTTTTGCACTTTCTCACAATTATCTACTCCTTTTTTAATTTAACTTAAAACCACAGTTTGAGCTATATTTATGGTTCAAACCAAGTCCAAACTTTTATGTTTATGGAAACTGAGTCCCAACTTTCATTTTCACTCCATTGTCCATGTTTATGGAAGCCAAGTCCCAACTTTCATTTCACTCCATTGTCTATGTTTATGGAAGCCAAGTCCCAACTTTTGCTTTCACTTCATTGTCTATGTTAATGGAAGCCAAGTCCCAACTTTTATTTTCACTCCCTTATCTCTATTAGATTCCCCCAAAAAGAGTAAATTTGAGTCAGTTGGAGAGATTCTTTGCCAAATTACAAATATGAGAAGCAACAATCCCCCTTGCTAATGCTCTCCATTCTTAGGTGTAGCTAGAAGCAACAATCCACCTTGCTAATGCTCTCCATTCTTAGACAACTAGCTATAGTGTTTTAGCCTTAAAAATCCAAGTTCATGTTAATAAAACTTTAACCCAACAAAAATAAGGTAATAAAAACTAGGACATCATTTGCAAATGAAAAATGATAATTTTAAACTTCTTCATAGTTCATTTGAAGTTTGGGCTCGAAGGTAAGGTTACGAATTTCAACCTAACTATTATGCTCGGTCTTAGAGAATATGTTGTCTCTTTGATGTAAGTACAAAAGTTTAGAATTTTTCACATGGAAGAGGAGAAAAAGTAGAGACAACATTGCTCCTGGGGCAAAGCCCCAAGGTGTGTTTGGTGCATTGATTGGAATGCTAAAGCCTGTTCCGTTTATTGGCATGCTTTTTTTGAGTAATGGGTTTCACTAAAGGCCAAGGTTTTATATAGGGATTATGTGGGGCTCAATTTTGAAGTCCAGATTCCAAAGGAATGGTTACAAATTTTAGCCCAATGGGTGTGAGAATATGCTCACTTTCTCATGTTGAGAATTTTCCACATGGAGGGAAATTAGGAGCGATGTTGCTCGTGCAAGAGTGGGACTGCAGGTGTGCTATGGCATTGTGTTTCTTGGTGTCCTTCTATATTATTTTGTATGAGGGTTCCCATTTCTTCGGCATTCTTTTCTTTTTGTGAGTTTTTGTGAGGCAAGGATGACATTATATTATATAAAAGTTTGGGTTACAAAAAGAAGAAAAGATGCCTATGAATATAGATCTCTCCCTGAAAAAGAGATTTCTTCGCACCATCCCAATATTTTATGAGGACTCTAAGTTTAGGTAGGAAATAGTCTAGTTGCCACACCAAACGGTGGGTACTAGGGCATCGTGGGAACACTAACAGATTGCATTTAATACATAGCTAATTTAAGATATGGAAGTGAATCCAGAGCTAGATGCTCATCATGAGGGTTGGGTTCATGTTCCTACTTTCGCCTAATAGGGCTTCTTTCCATGATGTGAGCTGATCCAGAGCTACATGCTCAAGAGGGTTGGGGTCATGCTCCTGCTTTCCCCTAAGAGGGCTTATTTCCATGTGGCCGATCTTGTGTGCCTGTCACTCTAAGCCATCATTTAACTCCATTCCATAGAGTTTAAGCATGGGAACATGCCCAGAACAAGTGAAATGTTGATTACTTATGCGTCTTGCAAAGTGGTCACATGTGTGAAACATGAGTCCATTTTTGCAAGCATGTCTCGAGTAGCTAGCTTCTAATGTAGCACCCTCCAGAAGAATACATTGACCTTTCAGCATGGTGTAGCCTTCCAGACCAGCGGTTTGGGGTAGCCATTGTGTCACCGAATCTTGTGTGCCTCAACCTCGAGAGAGAATCTCTACCTAATTGGTTCACTTCTTTAATTCTAGTGACTGGTTTCCCTATTGGTGAAGGCCACATTTGCCATCCAATTCAACAAATTCAGTTGCTGTGGGCTATGCTAGTGGGAGGGAATTTTGTAGCCATTTGAAGATATGCCACTAGTGCTATTAAGTTCAAATCATATTGCACAACAATGTCATCCCAATCATGCCATTGGGATGCCATTGGGATGTACGGGCATCCCATAGGTCTTGTCACGTGTGGATTCCTTTGTTGTGAAGCTTGCAAGCCTGTCACATTTGTACCAACACTTGAGGTATGCTTCCTTTGGTATTTCATGGTTACCACTAGACACTTTCCCCAAGCACTCCGTTGCTGGTAAGTAGCCATTCTATCCGACCCACTGAAGAGAGGATAGAATTTCCTTCTATCCCAGAGACCAACCTATGAACCAAGGGGGATTCTTTAATCTGACATTTGACTTTTGTGTCTAGATGGTGTCTCTAGGCTAGTCCAGACCCACTGTCCTAAGATGCTCTTGGCATTTTGGAGTAAGAACTTGGTTATTCACCCCCTAGGGGTGATTGGTCTCAATCCTCTCCAACTACTTAAGTGTGAGGGCTTTATCATGCTAAGCTAGGCCGATTATCCCCAACCCCCTATATACTAGGGGGTATAAACTTGATCCCATGTGACTGCATGCCAACTTCTTTTCTCAGGGTTTCTCCATAATAAATCTTTGAATAGCTTCTATGCTTTGTTCCAAATAGTGCGATTAAAGGTGCACACAGATGCTATAAACTGTTGAGATATCGAGCTCATCTAGTGAGGCGGTGGACACTGATGACCCGCCTGGGGGATAGGCCCCACACTTACACCACTAGCATGGTTGGTGAGATCATGGGTGATAAATGCGGCCAGTGGGATGACAGGATGCGTGACAGCCATTCTAGCATAGTTATAGCACCAGCTCATTTAGTTGGGTTCACACTATAGAGAACCCTAGTATGTATTTGGTTGAGTACCTTTTCATATTGTGTGTACTCTTATCTTTGTATATGGTGTGTTGAGTGTTGTGTGAAGAAGATTTTCAGCCTCTCACCTTGTGTGTTCTCTTTTAGGGTTTTGTGAGTGTGTGTGTGCTTGCAAGAGCTCAAGGTCTCTTCTCCCCTTCATCTTTTCATGATATCAGAGCCTGGTTCATGCTAAGGACTAAGTTGCAAGCAAGAGAAGCACAGGAAGCGGCACGAGGGTAAGAGCTTCATCCACTCTTTCCTATTTGTGTTGGCGACTACACCCTTGTCGGGAGCTCTATAGGAGGCACTGGCAAATGATCTCTAATTGAGGAGCTTTCTTCGCGGGAGTAAAGCTATAGGGAAACTATTCCGTCCTATCAGATAAATTTTTTCGAGCCAAAAACGCGTTTCGGACGCGTTAGGACCTCCATTTTTCAGGCGAGTTTGAGCACTGTGGGTAAGTCATTAATTCTATGTAGAACTCTATTTTAAGAACTGCAGGAAGACAGATTGGTTGTGCAGACATTGTGTGTGCTATGCAAGGAGGTCAAACAATTGCCATTGGCCCTGTATGTATGCACATTGAGGTCACTAGTTGTGACATTTCAGTGTAGTACAATACCGCTACAGAAAATACAGCAGTTTGTGCAACCAGAGTGCTTTTTAAAGTAAATTTGTGTGTCTGGCAAGATGTTAAATGATGGCATAAACCAAATTGTTGCTAAGAAGCTTGACAAGAACAACTTCCATGCTTGGAGGTTCAGGTTGACAAATTTCCTGAGATGGGAAAGGATTACTGGGACTACATAGAAGGCGAGCATGAAGAGACACCAGAGATACCGGAGATCAATCCGACTACTGCAGATGTGAAAGAGTTCAAGGATTGGAACCAAGGAGTCAGAAAAGTTATGTATTAGCTCTCTATGAGTATGCAAGACACCATGATTGGGCACATACAGGATTCCAAGTCCCCCAAGGAGGCATGGGATACCTTGGTAAAACTCTATGAAACGAATACCAAGGCACGAAAGATACAGTTGAAGAATGACTTTCATACTATGGAGAAAAAGAGTGTCTGTGAATGACTATGCATTGAAGATCAAGGGTATTGTGGAATCCATTGGTGTTTTAGTAGATGATGATGATAAGGTGGAAGTCTGTCTACGTGGTCTCGGGCCACAATACAAGGCGTTCAAGATGTCTATTCAGACTCGGAAAAACATTCCCAATTTCACAGATTTGGTGTCTATGTTGATTATAGAAGAGAAGATCTTGGGTGAAGACCAACAATCTTCACAAAACAAAAACAGTTCAGAGCAACAAGCCATCTACACAAGTTCAAGAAGAGGATGAGGTAGAGGAGGCCTCCTTGGTCATGGACGCGGCCAAGGAGGTAGCCAAACAGGTAACCAGAATTATGGCCAATAGGAGCAACAACAACAGTCCCAGAATTCATAACAACAACAACATGCAGGTGTGGAAGAGGCCAATTCAGAGGCAAGGGAGTCAAAGAGGTCGTGGAAATTGGCAAAGGCAGTATAATGATACACGTGGATGCTTTTATTGGTAAGCCTGGACATGTGTAGGTAGATTATTATAAGAAGCAAGCTAACATGAAAAATGGAAATTGCAGCAAAACAACTATGCTTCCTCGAGCAGAAACAATGAGGATAATGAAAGGTTGTTTTCTATGCAGCATGTCGTTAATGCCATGTCTGAAAATGTTTAAGCAGCACATAAAGATGATGTATGGTATGTTGATTCAGGTGCTTCGAATCACATGACAAGTCATGGTGGGGAGTGGTTCAAGGAGATGAAAAACCTTGAAAGACCAGGTTTTGGGGATGACACTGCTCATCCAATTGGCCATGTTGGAGATGTGCCATTGTCTATGCACGATGGCAAAGTGAAGTACCTTGCAGATGTACTTCATGTTCCGAACCTAACAAAGAATCTGGTTTCAGTTGGCTAGATGATTGAGCAAGGTTTGCAAGCTCGGTTTAACCTTGATGGTTGTTATGTTGAAGACTTTAAAGACAAGTGCAGGTTGGTTGCAAAAGGCAATAGAGTGGGCAGAATGTTTACATTGAATGTAAACATGCCTGAAGTGAGTGGTGCTGCGATATTTGCAAATGGTTCAGGAATTGTTGCAGACATAGACATTTGGCATAAAAGAATTGGACATGTGAATGTGCAGAGAATGAAGTCTATCCAGACTAAAGGAATTGTGACAGGGTTGCCAAAGTTTAAAGTTGAAGGTATGCAGAAAATATATAAAGCATACCAATTTGGAAAAAAAACAAAGCATGTATTTCCACGTGACAGAAATGTGAGCAGAAATATACTACATGTTGTGCATTCAGATGTATGGGGTCCTACAAAGACTGTGTCTATGGGAGGCCGCAGGTATTATGTGACATTTATTGATGAGACCACACAAGGAAAGTGTGGGTATACTTCATGAAGGAGAAGAGTGAGGTGTTCACTCATTTTCATAATTTCAGAGTTATGGTTGAAAAACAAACAGGGAAACATGTAAAGTGCCTAAGGTCAGACGGAGGGGGAGAGTACTTCTCCAATGAGTTCTCTGAATTTTTACGAAAGAATGGTATTCAGAGATAGTTTACATGCAGATACACTCCGCAACAAAATGGAGTTGCTGAGAGGAAAAACATGCACATTGCTGAGATTGTTCGAGCATTGATGGGAGAGAAGAATATGCCGTATAGCTGTTGGGCTGAGGCTATTTCTGTAGTAGTTTACATCATGAACAGGACTCCAACTGCAACCATACATGATGTAACTCCAGAGGAGAGGTTTACTACTACTGGTAGAAAACCTGATTTGTCTCATCTGTTTGGATGCATTGCATATGTGCATGTGCCAGATGAGCTAAGAACTAAGCTGGATCCAAAAGCTAAAAAATGTGCGTTTATTGGGTATTCCCTTGAGCAAAAGGGATACAGATGTTATAACTCTGCTACATGTGAGTTGAGGGTAAGCAGGGATGTTTTTTATGAGATGAGCAGCTGGTATGCTACTAAAAAAGAAACTGTTGGGAATGATGTGATTGGAAATGTGGTTGCACAGAATACAAGTCAGCAATCATAGTCTTTGAGTGAACCAGGAGAGTCCTCACCTAGTGGTTCAGTTGATAGACCATGGAGTGTGGGCAGGCTACGTGTCATAATACCACTCCTGCAAATGTGATTAGTACATCACATAAAGGCAAAGAGAAAGTGGTTGAGCCCCTTAGTATGCTTGACATTTCTGCAGGGCATTCTTATGTTGATGGAGAGTCTAGTGGCTCAGAGATGAGTCTTGATGAGGATCTTGGGATACCAGCTATGAGAACACCTGGACCTGTAAAGAAGGCTATAGAAGCCATGAATGCAAAGCTAGGAAGATCTGGGAGAGTGAAGAATCCTGTGCAGAGGTTTACCTAATGATGGTTATGTGGCACATCACTATGCATACATGGAAAAAGTTATGGAGGTTGTAGAGCCCACATGCATTGATGAGGCTGTTGGAAATGTGTGTTGGGAGAAAGCTATGGATGCACTATATGGAAATGAGACTTGGGATTTAGTGCAATTTCCTGAAGGCAAGAAAGCCATTGGATGCAAGTGGGTGTACAAAGTAAAACATAACAATGATGGAAGCATAAGCACGTACAAGGCTAGATTGGTACATATGGCATTGATTATGAGGAAACTTTCAGCCCAATTGCCAAGATGGCAACAGTGAGAGTTGTGATAGCAATGGCTACGTCAAAGCAATGGTCTTTACATCAAATGGATGTAAAGAATGCATTCTTGCATGGGGATTTGCAGGAAGAGGTGTATATGTTGTAGCCACCTGGTTATGAGGATGTGAGTCACCCCAAGCATTCTTGCATTCTTGCATGGGGATTTGCAGGAAGAGGTGTATATGTTGTAGCCACCTGGTTATGAGGATGTGAGTCACCCCGAGCATGCTTGCAGCCTTGTATGGCTTAAAACAAGCACCAAGAGCATGGTCTGACAAGATTTCTGAATATCTTGTCCTTATTGGCTTTCATGTAGCCAATGTAGATTTCTCGCTGTATATGTGAGACACAGTGATAGAGGGATTGTGCTCGTTGTCATCTATGTAGATGACCTGATCATTATGGGGGACCATGATGTAGAGATCTTGCTTACACAGAAGTTTGAGATGAAGGATCTGGGGGAGCTCAGATATTTCTTGGGCAGCATTGAGGTGATTAGGTCACCACATGGTATTGGATTACTGCAGAGACAGTATGGCTTGGACATGTTGTCCAAGTATGGTATGACAGGCTGTAAGCCTATCTCAGTGCCATTGGATCAAAATGGCAAGTTGAGTGTAGATTCAGGAGAGATTTTGGAGGAACCTACTATGTATAGGAGCATAGTAGGAAGCTTGATCTACATGACGATCACCAGGCCAGATTTGAGCTATGCTATTGGGTCGGTGAGTCAGTTTATGCAAGTTCCTCGAAAGCCGCATTTGGATGCATTGAGATGCATACTGAGGTATGTGAGGTCTACTTTGCATTGTGGACTATTTAATGAAACTAGGAAAGAGATATGTGTACATGGGTACACAGACGGGTACACAGATGCTGACTGGGCTGGTAGTATCTCAAATAAAAGATCTACTAGTGGCTTCATGTTTTCTTTGGGGAGTGCTGCTGTGACTTGGAGCAGCAATAAGCAGCCTACGGTTGCTCTATCCAGTATACAGAGGCCGAGTACAGAGGTGCTGCTATGGCAGCATGTGAGGTAGCTTGGTTGAGAAAGTTACTTTGCAGATTTGGGTCTATCAGTGGATAGACAAGTTGTCATTTTCTGTGACAACATTAGCAGTATACAGTTGGCCAGGAACTCGGTTTTTCATGCTCGCACACGAAGCATATAGAGATCCACTACCATTTTGTCATAGAGAAGGTTTTGGCAGGAGACGTTGACCTTGTTTATGTCAGCACACAGGATCAGGTCGCTGACATCTTCACCAAAGCATTGGGTATAGAGAAGCTCCACAGATTCAGGGCTTCGCTTGGTGTACATGAGGGAGATGGAGTTGAGCTTGAGGGGGAGTGTTGAGATATCGAGCTCATCTAGTGAGGCGATGGACACTGATGACCCGCTTGGGGGATAGGCCCCACACTTACACCACTGGCATGGTTGGTGAGATCATGGGTGATATACGGCCAGTGGGATGACAGGCTGTGTGAGAGCCATTCTTGAGACTGGCATAGTTATAGTGCCAGCTCATTTAGTTGGGTTCACACTATAGAGAACCCTAGTATGTATTTGGTTGAGTACCTTTTCATATTGTGTGTACTCTTATCTTTGTATATGGTGTGTTGAGTGCTGTGTGAAGAAGAAGAAGATTTTCAGCCTCTCACCTTGTGTGTTCTCTTTTAGGGTTTTGCGAGTGTGTGTCTGTGCTTTGCAAGAGCTCAAGCTCTCTTCTCCCCTGCATCTTTTCATAAACACCATCATGTAGGAAGTGTAAATATGTTTGAGTATCACTAGCCTACGAATTTTTCCTAGTAGGCCATCTTCCCTTCCAGCTTGGGGTAAAACCAATCAAACCTCTGCTTATTGCTTACATCAGTTGTTATGGGGCATCCCAACAATCTACAAGGTGTGCCATGAGGTATCCACTTAAATCTATTTTTGAGTTCCCATTGTTCTTGATCACCGCGCAATTCAATAGGAAGGATTCTACTTTTGCTCTACTGCTGAGACCGACCCAGATAATTGATAGAATTCATCAACTACTTGCAAGATGCATCATCGTTAGACTCTTCGTAAGCTAGGATAGAGCTTTTATCTCATTAACAAAAACTAGTTGGCCATTCCATGGTCTGTTTTTGGGAGAGGAAGGCCTTTAAGGAGTCCTCACTCTTGAAAATATCGCACATTGGTAAGAAGGGGTTCTGCTGGGGTTCGGTTCCAACCGAGAATAATAGAGTTGCAAGAGGGCATCCCTAACAAACTGATCTCTACAATGAGAATTTCCCATCTGCAACCCCATTGATAATGACCCTCTTAGTTGGCAAACCCCAATAGGCTCTGACCATTCTTATGCAATTACATCTAAACCCCAGCTTGTCTAGCACTACCAGCGTAAAATCTCATCTAACCCTATCATATGATTTGTCTAGTTCTAGGTTAAGAGGCATATATGTTCTGGTAAGGGCAAGAGATTAATCAATCCCACATTGAATGTTGAGGACAACCTCATGGGTTTTCTTGATATGCACAAATCTGAACTGATTTGGCTCCACCGCCCTTGGTAAGATGTATGAAGTGAAATAGCCTTGGCAAAGATCTTATATGAAGTGTTGAGAATTGCAAGTAAGTGTTAGTCTCCAACCTTGAGTTGGTTTGCTTTATTAGGGATCAATTTGATGTGCCCTTATTGACTTCAGAGGGGATAGTTCACTGCTATGAAAAACTACATTGATCATAGAGCATAGATCCTAATTAACAAGGGGTGAAAAGTGCCAAAAACTTCAATGGGGAGCCTATTAGGTCTCGGTGTCTTGTTCTTGCCCATCTTACGAGCAAAAAACTTGAGTTCATCTACTATGAAAGATCTGCTCATGGGGATAGAGGGGTCCTCCACATATCTATGGATCCGTACTAGGGGTAGACCCACTTAAAGAGGATAGATGTGTAGTGAAGTGTGTAGCAATCTCCTTTTCGTCCTCTGTTTAGATTCATGTAGCTTCTCGTTCACTTGTCTGAAGAAGAAGCTAGTAGGTGCCAGGCGCACTGAAACATTGTATGCACTAGCAAGACCAAATTTTTGGATGTATCAATTTGCTCCTTCCCATTTTACTCCTTTTTAGTTGCATATAGCCTCTGATATCAACCAAATCTATTTGCCAACCACTGATGTAGTCTCTTTCTTGGTTTGAACACCTGTCGATGGCACAAGGGTGGAGCCAACACCCACCTTACTACTTTCACCAACTCGATGTGGTCAAGAAGAGAATACTAGAAATGTAAAATCCTAATCCAAAGCTCACCTCTCGATCACACAAACATTTTCTTAACTCACACACATTATATGCTAATCTAAGGTTATCCCAAGTGAGGATCACGTAATGAAGAACTCCTGAATCCCATTATGGCACTAACTCCTCACTCCATGTAGGGAAAGAAAAAGACCAAGCTTTAATCAAATGAGCAGTCCACACACAAGGCAAGCCCTTTGTGGTTCTCTCTATCTCTACACATAGACACATAGATTCACAAGTCATTCAAAAAAGAAATCTTACCTCACATCCACACCATGAGATGTCTTTATGCTCCATGGGATGTCTTTCTCCTTGGGATTATATAGAAAACTCTCAAGGGAACTTACTCAAATGGCATAAGAGCACACAAGAAAAGCCCAAAAGCAACATGTGAGTCCAATCTTGCATCATGAAGGAGTGAAAGCTCTTCCAATCATGCCCACCACACTGCTACATTGTCAACAACCCCCTAGCCCCATGGATTACATCAAATGAACTAAATCCATATGGTCTGAATAATAGAAATAACCAAATATCCAATACTCTATGGACATATTCACATCTAGTGAATATTAATTAATTAGTGCCCCTTGAGGGGCACTAATTAATTAGTAGTACTAAGGTTAAATCTTACTACTATTAATTAATAATAAGGTTTAACTAGTTGTGCCCCTCCCTCTCTGTGTACCGACTCTCCGTTCCTCTCTGTGCGTAGGCCGACCCTCCCTCCCTCTATCCCCCTTTCTCTCTACGTGGCCCTGCACCCTTACTCCTCCCTTTCTCCCCATTTCTCTCTACGTTGCCTCCCTCTCTTAGCCCCACACCCTTGCTCCCTCCCTCCCCCCATGGCCTCGTGTTTGTCTCTCTCCCTCGGTTAGCCAAACTATAGAAGACCGTTTTTTTTAATAAAATAAAATAAAACACATTCGCGAGAATCTTCCAAAAGAGTCCTTTTGTCTAAGGTTCAGTCAATTCTTTTTAATCTTTTACCTAAAGTCCTTTGCCTAAGGTCCCATAACTTTCCTCCTTCCTAACTAATTAATTAATACCCAAACAAAATTTGGGACCCATATTCAGGATAAATGTATCAACACCTATATGGATAAAGGCCAATGAAGCACCAATAGATGTAGTGGATGAAGTTCCACTTGAAATCTGCCACAAGTTTCCATCACAGCTTGAGCTTCACGAATTCGGAAGGTCTTGGACGGATGATAGAGAGACAGGCGTGTGGATCAAGCTCCGGCGACTGCAGCTCCCTTGTTCTTGAGCATGATCTCGTTTCGTTGTTGCGGTAGCTTCTGATTCTTGGAGGGCCTCGCCAGCTGGGCCAAGCGTTGGTGGAGCGAATCGTTCAGCTTTCCAGACTCATGGAACTTCGACTACAAGCTCTGTGTCTGCAAGCCTCCTCTGCATCTCGGCCAGCTGATTGGACAGGTGGCTGATTGTGGTTGCGGCCCCTCGTGTCTAAAAGGCACGGTGCATTTAAGAGGGGGTTCAAGTGGGATCGATGGCTGTGGGGGCCCGATTTTGGGCGGGGTCGATCCGGGCCGTCGGATCCCCGAAAGTAAACTAGGGTCCGAAAGTAAACTAGGGCTGCCGCGCACATATATTAATAAAGGCCGAACACACTAGCTAGCAGAAATTATAGCCTAATGGTAAGACTATGGCCTCTCTAGCGGCACGTTGTGGGTTCAAATCATTCTTTTGCAATTTGAGACTTAGGCAAAAAAATTATAAGTCCAAACTCGGGAACTGGACTAAACTAGGCAATTTGGCAAGTTCCCGACAAAAAAAACTCGGCCTGCGAAGTAAACTAGGGATTTTACTTCGCAGGCCGAGTTTTTTTTTCGGCCCTAGTTTACTTTCGGGGATCCGACGGCCCGGATCGGCCCCGCCCAAAATCGGGCCCCCTCAGCCGTTGATCCCACTTGAGCCCCGTCTTAAATGCACCGTGTGGTTTAGACACGAGGGTTGGGGCCTGCGTCGATGCTGAGCTGTCCACATCCCTGTGTCTTTGTGGCTGTTGTGGGTGTAGCAGGGAGGCAATGCGCCTGACGTTGGCCTCCTCCGTTAAGAGTTGGAAGGCCTCGGCCTCCAGCTCCCCTATCTGCAGCGCCAGAGACTCCTCCGCCTCCTCTGCCTTCTCCGCCCGCCGTCTCAATGCCGCCTCCCGCGCCCTCCCCTCCTTCATCTCCGCCTCCAGCGCCCTGTTCCGGGTGGTTGCGTCGGCCTTCTCCTCCAGCGCCGCCCGCAGCATCCTCTGTAACTGCGCCATAGCAGCGTCCTTGGCTTGCGCCGCCAACGTCATTGCCTGCAGCCGCTTTTTTATCATCCACATGGACTCTTCCTCTTCTCCTTGGTCTGCAGCATCCCCCAATCGCTGCCCTACAATGCAACTCCCCACCAGCAAATCTTTCACGGCGGCCATTGCCTCAAGAATGCCGAAGAAATGGGAACCCTCGTACATAATAATATAGAAACGCGCCGCAGAGCACACCTGCGGCGCCGCCATGGCATCGCTCCTAATTCTCAACACGAGCATATTCTGGGAAGACTAGTTGGGCTAAAATTTGCAACCTTCCCTTAGCGGAATAGTAGTTGGACTGAAATTTGCATGCTTTCCTTTGGCGTGTGGACGAATCCCCGCATGACTGCTAGACTAGAATTTGAAGGTTGCACTACCATTCCAAGGGGGTTTTGAACCTTCACAAGAAGAGTGAAAACATAATTACCTTTCAAAAGAAGGGAAAGGTTTTGAAAAATTTAGTTATATGCCCTTCCAATTTCTTCATAAAGAAAAGCAAGTTAAAGAAACGCCCTTCAAAAGAAAAAATAGGGACACCCTTCAAATTCTAGGCCTGCTTGAGTGACATGAGCCCTATATAAAACCTTCGCCTTTAGTGAAACCCATTACACAACAAAAGCATGGCAAGAAACAGAACAGTAGCGTTCTGAAACACACCTTGGGGCTCGGCCCCACGAGAAATGTTGCCTCTACTGTTTCAACTCTTCCACGTGGAAAAATCTCAATTTTTGTACCTACGTCAAAGAAACAACATATTCTCCAAGAATAGTTAGGTTGAAATTTGCAACCTTGCCTTGAAATTCAAACTTCAAATAAAGTGTCGAGAAGTTGCAAATTATGATTTTCATTTCTTGATTTTTATTACCTTATTTTCGTTAGGTTAAAGGTTTATTAACTCTGAACTTGGATTTGTTGGGCTAAGACATTGTAGCTAGCTTGCCTAAGAAAGGGGAGCATTAGCAAGGGGGATTGTTGCTTCTAGCTACACCTAAGAATGGAGAGCATTAGCAAGGGGGGGATTACTTCGCATATTTCTAGCTAACAAAGAATCTATCCAACTAACTCGAATTTACAAGGAATCTAATAGAGACAAGGGAGTGAAAATGAAAGTTGGGACTTGGCTTCCATAAACATAGACAATGGAGTGAGTTGGGACTTGACTTTCCATGAATAGCGTAAAAATTTTGTTTTAAGCTAGCTTAAAACTTTCGTTTTAAGCTAAATTCAAAAAGGAGTAGATAATTGTGAAAAAGTGCAAAACTACTTTTATGGTTACTCGCACGCACGCACGTGCATAATCCTTTTATATAGGTGGTAGGTTATGTGACCCCATGGGGTTTGTAATATGGCCACACACACACACACACAAAATATAGAATATGGTTTGCAATATGAGAGAGAGAGAGAGAGAGAGAGAGAGAGAGAGAGAGATTTGTACTTGTAAGCAAGCCTATAATAGTGGTATAACACTCACAAAATATAGAATCTTTTTAAGAACGCACCTTAGTTTTATCAAATTTTTCACTTAATAAATTTCTGAGCACATGTATGATCATTTTAGTGCTACAAGGTAAGATGAGTTTCATGGCCGCTCTTTTGAGGCTTTACTCAAGCTTAGAAGCTTCATATGCATGTAATAATAATACAAACTTCAAATTATGGGTTTATGTCATATGTCCACTTACGTTTACATGTATAGAGTTGCCAAACATCTACAACTTTGAGGTTCTGTATCTAGATAAAGTTTGTATTAACTAATAGTCCCCTTATTTCATGTGTATCTTGTTGAAAATCCTAATATGGGATTGATCATGGTGTTGTGAAACACCATGATCATGGTGTTGTGAAACATATATTAAGCATAAACTATGGGTTAAACCGCACTAAGAACTCCATGGCGAGAGAGAGAGAGAGAGAGAGAGAGAGAGAGAGAGAGAGAGAGAGAGAGTAGCACACTCAACAATACTCTATTATATATGCATAATGAACCATACAATGCGGCTTCAAATATAGATAGCCACCCATCCAACTTTATATATGTCACTCTCTTTTCCACATGAGTGGCCACAACTCACACCACACAATATCTAGCACTTTTAGAGTTTTTTCCCACACGCGCATAAACCGAGCTTACATATTTCAACACCCCCTCTTAAGCAAGGTGTTCTCACTTACCCATACGCAAATTTAGCATTGCAACACTTGTAATGCTCTCGCAATTTTCTTAGAGAGACCCACTATGCATTAAAGAGAAGTTGCCTTGCCGCAAATTTCAATCCATTTCTTGTCTGTAAGGGAGAACCATAAGTTTCATCTGGTCTTATAAAATCCCCTTACCGCCCTTAAGGCTAGAGATTGATATGCCGACAAGTAACAAAGCATGCTCCTAGAGCCAATAAGCACTGATGGAGAAAATTTTGAAAGGATGGTTACAAAAAACCTAGTAACAATACCTTCCGTGAAGTTAAGGTATGATAGGAAGTAAGAAGGGGGGACCTATGCTAATATCATCACTTTTACCCCCAAGTTTTTCTCCCCAACAAATTTCATATCCATATCTGTTCGAAAAAGCCAACCCATGACAATATAGATTGCACCAACCTATACAGCAATGTAGCACCTATACACATACTAAAAATCTGATTAACAATAAAAATTTAAAAAGATGATGAGAAAGAGCACTTACCAAAATAAGAGAATGAAAGTATGACTTTGTACTTACTACATGCCTTGAAAATAGGATTTTGTGGTCTTATATGAGTGACCCTATCCTCAACCTAGATTGTTTGGATTGCTACTATCAAAGGACAACTAAGTATTCCTTCTTTCCAAACCTAGTCACAATATTGTTATACCTCATTAGGGGAGAAATGTTGTGGATCCACCTTTGTGGACCTGTTCTACTTACAATTTCATCCCCTTGCACCATGTCTCAGTTGTGAGTATCGCATGTTATCCGACATCCTACTTATGCTGGCATTGTATAAATTTTAGGTGCTATGGGACAAGAATCTTGAAGTCCATGGTAGGAGAGACACGACAATCACATGATGACGTGAGTATACTTTACTCAGTGGGAGGATCCTATCAAGTACGAAATGCATAGGAAGAGCTTATAGAGCAGGGGAGGAGGGTAAGAGCTTACGCACTTACACCTTCTGGAGCATTGTGGGTCATTTCCTTTTGATAGCTTAGCTAGCGATATCTACTTAGCTCACTTGCTTGTAGTACCCATGCCAAATCACAACAATGAGAATGCACATAGCCTATTGCCTCGTACACCAGAGGAAGCATATATATTAGAATCAAATCGTGTGGATGATCAGCTTAGTGACACTAAGTCTGACCCAACGTATGAGTTATGGCTATCTAATATGACTTGTTGCAATGATTTTTGAAGATTTTTTAAGGTTCACAAGAAGCACAAGGGAATTTCTCAACATTACAAGTAGAATTCGACAAGATCGACTTTCCAACTATACAACTAACCAGGTGTATTCTAAACCCATCCTCAAAGAATACTATTGTTTTCAATTCTAATCTTTCTTATAATTCTCCATTCAATGTTTGTTTGAGTGCTTGGCTTGCATCATTATGTGATGAACTGGCCTACAACTTTTCTAGTTCAATCTTTACTTAGATCGACTAAAACAGTATACCAAAGGAGTATGCCAAGTACTCCACCTTCTTTAGTGTTTCCTCTTTAGTTAAGTAGAGCCTTATTGTCAAGTGAAAATAGTTTTTTTAAAACAAAAAACAAAAAACAAACAAATAATACAAGATAATAAAGAATAAAAAGGAACCAAGAAAATAACCATCACCATGGGAAACCTGGGGGTAGTAGGACTTTTGGTTCTTAGTGATATAGCCTTAGGACCATATAGCCTTGATCTTCATGGGATGGGGCCTATGGCAAAAAACAATAAAAGGGCTAAAAACCATCACTATCGAGGTACTTAGCGGTTCTTAGATACTCTTGTATGGTGTCTCTAGGCCATTGGTTGAGTGTCTCGAGGGTGGTGCCCTACTTTTACATTTTTATCTTAGAATTAAAAGTCATACTTTCTTATTAAAAAAAATCAAGGTGAAATCTTGTAATAAATCACTTAATAGCCTCATTTATGAGGCTAGATAATAGCTAGAGATGGTTTCACAAAAGTGATAGTGTGTAGAGACTAGGGTTACAACCTAGGCATGTTCTTTGCTCCATCTTAGTTAAGATCGAATTTGGACCAACCTTAATATTACCCTTGTCTTAATTAGAAACATTTGACCAATCACAACAGTAATCAATTCTTGATTAGGAGTTTGCATTGTGCTTAAATTTTTATTATTTTTGACATGAACAATTGGTTACACCATGTTGCCTTGTAGACCTTACAAGCCCTCTGGCATTTCCAATGCCAACATGCATCTATTATGGTTCACCCTAACCCTCCTTAAAACACATCCAAAAAGAGATTACCTGCTGGTGAACCACAAACTGTCATGAGGATCTTTCCAATGGCCAAGCTCGTAACCCTTGAGGCCTCCAAGCTCTACAACTCCTTGAGAAGCAATTCCACCGTGCCTCCCACGTGTTGTCACACCGCTACGTTGCACTATGGGTCCTCGTCCCTTCTCTCACCTCACTTCACTCCACTTACTCACTAGCATGCATTATGGAGAGAGATTAGCAAGAGCAAGACTCAATTGCACAATGGGAGAGTATGTTGTATTATGAGAGAAATTCACTTATATACATGGCCATAAGTATTCACACTCAATTATACTATGGCCGACCGAGCATTTTAGGCTCATAAGAGGCCTAATGCTATTACATGACTACTCTCATAATATATCCATGAATTACATCACTTAGGACTTCATCCTAACTTGCTACCAAACGCTCTTGAATCGGGAATTGCCAATAATACTCCGTCACACCACTACGGGCGCCTGTCCAAGTTGTAGCTTTAGACACTATTGCTTCATATCTTGAATTTATGACCCTTTGGTGTATCTATCATGACTCCATGTCAGATAATGGTACTGAAATGGTTGGAATTCACTCAAAAGACATGTATTGTATATTTTACATATGTGCTTGCCACTTGTCTATTAAAGGCACACCAAGAGATCTTAGGTAAAGATTACTATTTATGAATTAGGTGTTTACACACGGCCAAATGAGTCCTAGGACCTAATTTTTAACTTTGGCCACATAAGAGTGTAAACCCTAACCACACATAAGAGGCAAAATGCAACTCGTACCACTTAGTCTTTTATACATAAGCTAATAGAATGCTCTTCTTCTCTACTCTTCTATACTATTGCTTACTTGTTTGAGCTAATAGAGTGCTCTTCTTCTCTACTCTCCTATACTATTACTTGCTTGCCTTGTGCTTGTTTGAGTGCTTATGTGTGCTTTCTTGCATGTTTATGAGAGACTGCATGTGTAAGATTGAGTGGTGAGAGGAGGCTTGAGCTTTCATTGGAGTGCAGCAGAAGTGGAGTGGAGCTTTCGAGAGAGCCCTTGTAGTCCTAAAAAGCACATAGAAATCAACGCCAACTACTACCATAAATACACATTTGGATTGCCGATCTCACATCTGAATCGCTAACCCAAAGCTCATTCAATCCCGATAGTAGCCGATCTTTGCTCTCATCAAAAGTCACGGTGCCAATCTTATTCTCAGATCACCCCAAAGAGAGATCGCTTTAGAGTTTGAATAGTTTGGATCACATGATTTTCAGATTGTCACCTATTTAGTATCGAGCTATTCCCATTTCTCATGTGGAGATTTCTTGATCGTCCATCTTATCTCCAAATCGTGAATGCATTAATGTTCCAAGAAAAAAGTTCTGAGTGAGTCATTCGCGGCGCGAGCAATTTTTTTTATGTTATGAAGAATAACTATAGTCCTTAGGGAGATACTCTTCACCTTATTTCTATAAATTTGTCAAAGACATTTCAACATCATCTCCTACTAGAATCTTGGGGGCAACCAACTTTCATGAGGTGATTGACACACCCCAAGCTGTGCATTTGTATGCTAGACTATGGTAAATTGGTTTCTCAGTTGAGTTGTTTATACTTTCGAGTGCAATTGGGAAAATCCACACAACATTGGTTTGTTCCTTGCATTCTTTCTATGGTGCCAAGGCTTCCCATTCTCAATTATCTAGCCCTTTTTGAAGTATCATGATCTCAGCTTAAAATAGGAGAAATAGTCAGTTTGAAGCTATATTTATGGAAGATGTCCCAACTTTAATTATCACTCCCTTGTTTATGTTTATGAAATCAAAGTCCCAACTTTCATTTTCACTCCCTTGTCTCCGTTAGATTAAGTTGGGGAGATTCTTTTTTAGCTAGAAATATGAGAAGAAAAATCCTTCTCCATTATTAGAACGCTACTAGCTATAATGAGGTCGGCTAAGAACCCAACAAAAAAAAAAGTCAATTTGTGATAAAATTGGTCTTCTTATGGTCTTATGGGGATATCCTAATTTGAAAATAGCCACTAAATCCATCACAATCTGAATATCTGTCATGCCCTGCAACCTGGTCTCTAGTATCTCATCTTGGAATGGGAGAGGATAATGATGCCTCTTTGTAGCTTCATTAATCCATTTATTGCCCTTATTAGGTACAACCACTATAGGGGAAACCCACTCTGCATCATCAACCGGGTATATAAATCCATTTTGTAACAGTTTGTTGACTTCCATCTCCAAAATCTATCTTTGAATAACACCTAGCCTCCTTAGTTTCTGAGCCACTGGCTTCAAACCTTCTTTCAACTTTATCTCATGGACCACAATTGAAATTCCCCTAATCTTAGTGTAATCTTTGACAAATAGATTTGGATGCTTGTTAAATAAAGTCCCATACTACAGCCAAGTTACTAGCAAGCATCTTCATCAGCTCAGCTTTTGGTACATTGGGCTCTATATCTTGAACATGATCTTTCTCATCCACATGATAAGCCATATTGAGAGGTTTTTTTGAGCCCAATGAAGTCAAGACATGGACAAGCTTAGAGGAGGAAAAAGTAGTTTGTAGAAAGATATGATGTACATATGCTAGTCTAGAATGGAGGGTGTACAAAAAGTGTCAGCCAAGGTAGTATGAAAACAATGTGATTAGCAAATCGAGAGCCCATGCAATTGTGCATGAAGATATGGGGAGATTTAAAAAATGTAGATGATGAAAAAGATTCGCATGGGGAGCTCAAAGGCAATAGGTGGCAATTTTTTGTTAGGAAGGTAGGAAAAGTAGTGTGTTTGTTTTTACTATGAAAGGGGCTTTTTGGCTGAAGGTCGCGGGACTAGAGGGAGGCTTTGAGAAAACCCATTGGAGAGGAAGGAATGGAGAGAGTGGAAGATTTTGGTTGAGAGTGAGAGAAACAGAAGGTGATCCGTTAGAGGTTTTTGAAGCGATGTGAGAAGATTGGGGCTAGACTAGAGTAGAGGGAGTGTGTGTGATTCAATGGATCAGCTGAAGTTTGCCGAGGCAAGCCCTAGAAGCTCTAATTGCATCTCTATTGGATTTTGGTGCTACCCAAGAATTTTCTCAATAATTGATTTATGTTTGAAGAATAAGATTGGTAGAGGCTTAGGGGGGTTCACTAAAAAATATGTAAGTATACCACATGAGTTCAAATGAAGGGGTTTTTTAATTCAAAACTTTAAGGTAAATTTACAAAAATAAATTTACAAAAGGGGATTTTTAATCAATTTTGAAAAAAAACCCATAAGTCCACAAAGAAAAAGGGGTCTTTTTATTCTTGAAAAATTCACAGGTAAGGGGTTTTTTAAATACCCCTTCAATGCACGTGATTTCTAAAGTTTCTTAGTAGTGTACCCCCACCGAGTGCAGAGGTAGTTGTAGAATTCAACAAAGAGGTTTGAAGGTGTGGAGGTTCTCTTAGTTTTCATGTTTCTTTCAATTCTTTGAGGCCAAGGTCTCATAGTTGTTGACACTGGTTTGGTTTTATCTATATGCAGTAGTGTAGACATAGTGCTTAGGTTTGAATATTTTGTAAGTGGATGATAGAGTTTTGTCCTATGGTGTTTTAGTTGTGATGGATATGTGGTGTTGATTGAAATTGTTGGGTCAAAATCAATTGTGAGTGAAGATCTGAAGTCTGTTGAACCAATAGATGTGAGCTAAGAGTAAGTAGTGTCAGACAAGGTTAGATGAAGGTGTATAAGTGTATAATTAGTCTTTTTGAGTTGAGAGGAGTCAATTACAGTTAGATATAATAGTCAGAGGTCTATCAGAGGAAGACAGTTTTGTGGACTGAAGGATGTCTAATAGTCAATTGGGGGTCAGCTGATGTCAAATTTGGGTGTTGTAAGGCTGAATCATTGTGGATTCTAGGGTGTTTGGGGGTTTGTATGCCTTAGAGGACATAGAAATGAAGTCAACTAAGTCAGCTAAGTCAGAACTGGATTAAACTGGAGTCAACATAATTAGTAGAAAGGTGTTTGGTAGAATTCTCGAGCAAGAGATTTGAGGATTGTTGGATCTAGAGGAAAATGTGGATCTAGAGGACAAGAAGTTTCCTGAAAGTCTCACAGAGTTAGCCAGGATCAAACAGGGGTCAGCAGCTATCAGTTAGGGAGTAGATTAGGTCAACAAATGATTAGAGGAGGTCAACTCAGGTCTTAGGGCACTAATGATCAGAGTTGTTTGAGAGTCAGATCTTACCTAGTAGGACATTCTGATGGGTCAACTCATGTAGACTGAGGAAGGTTAAGTGTCCAACTGTATTGGCATAGGTTCAGAGGATTGCTACAAGACTGTTGGGTGTCCTGTGCTGGATGTTTTCAGTGATTTAGGTGCCACATAGGTAGATTCTATTTGCTCTTCCCATGTTTTGGTGCCCCCACTGAGGATTAGAGAGTTCTTATTATATAGATCTTTGATCATCAACAGGTTGGATTACCACTTAAATATTAGCTAAGGACCTATGGTGGTAGGAGTAGGGTATGAGTTATTCAAAGGAAAGAGGGAATCATGAAAATGTAGACCAACTTCTAAGAAGAATTGAATTGGCAGCACTTAGCAAACAACAATGATGAATATGCTTACAAATTGAGGATTGTGGTATTGATTTTGGAATGAGCAACCAGAGAGTGGTATGAAGATGTGGCTACAGAGGATGAAAAAGGAAATTGGGACTGGTTTAGGGGAGCCTTCAGAAGGAGATATGAAAAAATGGACAGCCTGGAAGATCCTTGGATCAAGCAGGTTATATCAAGGGGACGTAGAAGAAATTATAGATTTTGTGAATAGATTTAATAAAAGCAGTTTGGGGAAAAATTATGAGGGTTTTGGGAGAAAATCAGGTGCCACCAAACTCGTGGGGGGGGTGTCACTCATAAATATGTAAGCGTAGCACGTGGGTTCAACTGAAGGATTTTTTAAATTTCCTTTTTTACACATTTTTTACATACAAAAGTGTACCATTTAAAGGGGCTATTCACAGGCTGAATTGAAAAAGGGTATGTTTTATTCATGAAAAATTCACAGATAAGGGATTTCTAAAATAGGCCTTGAACGCATGTGATATAGAGGGTTTACTTGTGAACCCCTCAAGCCACCAAACTTCCTAAAGAAAGATAAATTCATAGGATTGTTGCATGGAAACATCAAAGAAAACATGTAGCTTAAGGATCCAGATACTTATGCAAAGGTAGTGAGGACGGCTAGAGAGCAATGGAGGAAGAAGATGAGGAAACAAGAGATGGCAAGAAAAGAAAGGAAAGAAAGGAAAGCAAATAGGCATGTGGTAGAACCTTTCCCTATGGATAAGCATGTGGTAATGGAGCCCCATGTGGAGGTTCCAAGAGTTGTAGAGCCAAATAAAGGGAAAGATGGGCTTCATCATCATGAGATTCAAAGGTTGACGGAGCAAATTGGAAACTTGAATCTTGCTATGCAGGTTATTCAAAACCAAGTAAGAAGACCACAAGGGAAGAGACAACCAAAAAATAGAATGGAGCAGGTCGAGTTCTACAATTGTGGAGAGAGGGATCATATAGTGCCTCAATGTCCTCAACCAAGAAGAGAGCCATGAAGTATATATTCTATTATTCAGAGACCAAAGGGTAATAGGGATGCTACCAATAGGGATGGAGTCAAAGGGAATCAAGGGCCCAGACAAGGACAATGAAACCTCAAGGTCCATTGGGTAATGTGAGTATGATTGAAGAAATTATGGAAGAGGAAGGTGAGGATAATTTGTTGGCCGATAAAAGAGGACAAGGATACAACGATCAAAATCTAAGGATACAGGTAAGGAAACAAGAGTTAGGAAGAAGCAAGAAAAGGGGAACGTAACCATCAATGACAACCATGGATCAAGCTGAATCTATCAAGCAAGAAACAGGCAGGGCTAGCAGAAGGAAAATTGGTATGAAAGAATTCTAATTGGGAGAGTGATATCAGTTTTTGCACAGCTCATATCACTTATGGTCAGCTTTTGCAGCTGAATCCTAGTATAAGGAGATAGCTTGCAAGTGTTAGGAGAGTTAGATTTAAAACACCTAAGGCTAATGTGATTCAATTGAGAAAGGTTTCTAATATATTGCCTATTGTGGATGTTTGGGTTCATGGCAAGAAGGTGAGCAAGGTTTACATTAATGGGGGAGCCCAGGTGTGTGTCATAACTCAAAAGGCTATGTATGATCTTGTTATGTGCACATTATATGTGCATATACTAGGAGGCTAACCCACCCTAGGCATATGAGCATGGAAAAATTCTCTAGTGGGGTAAGGGTTAGGTCTAACCTTGGGTTGAGGTTAGGGTCTCAGGAAACTAAGGGTCACACATGGAAATGGAGAGTCAAGAGCCACTTGAGGGCCCTCCTATATAATAGGGGCATGGGGCACTATCATGGGATGTTCTCTTGTCTAGGTCATTGTATCTACTCTCTTTCCATTTTATGCTAGAGATATGTGCTGCTTGATTGAAGTCATACCTCTTGGTGGTATGGGACACCAAGGTTAGGTATGTGGTACTTCATTATATTTATGTGTGCACTCTTGGGCTCGGGGGTGGTGGATGATTATATGCCTAGTTTATGCATAGTGATTAGCTAGAGAAATATTAGGGCTTTAATAGTGGTATCAGAGCGGTCTCTAGTTAATTTTGGATGTTTTTTCTCCTCTTAATTTCCTCTCATTATTCTAAATTTTTAGCATTTTAAAGTAAATTTTAACATTTACTAACCAAAAAATGTTAGTTTTTGGTTTGTTTTGGTGGCCTATACATTGGGAACGTCATATATGGTAGTCAAAATGCGGTGCTTCTCAACTTGGATAGACGTATCGACGTTGCGGAAAATTTCGTGAGTGAAAATGCTATTTATCTCTATTTTTTATGGTTAAAATAAGCATTTTATGGATTTTTAAACCAAAATACTGCACATGCTATTGTGGATACTTTTTGGTAGAAAGGATTCCTTACATTTCTAAAAATTTTAGGATTTTTTAAATAAAATTTAAGGACATTTTTAGAGCATTTTTATGGTAAAATATGCATTTTTGCGGGTTTCCCACAAGCTTGTTAGTAAATTTATGCTAATTTTCTACTGAAAATCAGTGGAGGCAGAATGTGGATGCATTGGGTTCTCTCCCATGTGTGTGGCGATGGATTCTTTGCTCTTCTGGATTTTCTCCCTTCTCCTTTCTCTTCCCGTTTTTTCACCCTTTATGTGGGTATAATTGATTAGTTAATAATCAAGATTAGTAAATAAACTTGATTAGTGGTTAACCACCTTTATTAATAGACTGAAAGAAAAAAGGAGATGAGAGAAAAGATGGAGGAGGGTGTTGAGGTGGAGAAAGGGTGGGGAATGGAGTAGCTCATGATCCCCCCTCTCCCTCACGAAATTGCGCACAAGGGGGGATTTTGTTTTCCAGCCCATGGATGTCCCCCTCCCTCCTCCCCGATTCTTCAAAAAAAAATTAAAAAAATATTTTGTAAAGCTTTTTTTAAAAAAGAAAAAAATCTTCAAATTCATGATTTGAAAAAAAAAATCATCTTGAGCCCTTTGGCCTTTGGGGTCCACAATGTTTTTGACCTTTCAAATTCCACAGTTGTTTGTCTCTTCATTTTCCAAAACCCTTAGGTGTCCAGATTCCGAGGTGACCATTCGGGCCCCCAAATTTTTTGTCTGTTCGTATTCTAATGCGTTCGGGGTACAATAAAAATTTGAAAAAAAATTAAAAATTCATGAAAAATTAGACAAAGGTTATTTCTAATTTTTGGAATATCCGGGTTTGTTGATCGGCTTGTGGCGTGTGCGTTTGGGTGCCCGTGACTATTCAAATTCCTTAAAAAATTTATTTTTAATCCAAAAAATTAGTAATTCCATTAAAATTGGAAATTTTGATTAGATTTGAGAATCGTTGGGTGGAATTCAAAAATTTTGTGATCGATGGGGTTCTCGGGGTAGTTTTTTTTAAATAATTACCAAACTAAGAAAAATTCTAGAAATTATTTTAGAATTCCTAGAAATTGGTATTTTTAAAATATGAATTGTATTTTGGGAAATTTTATTGCTTAACTTTTCTAGAAAAGCTTAGATTTGGAGTGCCATAAGATAGAATTTGGTGGATTTAAAACTTAGTAGATTTTGAGGCCCTAGAAAAATAGAAAAAATTAGGAAAAGTCATGATAATTATAACTTCTCGAGAATTTATTATTTTCAAGGGTTATTGGATTAAGTGAATTTGGCTTGAGTGAATCATGATTTTTGAAGAACTTTATTACCATGGCTCATATTGACTTCTCAATCAATGATAATGCCGATGGCTCATATTGACTTCTCAGTCAGAACTTTATTACCATGGCTCATTGACTCCTTAGACAATGATAATGTTGATGAGATGAGTGATCATCCCAACTCAGGTAGGGAAGATATTAAATTTCAAGTTGAAGAAGAGGAGGCTGTTAGAAAGAGTGAATTTATGGAAGTGACTAAGCGTCTAGAAGTAACTATTGCCAAATTCCATGATGACGAGATGGAGTCACTGAAGATGCAGATCTTGACTTTGCAAGAAGCTCTTTTGGTGGCACCTCCTTATCCTACCAAAGCAGTTCCTCCGTCATTTGCACCAAAGGTGTACGACGGTGAGAAAAAGGAGAAGACTTAGGAATGTGTAGATGCCTGGCTCAATAAATGGACTACGCACTTTTCCTTTCACTTCATTGATGCACAAGAGATGCAGATGGTGCAGGGGTTATTAAAGGGAAAGGAATTAACTTAGTGAAAGAATATCAAAGAAGATTCTATTCCTACCACTTGGCAAAGTTTTAAGGAAGCTTTCAAAAAAGAGCTTGTCTAACTAGAGGATGAATTCGAAGTAATTGCCAAGCTTGTTAAAAACAGCTTGGGGAATCAGTCTTTTGACAATTATGTAAAAAAAATTAGACAATTAGCTGCCAAAACCAAGTCTGATGATCATACCTTGTGTGGGATTTTCATCAATGGTCTAGCCCATGACTATCAATACAAGGTTAAAAAATGCAAGGTTAAAACGCTTGAGGATGCTATTCAGGAAGCTCAAGTTTTTCATGAGACTATGGTCAGTGCCAACACTTCAAAACCATCATTTAAGGAAAAGAAATCCACGTTTACTTTTTCAAATAGTGGACAAAAAAGAAAGTTGGTTTTCACACAAAAACTTCTAAAAACGTTAGAGCAAGAAGTAGAAATTTATGAGCAGGGATAATGTCACATGGTTCAAATGCAAGGAAAAGGGACACATGAAGAAATTATGTCCTTTAAATGGAGCTACAGTAGCTTCGGCACTCTGGACACAAAAGGCGACACCAAAGAAGTTTATACCAAAGAAATATGTGCACATTACAGAATTTCAAGGAAATTTTTCTGAAGTCAATATACTACGGATCTTGAAGGAAGCCAATGTTCAGACTACACTTTCAGTAAAGATGTTTTTGGGCCAAACAAATTATTTCGTGTTTATGGATCAATAAATGGACATTAGGTTCATATTTTTTTAATCCTGACCAGTAATACTCACAATTTTATTGACAACATTGTTGCCATATATATATAGGCAGTGATGTGTGTGAACACACTTAGGACCGCCGGGGCACTTTTTCCCTCTTTAGGAGGTTTTTTCCCCGGCTTGAATATACGCCCATCCTTCTAGGGCTAACTTATCTTTGTACATTGACACAATCTAATACACTTTGTGTTGTGTGCATTCTTGCTTCTTCTTCTCTAAGCTTTGTGTGCTTTCCTGCAACCCTAATTCCAACAATTGGTATCAGAGCAGGCATCGGCTCCCAGGGCTACACCGTCAGCACCCTCCGACTCACGTTCTCCGATTGAGGTGAGTTTTCACGAGCGCTTGCAGGTCCCTATACTCTGCGTTCTCAGAATTTGCATCTGAGGTCGTTTCGGGCTCCGTTTTTGCATTTCAAGTCTTGCACAGGTGTTTTCGTCATTTTCTGCAGAAATTTCGACAGTGCAGTTTTCTGTAAAACAGGCATACGTACTCTATTGTGGACCGTGCTACATAGCACGAGTTGCTTTCTATTCAGTCTTTGCTTCATTACAGGCAGCTTTTGCATTAGTTTCAGTCAGTGGCCATGGCTGATAACAGCAATGATGTATTTCGCATGTTGTCTGCTGAAGACAAACTGGATGGAGACAGCAACTACCCACTTTGGGCATACATGATGCAGCATGTTTTGGTTGCAAAAGGAGTGTGGAACATTGTGCAGGGTATGGATGTACGTCCAGGTTCTATGGATGTAGGATCTGTTGAGGATGTTGCAGGTTCTAGCAGCTCTACTGTTGGTGCTGTTTTACCCACTGCTGAACAAGCTCGTTGGGATGGTAAAGATGCGCAGGCTCATGCCTTGATTGCACTTTCTGTCAAACGTAACATCACCCCACATATTCGTTCAGCTAAAACAACAAAACAGGCTTGGGATATTCTAGCTGGTTTGTATGCAGGTCGTAACGAGGCAAAAATCGCTTGCCTGCGTAAAGAGCTAGAATTGAAGATTATGCAAGAAGATGATGACATGAATGTTTTTCTTGCTGAGATTAAAGATCTCAAAGAACAGTTGATTTCTGCAGGTGAGATTATTCCTGATCATTCTCTTGTGCAGACTGTTCTTGATGCTTTACCTGAGACATATCAGACTTTTGCTTCCACATGGAGACTTCTTAATGAGGACAGACCTGATGCTGTCAAGTATGATACTTTAGTCAACAAGCTCTTGCAAGAAGCGCAGTCCAGGAAAAACAGGGCCAGGCAGCGTGCAGTTGATCAAGCATTTATTGCTGCCCAGCAGCAGAGAAGAAGTGGTAAGACAGCCCCTTCCACTGTTTCTTCTCCTATTAGTAGGTCTGCAACTTCTTCTCCTTCCACAGGTAGTAACAATAAGTCTGAGAAGGCTCTTGATAAAGGCAAGAAAAAGACCAGGTGCAACTATTGTAAGGCAAATGATCATGTCATTAAGAATTGCCCTAAGCTAAAGGCTAAAGAGGCAAAGAAGAAAGAGTCAAATGCAGCCACAATAGCGGATGCTTCTACAAATGTAGATTCTGCAAATGTTGTGCAGGATACAGAATGGGCGTTTAGCGTGTATTGCCAGTATGACCCATCTGTACATGATGCATGTTTGGCAGTTTCTGTTGACTCTCATGTTTGGTATTTTGACAGTGGTGCTACAAAGCACATTACCTCGCATCGTTATATGTTCACTTCTCTTGAGGCTGTCCCTAATGGGAATACTGTCACATGTGCCAATAATGCTTCTTACCCAGTGAAGGGCGTTGGTAAAATTATGCTTACTGCTGCAAATGGCAGCGCTTTCACACTTTCAGATGCTTTGTATGTGCCAGGGATAAAGAAGAATCTATTGTCTGTCTCTGCGCTTGCTAGACTTGGATTTGTAGTCAAATTTGTGGATGACAGATGTACTGTTCATGATTTGACTTATGGTGATACGATTATTGCATCTGGAACCTTGTTTCGTGGGCTGTATAGGCTCAATTATTATGACAAGTGTGTGGAAGATTCAGCAAATGCAGTTTCCGATGAAAAGGCAGTTTCAGATGCAAAACTATGGCATGCTCGTTTTGGTCATCTGAACTTTGCTAGTTTGCTGCGTTTGCAGAAATTTGATATGGTTGCTTCATTGCCCCCTCTTGAGGCACCATTGAAACATGTTTGTGAAGGCTGTATTTTGGGCAAAATGCAGCGTTCTGCGTTTCCAAAGGATGGTTCTGTGCGGGCCACTCGCAAATTGCAGCTTGTACATAGTGATGTATGTGGGCCTATGCAAACTCCGTCATTTGGTAAACACTTGTACTTCGTGACTTTCATTGATGATTACTCAAGGCATGCATGGGTATATCCACTGAAGGCAAAGTCCGAAGTGTTATTGTGCTTCAAACAGTTTTTTCTTATGGTTGAAAATGTATCCAATTGTACTGTGGGCACCCTCCGTACTGATCGAGGGGGGGAGTACATGTCTAAAGAGTTTGATGCATTTCTGGCTAGTCGTGGGATAAAACACCAATGTACAGTGCCATATACCCCTCAGCAAAATGGTGTTGCTGAGAGGAAAAACAGGTCACTTATGGAGATGGCACGATGTATGGTCAAGAGCCAAGCTTTGCCACATGCGTTTTGGCTTGAGGCTGTCATGTGTGCTGCATATGTACTCAACAGGTGTCCCACTAAAGGCCTTGTAGTCTATTACTCCATATGAAGCTTGGCATGGCAGGAAACCTTCTATTGGTCACTTGCGTGTCTTTGGTTGCTTGGCCTATGCTTTAGTGCCTGTGCAACAACGCAGAAAATTGGATGATAAGGCTGTCAAATGCATTTTTGTTGGTTACAGTGCTGAAAGCAAAGGTTACAGATTGTATCATCCACAGTCAAAGCGTATCTTGATTAGTCGAGATGTTGTTTTTGTAGAAGATGCTGTGCAGCCTTTGTTATCATGTACCAAAGAGACAGGTGTGAGCTCACGGGATGTATTTGATACATTGTTACCTCTGTTTACAGGTGGGAATTCAAATGTAAGTCCTAATGAGGCAAATATTCAGCCTATGCAGATTTCAAACGACATCATAGATCAGCCTATTTCTGATGCAGATTTACAGGATGTAATTCATGAGGATAGGGCTGAAAATGAGCAGGCTAGAGGTATGCCTAAATGGCTGGTGCAAACCTTGCGTGATAGTAAGATTGATGCACCTATGCCTAGTCGTACTCGTTCAGGTTTTCAGCATGCCTCTTATGCATCAGATTGTTATGCTTTGGCTGTGTCTAGTATGTGTGAAGAGGAAGAACCTCTTTCATTTGATGAGGCACAAAATTCAGAAAATTGGTTGGCTGCAATGCAAAGTGAATATGATGCTATAATGAAAAATGGTACATGGTCTTTGTGTGATTTGCCTATTGGTAAAAAGTCCATTGGATGTAAGTGGGTTTTTAAGTTGAAACGAAAGCCAGATGGCAGTGTTGATCGCTATAAGGCTAGACTTGTTGCAAAGGGTTATGCTCGAGAAAAGGGCATTGATTTTGATGAGACCTTTGCTCCCACTTGTCGTATGACTACCATTCGTAGCATTTGTGCATTGGCAGCTCATAATGGTTGGAATGTACATCAGCTGGACATAAAGACTGCGTTCTTAAATGGAGATTTGCATGAGGAGGTGTATGTATCGCAGCCTCGTGGTTTTGTTCAAAGAGGGCAGGAAAACAAAGTGTGCAGGTTAAAAAAGGCTTTATATGGTTTAAAGCAAGCTCCACGAGCTTGGTATGAAAAAATACATGCATATTTGACTGCACATGGGTTTCAGAATAGTCCAACAGAAAGCACTTTGTATGTTAAACGTGTGGATGGTGTACATCTAATCATTTCTCTCTATGTCGATGACATGCTGCTCACAGGACCAAATGAGAGTCATATTGCTGATTTTAAGGCTGATTTGAATGCCTCTTTTGAGATGTCAGATTTGGGGCATTTGCATCATTATTTGGGGATACAATTTAAGCAGTGTGATGGAGGTATTGCTTTGTGTCAGACAAAGTATATTGAGACATTGTTGCGGAGATTTGGCCTTGAAGACTGCAAGCCTATTGCTACTCCAATGGAGACAGGTTTGAAGTTGAGTCTTCATGATGCTGGAGATCACTTTGATGTCACACTCTATCAGACAGCTGTTGGTTGCCTCATTTATGTATGCATTACGAGGCCGGACATTCAGTTTGCAGTCTCACAGGTGAGCAGGTTTATGCATAGCCCAGGGTCTCAGCATTGGAAGGCAGTTAAACGCATCTTTCGCTACTTGAGTGGCACCATACATCTTGGGTTGTTTTATCCCAAGGGGGGATCGTTGCCGCCAGATTTACATGCTTTTTCGGACTCAGATTGGGCTGGTTGCTTTGACACAAGAGTGTCCACAAGTGGTTTTTGTTTCATGCTCGGTAGCTCATGCATATCTTGGTTGAGCAAGAAGCAACCTACTGTGGCCACTTCTAGTTGTGAAGCTGAGTACAGGGCAGCTTTCACAGCTACGGTTGAGTGTGTGTGGCTCAGACGGCTTATGGCTGACTTGGGTGTTGGACAGGAGTCTGCCACCTCTATCTTCACTGACAGTCAGAGTGCATTGGCAGTTGCGAGAAACCCAGTTTTTCATGCTCGCACAAAGCACATTGAGGTGCATTATCACTATGTCAGGGAGAGACTCTCAGCAGGAGAGATCAGCTTGGCCTATGTGCCAACACAGGACAACCTCGCCAATCTTTTCACAAAGGCGCTTCCTCGTGAGAAGTTCGAAGCTTTCCGTAAAGCTTTGGGCTTGCTTCCCTTTGTGGACTGATCTACTTCGGGCATGGCACTCCCCTATACATGAGTGCCAGCTCTCGTTCACACCATCACTCCCAGGGGGGATTTGTTGCCATATATATATAGGCAGTGATGTGTGTGAACACACTTAGGACCGCCGGGGCACTTTTTCCCTCTTTAGGAGGTTTTTTCCCCCGGCTTGAATATACGCCCATCCTTCTAGGGCTAACTTATCTTTGTACATTGACACAATCTAATACACTTTGTGTTGTGTGCATTCTTGCTTCTTCTTCTCCAAGCTTTGTGTGCTTTCCTGCAACCCTAATTCCAACAAACATTCTAGTATAGAGCATGATGCTGGAAACCACATAAAATGATCACATGTACAAGGTTAGGATGGTTGGAGGACAAGTCCAATTTTGGGACAAGAAGAAGTCAAAACTACCATGAGACATCTAGTTTTACTCAGATAGAGTTAATTTTCATGTCATGAGCTTGGGTCATATAGACATCATTTTAGGGATGTAATGAAATAAAGATTTTTCTGTTAATTGGGTCAAACATTCGATGTCTTTCCATCACAATGGAAACCTTGTTACTCTTAAGGGGAAACATTGTTATACCCATGGAAACTTTTATTAATGAGCATGAGTTAATGGTGGAGAATCTTTTTAACTATGAGCTTTTCCAATTGGTTATAGATCTAGTGTCTTCATGTATTCATTTTGATGTAAACATTGTTTCTTTAGATGTTTGGGAAAGTAAACTGTTAAATTCCATTACAAGCGAATTTCAGGATGTATTTCCTGATGAGTTACCTCATGGATTACCTCCCAAACGAGAGGTGGACAATAAAATTGACCTAGTACTAGGGGAAATACCTATTAGTATTCCTCCATATCGGCTTAACCAGACTGCGGAAGATGAAGTAGCTAAGCAACTAGCTTAATGCTTGATGATGGATCAGAGTATACCAAGTAAGTCTCCTTGGGGGTGCACCAATTCTCCTAGTTAAGAAAAAAGATCAAGATACCTGGCAAATGTGTATTGATTACAAACGTCTCAAGATTACAATTGAGAACAAATACCCATTGCCTAGATCAGACGATCTTATTAATAGGTTGCAAGGAGCTAAGTATTTAACAAAGCTTGATTTGTGAACCGGTTATCATCAGATCCGTATTGTAGAGGAAGATGTTCCTAAAATTGCTTTTAAGACACTTTACAACCATTACTCTACGACCATTATGAATTTTTGCATTACCCTTTGATCTCACTAATATACCAGCAACTTTCCAAGAGATGATGAATGATTTATTTCAGGATCTGTTAGAAAAATTCATGGTCGTTTTCTTAGATAAAATTTTGTATACAATAAAACTTTCGCTGAGCATGAGGATCACCTTAAAGAGGTTCTAGGAAGGCTCAAGAAGGAGAAATTGTATTGTAAATTATCTAAGTGTGATTTCTTCAAGAAGGAATTGTTATACTTAGGTCATAAGATCTCTTGAGATGGCTCAAGTATAGATTTGGATCGGATTCAAAAGGTTTTGGAATGGCCAGTTTCACTTATAGTCAAGAAATTAAGATCTTTCTTGTAGTATTTCTTTGAAAATCTATCAAGGATTTTTCAAAGTTGACAGTGCCTTTTACCAACCTTCTTAAGTGTAAAAATAAGAAGTCTAATTATCCGATTTATTGGAATGAGAAATGACAAGGAGCTTTTGATACTTTGAAAAATAAAGTTCGATATGCTCTTGTGTTAGCCTTGCCGGATCCTAGCATGCCTTACATCGTTGAGACTGATGTTAGTGATTTTGCGGTAGATGCAGCTTTGTTCTAGGATGGAAAGCCTGTTGCCTCTTCGAGAGTAAGAAACTCAATGATGCAATGACTAGGTACCTAGTTGAGGAGAAAGAGTTGTGTGTGATCATTTATGCTTTAAAGTCATGGAGCCAGTATCTCTACGGGTATTAGTTTATGGTCTTAACAGATAACCAGTCTCTTTACAATATATTTGTGATCAATTAGACTTAAAAGGTAGAAAGGCCAGATGGGCTGAGTTGATGCAAGATTTTGATTTCATGTGATTACGTATAGGAAAGGTAGCTTCAATCGCATTTCTACTACATTGAGTTGAATTGGTGAAGTTAATGAACTTAGCTTCACGGAAATTACTTCTAACTTGTACAATTCAGTCAGGGGAAAATGTAGTATAGATATTTTCTTTGGAAAGTACTGGAATTTGGCAAAATCAGGGTCCACAACTCTGAGGTAGATCAAAACTTGGTGAATGAAGGAAAAGCCAACCAATTTTTTATTCGAAATGATATTTTGTTTTGAAATGATAAGGTTCGTGTGCCAGATGTGTCAGAAATTGAATTGAGGATCCTATTTGAGTGCCATGATGCACCATAGGCTGGACATCCTGGCATATAGCGTAGCTTGGCTTTGGTTAAAAGGACTTTTTATTGGCAAAAAATGAACGATTATTTAGAATTATGTGGCCAAGTGTCATCAGTGTCAGATTAATAAGGCAGAGCGCCTTAAATTTGTTAGGTATTACATCCTTTGGATATTGTGTCTCGAAAGTGGGAAAGTATTTCCTTGAATTTCATTACGAGACTTCCATGTACCAACAGGGGTCACGATGCCATTTGAGTAGTAGTGGATGGATTGACAAAGATGGCTAGGTTTTTACCCACAAAGACAATAGTTAAAGCGTTGAAATTGGCTTACCAATTTGTCGAGTAACTGTTTAGATTGTATGGTCTACCTTCTGATATTGTGAGCGATCGAGACTCTAAGTTCACGGCTCATTTTTGGCAAAAAGTTTTCAAGAAATTGGAAACTACTTTGAGTATGAGTACCTTTGATCACCCACAATTTGATGGGCAAACAGAGTGTTGTGTGAATCAGATTGTAGAGGATATGCTTCATGCATATGTCTCTGGAAAACCATCGAGTTGGGAAAAATATCTTCCAATGATGGAATTTGCATATAATAGCTCTAAGCATATGGCTGCTGGCTATAGTCCGTTCATGCTTATGTATGGGTATCAACCTAGGGTACCTGTTGATGTCGGTCTTAAGGACATTAAGCTTGATGAATCGAGGGATTTCTTGCATGATATGAAGGAAATGCTGACCCAAGCTCAGGATTCTATCAGGAGTGCTCAGGATAGAGCACTGTTTTATGCTGATAGGGGACACTCACATCGGTCTTTTCAGCCAGGAGCGTTGGTTTATTTGAAAGTTCTAAAAGATTCTAAGACTTTATCAATAAGAAATGCTCAAAATTATCTCCTAGATATTGTGGTCCATTCCAAGTTATACGTCGGATTGGCATGGTTGCATATGAGCTAAAACTACCTCCACATGTCAGAGTTCATTCCAAGTTATACGTCGGATTGGCATGGTTGTATATGAGCTAAAACTACCTCCACATGTCAGAGTTCATTCTAAGTTATATGTTGGATTGGCATGGTTGCATATGAGCTAAAACTACCTCCACATGTCAGAGTTCATTCCAAGTTATACGTCGGATTGGCATGGTTGCATATGAGCTAAAACTACCTCCAGATGTCAGAGTTCATCCAGTCTTTCATGTCAGTAGTCTTTAAGAGAAGCTAGGAGATGAGCATAACACGGTTACTCTTCAAGAACTCGTTGAAGTCGAAGATTTATCCTATGTTCTAGATGAACTTAAAAAGGTACTTGAATTCATGGAAAGGAAACTTTATAGTCACTTAATCCCTGAGGTTAAAATTAAGTGAAAAGATAGGAAAATTGAGGATTCGACTTGGGAGTCAATTGAGAATGTTTAGCACAGGTTTCCTTCTTTCCATTGCAAGAGTGCAATGTTTTGAGAGAGGGGAGGTATATTATGTGCACATTATATATGCATATACTAAGAGGCTAATGCACCCTAGGCATGTGAGCATGGGAGCATGGGAACATGCTCCCATGCTCATTATATATGCATATACTAAGAGGCTAATGCACCCTAGGCATGTGAGCATGGGAGCATGGGAACATGCTCTAGTGGGGCAAGGGTTAGGTCTAAGCTTCGGTTGAGGTTAGGGTCAGGCAACCAAGGGTCACACATGGAAATAGAGAGTCAATAGTCACTTAAGGTCCCTCCTATATAATAGGGGTATGGGGCACCCTCATGGGATGTTCTCTTGTGTAGAGCATTGTATCTACTCTCTTGCCATTTCATGCTAGAGCTATGTGCTGTTGGATTGAAGTCATACCTCTTGGTGGTGTGGGACACCAAGGTTAGGTATGTGGTACTTCATTATATTTATGTGCGCACCCTTGGGCTCAGGGGTGGTCATGCAGATGAGTATATGCCTCGTTTATGCATGTTTATGTATAGTGATTATCCAGAGAGATCTTAGGGTTTTAATAGATCTTGGGCTGAAGGTGAGAGGAAAGTGTATTTTCAATGTGAAGTTGGCCAATAGTTTAAAGGTGAAGTGTGTTAGTGTGGTCAAAGAACTGGAGTTGAATATTCTTGGAACAAAAGTAGTGATTGATATGCATGTGATGCCAGTAGGGGTTGGGGTATATCCAATCATTTTGGGAAGACCTTGGTTGATTATTTATGAAGTCAAGACAGGACTGGTATAGGGGGTTGTATTGAGTTATTTGTTGATAGGCCTAAAGAGAAGAGGATAAGGTACGATTTAAAGATAGGCAAGATTTTGGAGCTTGAAGAGAAGTTGGAATAAGACAATAGGGGAAATTTGGACATATTTTGGGCCTTTTACTAATGATAGTAATTAGCAATGGACCAATAGGAATAGAGGATTGTGCACATTTGGTCTCCTTTGAATATAGGGAGGGAGACTAGGCTATAGGGAGGGGGACTAGGCTTTCAGTACTAAATAATAATTACACTTGTCCCTTTAAAAAAGTAGGGAGTTTAGGGTAGGTATGGTCCTTCTATTTTTTGTGGCTCAAAAAATCCTTAAAATTTTGAAATTTTCGAGATCCCCCCAAAACTCACATTTTTTCCCAAAAACCCATCTCAAATTTCATTGTAATCAAAAATTTCATTTTCAAATCCGCTTTTGCTCTTGAACGTCCAAATTAAACTCTTCCTTCCTTTCTCTTTCATCTCTATCTCATTTGCCCAACCCTAATGAAACCATCAAAGATCAAAACCCTAAACTTTCTCCTCCATCTTAATCTCCCTCCCTTCTTGGAGCTCCATCTCTTTCATCTTCAAGGCTCCCATAAAACCCTAGTATGCACATCTCTTTCCTTTTTACTCTAAACCTAACCTTTCTACTCTAGCTTCCAAGAAGATATGGCTGCACCAAGAAGACCAAAAGACGAGATTGAGGAGATATCCTTGCACAACAAGAAGAACGATGATGGTACTTGGGTGGGAGAGGCATTTCGTAAAGAGCTCTTGGGTTTATCTATAGCCTGCTACAATCGGGCCTCACTGAGTTCGATGGCAAAATGTACTGGAGCACCATTGAAAAGGTCATTTAGAAGGCTTCAAGAAGGCAAGAAATGGAAAACTAGTGGCCACGGTACAACATGCATAGCACGAGATATCCATCTTTGCCAACAAACTCGATTTCCATACAATTGTAAGTATCGCAGGTAGAAAGGGGCATGTGAGATTTTCTGACAGAGATATTTCAATCTAAGTCAACCTATTTCTTGTTTGCAGATATTTTTCCTTCAAACATGGTAGAAGAGCAGCCATTGGAAAGCCTTACCGGAACATTTCAAGCATTGCATGGTCAGGCAATGTTTTCTTGTAAAACAAGTGCAGAACTTCTTAAGGAAAAGGTCTTCTTTTACCGGCATGCCTATTTGGTGCCAAAGCAAGACGGTGGGTTTGGTAAGCTACATATAATCACATCTCCATCCCTATCTTCTATACAATGGCCAATTCTAGATGCTTGGACTGTAATGGTCATGAAATCAAAGATGCTTTGTGATATACAAGCTGGGTCTTATAAGTTTGCAAAGCCCTCTCGATCTGTGAGTCTTAGTTGGGTATGCCCAATACATTGTTTTGCCAAGATGTTCAATCAATTTTGTTTCTCACAAACACCTACCATTTTTGTGTGCAAGAAGGTATTAAGTGATAACATGGTAGCCTTACTTAGAGACCAGTGGAGGACTGTAGAAGGGATACATAAGGATGACATATTCAAGTGCAATATAGTAGAATCTAGTGTCTCATTTCGGTATCTCAAAGCTCATGCCACAATACACATACACTTCTATTATGAGCAGTGGATGAAAAAGAATAGTTGTTGGGTCCCAATGTAGGTAGATGAACAAGTTGTTTTGCCTCTTGACATATGCGTTCAGTTGCCCAGTGGTGTAGTGGAAGTTGTAGGTGCAAGTAGACATTGGAGCCTCCTAAATATTAGAGAGCACCTCAATATTGTGGGAGGTGAGGATATTAGTAGAGCACAATTCAAGGTAAACAATAGGAAGATTCGAAAATGACCAGAGCCAAAGACCTTGGTAGATCCCGATTGGAATGTTGATGGTATATCGCTGGGGATTTTAAATTTTGTGAATTTTGAAGCTACTTCAAGTATGTTAATTTTGTAAAGTCCTTGCCCTCAAAAAAGTGTACTGAGCAAAGAATTTTTGTCTTGTAATAGCTATGAATTTAGATTTTTATATTAAAGTTATAACTCAACAAATTTACTCTAAAGCTATCTTGTATGTGCACAATAATGGTCATCTAAGTGTAGGTACTAGGGTTCCTATTCCAAAATGGTTTAGTGGCACCACATAGATTTATAGCACATGGTTTTTTTATGTCGATGGTTTCAAAGTCCATCCAAAACAGCATATAAAGACTAGTCCATAAGGGAATTGAGAACATAATATCTTACAACTTATAATCTCTTTACAAAAGCCGCCCATGGATGTAAATTCTTCTGATGAGAGGACTATTCCTATAGCAAGGTTTGTATGCCAGCTATCTTAGCTATTCCTTCTGATGATGATTCTTATTCCTCTCTTGGGGATACAGATGATCAACCTATCTAGATATCTGAAAGCTTCAAGAAAGACCTTGAAGATGTAGACAAATTGATAGATGAAGCCAAAGAGGTGCATCGAAGAATTCTTTAGATGAACAACCCAGAGAAGAAGACGGAGGAAAAATCTGTCGTGTAGAATTAGAAAGGTCTTGTATCAAGGGACATAGGCCCAATAGAAGTCATTGTAAGACTTGTACTGAACTATTGTATCTTAGCAATGACTAATGTGATGAAAAATTTCTACATAGACATGTGTCTACTCTACAAAGTACTCATAACGATTTTGAAGCAAACGTATTTAAAATTTAGTTTTAACCAAAGATAAGTTATGAGAATAAAAATTCTCAACAATCTATTTTATTATGGCAAAGCAGAATACTCCAAAATACAATAATGAGTAGGGCTCAATAAAAATATATAATGTTTAATATACAAATATGAGCTGAGCTGAATAAAAATACAGAATCTTTACAACGTTGTCTCTGGACATATACAAAATGCCTCTAAGCGGTTTCGGGCTCTATAGCCTCAGCCTTGGCCTCCTCCTTTAACTCAGTCTTGGCCTCCTCCTTTAACTCAGCCTTGGCCTCCTCCTTTGACTCAGCCTTGGCCTCCTCCTTTTACCCAGCCTTTGCAGCCTTGGCCTCCTCCTTTTACTCAGCATTTGGCACCTTGGCCTCCTCCTTTTACTCAGCCTTTGGCACCTTGGCCTCCTCCTTTGTCTCCTTTGTTGGCACCTTGCCTGCCGCCTTGTCCTTGCCCTTGCCTGCAAATGGAAGCTTCCTCTTTGCCTTGCCCTTGCTTCCCTTCTCAGGGACTCCTTGTTTAAAGCTGAAATGTTTAATAGGGGAATGAAACAACATCTTTTTTCTCTTCTTTGATGCACTAGTGCTAGCAACTGGTGGAAGTGGCGAGTTAGGGTCATCAGGCAGTGTAATTGCATTATTGAGGATAATGTTTGTTGCCTTTGCCCATACACTCCATAGCTAGAACTCATCTGAGTGAACAGACTATAAAATAACATAAAAGTCAATTAGAATAATGCAGGATCTCTCATGAAATGAACATATGTATGTATGTGTGTGACAACTGAGAGCGTGCGTCTCTCTCTCTCTCACGCTCTCTCTCTCTCTCTCTCTATATATATATATATAATTATAATTATATATATATATAGAGAGAGAGAGAGAGAGTGCATCTCACTCACTCTCTCTCTCTCTCTCTCTTTGTATGTATATGTATATATATATATATATATATATATATATATATATATATATATATATAGAGAGAGAGAGAGAGAGAGAGAGAGACGCACGCTCTCTCTCTCTCTCTACATATATATAGAGGGAGAGAGAGAGAGAGAGAAAGAAGAAAGAAAGAAAAATATATTAACTTCCTTTAGAGGCCACATCTGACCTATAGGACTAATCAGATACATCCATGTGATTACATTCCACTTCGGGGGCAACAAAATGAAAATAGAGATAAAACTAAAAATAGTTTAAATTCCCTAAATGACCGTAGGAGAATCCTAGATAACATGAAGGATTTCTCTAGCAGCTACTCTTCATTACTACCATGTTTGGTTGTCCTGAAATCTGCAAAATAACAGCTCTACCTCTACGGTAGACTGCCCATTTTTCTTGTTTCTTTGCTTCGTATACTTTATTGAGTTTTTGTTTCCTGTTTTTTAGTTGTGTGGCTGTGAGTTCATCCGCCATCCACACCTTCGTTCCCTTAAGTGACCTTTAATTTTGTCTTTCATATCTGCGTACCTCAAAACCACATGTTTTCCTTTGAGGGATCTCCAATGTCGATGAAAGGGATAGCTCTGCACAGCTTTCTTTGTAGAATCTCGCATTTCGGGACATAAGTATCATTCGCAATCTCCTCGTCCTCCAATACCTCCACATGTTCCCAACCCTCTGACAAACCACCCACCCTAATTTCTTTTGCAATCCATTGCTGCTCGTTCTCTTCATTAATCTGTGATATTACTTCTTTAATGAGAATTTCTTTAGGCTGTGGATCAAGTAAATTTACCTGTGTGATTTCCTCCCTCTTTTCTTTTTCGTGTTGTTGTTCCTTAATCTATTTCTCAAGGGTTGAAAGATGTTGTTTTGTTCAATGTAGTTCATTTTGCAAGGCTGAATTTGTTTGCTGAAGATGTTGAATCATGCTCAGGAGGTACCGCTCCCATGGTGATGGTTTTTCATTGGGTTTGGTAGGAGGGGAGATAAGGGTTTCGGAGAAGGTTTTCTTGCTGGCCATGTTAAATTGCTAGACTGTTTGAGAGGTTTCTCTTCACGAACCCCACCCCCATGAGGTGCAAGCCCTTACCTGCTTGGAGGTGGATTACAACCCTACCCTACAACTAAGGTGCGCAGGTGGGCAATAGGTGCACAGGTGCGTATGTGAGTAGCAGGAGAGATGGGTAACAGGAAAAAGAGAGAGAGAGAGGGAGAGTTATGTTGCTGCCTTGGGGGGTGGGAAAGTGGAGCGGAACCAACAGCAGCGAAGAGTGGGGGCTGATAGTATGCTGTTGTGGTTTGCCGGTGTATGTATGTATTGATCCAGGCAATCAGCCATAGCCTGTATTTTCCTGTGCATTCCGTAGCCTCCAGTGAGCTTGTTTTTGACTGCATGATTCCACATGCGACCTGACTTGTATCTCTTTGTGTTGGGTTTTCTATTGGGTTTACATGAGCTGGTACCGTCCATGGGTAAAACGACTGACTGCTTTGATCAATTTGATGCTCCCACGTTAGTAACCATTGCATGGGTGTAGTGGGGACTGTGTTGAGTTCCATGAAATCCCCATACTCACCAAAAAAGAAACATACACAAGTATTCCAATGTTCTTGTTGATTGTGCTCGTCCTCTACGTTAATCATGCCATTGTTTGAGACGATCCAATGCAACCTTCTAGAACGCCAAACTTGATGGCACCCAAGCTTAGTTGTGTTGTGTGGTGTCACGACCCTATGTCAGAGGAGGGTGTGCGTTTTCTCTCTCTGGAAAGAGGCAGCACTGCAGTACATACAGGGCCGACTGAACCTCTCTCTCTCTCTCTTGTGGCGACTGTCAGCTTGGATTGCACGTGGCTAGACTACACGTGGACTGAACAGAGAGTCGAATATCAGGTTGTTGGGCTGTTTGCAGGTGGCACACAAATGCTGAACTGCACGTGGGGGTTCTCCCCTACTTGCTACTAGTTGGGCTGAGTGCTGAAGGGGTACACATGCTTATGGAGGGGCTGGCGGCCTGTTTTGGGTGTCTTTCTGTGTCCGCAAAAGTTGAGGGCTGAATAGTAGAAGGAGGGCTGAAGCTGCGGCACATGCTCTTTTCTCTCTCTCTCGCTTGGTACACAGGAGGGCTGGAGTGCAGGCGCTCAGGGTTGCATGCTCTTCTCCTAGGTGGCCAGAGGGCTAGTTTCTCTGGACATAAAGGCGGACAGGGGCTGGTTTTTCATGAACATAGACATCATGTTGATGGCGTTCAATTGATGGAACTTTCAGCTTCTCTTTGCTTTGGTTCGGGACTGTTTTGAGATCAATTCGAGGACAGTTTATGGGCTGTCTTTGTTTGGCTGCAAATTCAGCTATGTACATGGGTTATTGGCTACAAGTATAAGGTCACCTGGTTATGTTTCTTGGCATGGGAGTGATGCAAGCTCGCATGGCTGCGTGCTCATGGAGCAGATTGTTTTTCTTCCTGCTAGAAAGGAACAGAGGGACCTACAGTTATGGGCATCTCTATGTTGCCAGATGTTTCATGAGGGAACAGGTAACTAGATGTATGCTGTTGTTGGCACTATTGTTGAATGGTGCCATGCATGGTTCTGTATGGAAACAGGACAAAAGTTTCAAAGGGAAACATGCTTAAAGGTTTCATGTGGAAACAGGTCCTAGGTTTCTCGAGGAAACATTTTTTTTAGTTTCTTCAGGAGATAGGTCACATGCAAGCAGAAGGTACAGGAATGGACACATGTTTGGTACAGCCTTGCTCTACTGATCGGAGAGGGAATCCATGACAGAGATGGATAGTACCCTTGGAAGGTAGAGAGGGTTGGTACAGGTGTGTCGACTGTATGGTATGCTCTGCTGTGATATGAGTTCTCTTTTGAGAGATAGTTTTGGAGTCTATGTTGTGATGCAGAAGCATTGGATGTGTCAGGGTGTGATGTTGTTCATAGGGTGAGAGGCTATGGATGGTTGTGGCAGCCCTGATCATGGGAGAAGTCTTCTGTATGCAGAACTCAATGTGAGAGAGTCTTTCGAAGTGAACAATGGCTGGACTTGTTTGTGGATGCCGAGTGGACAAGAAGCCAATGATGGGATTTCTTTGCAGGCTTCAGGGGTTCTACTGTGACAGCTGAGTTCCCAGCCTTATTGTAATCAAAGCTCTTTTAATCAATTAAAGAAATATCGCAAGGGGTGCCACTGCGTTTTGGGGCCAATCGGTGTCCGCAGGAGCACTCTATCTCCCCCTGTTTGTTTTCCTTTTCTAGGTCCTCAATGGCGTTGAAGTGTTTTATGTGCGAGTGTTTGTTTCACCGCCCGTCAGGCCGGTTTCAAGGCTCCATTGCCGGGACATCGTCGACTTTCTCAAGTGGGCGAGCCTAGGGTTGCTTTGGTTGGGACACCGTCGACTTTCTCAAGTGGGCGAGCCCAGGGTTGCTTTGGTTGGGACATCGTCAAGGAGGCGAGCCATGGTTGTCACATCAAAAGCTTCAACATGAGGAAAGTGAAAAGGAAGTGCAGGAGACAGTGCAAGGTTGTGTGTCTTTGCCTATATGAGGTGAAGAGCAAGAGCTGAAGATGAAGCTCAGGAGAAAAGACACCAAGGACAAGAAGTAGTCAGCCAGGAGAACAAGAAGCAGTTGAAGTATTATGGTGCAAAACATTCGACAGTTTGTCTCACCGGTCGTATCTTCATAGAGGCTTCATGGGTTCGGAAGACAGTTTCTTTCTATGTTTAGCAGTGGTGATCTACTATGCTTCATCAAGGACTTGTGCTTACCACTTGGGTGGAGTGCAAGCAGGTTTTGGGTGCCTGAGGATGTATCAGATGAGGCTCAGACGGAAGCGAAGGAACTTGACGAGGTTCTTATTCCCGAGCAGATACTGGCACATAAGGAAAGAAAGGTACAAGGTAAAGTTTCCCGTCGCTATCTTGTGAAGTTCAAGAGCTGTTCACTGATGGATGCGAAGTGGATCGAGGAGGTTCACTAATGGATGCGAAGTGGATGGAGGAGGGTGACTTAGCAGATTCACCTTAGGATTTGCAGCTTTATCTTGATGCCTTTGAGTTGGAGTCGACTCTTGTTACAGCTCATTCAAGTTCAGTAGAGCATAGGTCTGGAGCATTGCTTGATGCTCAAGAGGGGCGTAGCACCTCCGCTCCCTTGTTTACAGACAGGCTCTGTTGTCATCTAGGGAGTCGCTTGGTGACATCTTTGTATTCACCCGAAGGTACTGAGGCTGATAGTACATCTGCTTATGGGACTTCTATGATATTGTGTACTAGTCACATGAGATGGTAAAGTTGGGTATGGTTCATAGTCGGCCGCACCTTGAACTATAACTGCAACTATGGATAACTCTATGGAGGGCATAAGTCTTGCAAGCAGTCCTAGAGTTGGTTTGGTTCATGGCTATATGGATCAAACTCTATTTGTGCATGTATTCATACACTTTTTGAGGTAGAGGTATTTTTGTATTCTGGTGCCATTGGATTCTGGTACCATTGAGAATACATTGGGAAATACTCTGGACTGTGTGGTGTGATGCATGTATGTTGGTATGATACATCAAGTGCTTTATTATGTTCATGGATGCACCACTGGTGGGTGTGACTCTTGCGGGATGGTCCATGAGGCATATGTGGGAAAGTACTTAGTGGATGTAGTGTTTGGATGCATTGAGTGCTTTCATATGCTCATGTTTTACCTTCAGTCATGGGTCCTGCGGGATGTCCATGGGCGTAAGGCTTGCGAGCAGCCCTTAGACTATTACTTTAGAGTAGGTAGAGCATCTTGAGGAGCATATTGTTTGCGAATGCATATATGTGTCATGCATATGTTTGTCATATGTAGAATGATGCATTAGGACCTCAATGGAAGGCTTCTTGGGCCCTTTTATTTGGCAGTTTAAGGGAGTCAAACCTTTTCTCTTAAGAAGAAACGTTTTCTAATTAGAAGCTTCAAAACGGCTACTTTACTCGAATTTGAATTTTGGGAGAAAAATGGAATTTAAAATCTAACGGATAAAACCATATCATGTAACATATCTATGGAAAGCTCTTGATGCGTAGATCACGGATCTGTAATCTCCGCTCAAATTGGAGCTTGTATGTAGAAGTTATGGAGGTCCAAAAATTGTAAAATTGCCCCTCCCCCCTTTTTGGGAAAAAAGTGCACTCTTTGACCACTCTTACACCTCTCTTAAAAACCCAACATTTCAGTCCACATGGCAACCCCCCATTTGGCTATTCCTTAATCACCTTCATTAGGCTTGGGCAAATTAAAGGGCCCAAGAAGACCCCATTCACTTCCTAATGCATAGTTTTGTTTTTGGCTAACACAGTTAACGTGTTTCCATTTGATTTTAGACTTTTGCTGTAGATTCTGAAGGAACAAGCAAGAGGTGTTTGTCACTTTGGCGTGACAGTGTGGCCTATTGTGCAGGATGATTGTTTTATCACCTAGATGCATTGGAGGGTCATTGCTTTTGTCATATGGGGAGTCTTTGCTCATAAGATGCCTTACTGTACCATTGAGTGCAATTGAGGACGCTTGCTATTTTTCAAGAGGGGGGTGTGTCACGACCCTATGTTTTTCTCTCGACAGTATGCAGGTGTGCAGTGTGCACGGGGACGTGGTGGACAATGTGAATGGCATCAGATTGGAGTTAAAAAGGAAGCCCATGTGTGGACAGCCCCAAGTGTGAAGGGGGCAAAGAGACTTTAATTTAAAAAGGTTTTATAACCTTTGGTGGGCAAAAATTAAAGTTATAAAGGTTTTAAAACCTTGGGTGGCCTAAAAGCTATTTTGGCAAGCTACTCCACTTTTGGAGGATGTGTTCTTTTTTCTTTCTCATGCTTTTGGGAGAGGCCTACTTAATCTGGAGTGTGCGCTTTTCTCCTGGAGAAGGTTGCTGCACAGGGGCTGAACTGTGTGTGGGTCTCTCCCTCTCTTTGGTGAAAAGCTGCGCAGGGCTGCAGGACAGGAGATGGGTTGAGTTCACAGGCACATCAGCCTCAAGTGACTCAATGACACCCTCATCCTTTGCTTTGTACCAACTAGCAAGCTCATCAAACACCACATCTCGTGAGATGACCACTTGTCTAGTTTGTGGATTGTAACATTTGTATGCCTTTCGATCCTGTGCATATCCAACAAATACGCATTTCTTTGCCTTAGGATCCAACTTCCTCCTTCTTTCATCAGGGACATGTACATAAGATATGCATCCAAAAGCTTTGAGGTGTCCAATGTCTGGCCTATAACCTGTAAGCTGGATCTCTGGCGTGCTTCCATGAATGGCTATTGTAGGTGTTTTGTTCAGTATATACACTGCAGTAGCACATGCTTCTGCCCAATAGTAATCTGGCATGCTCTTTTCATTGAGCATTGCCCTGGCCACTTCACATATGACTCTATTCTTTCTCTCAGCCACACCATTCTGCTGAGGTGTATACCTGCAAGTCAATTGTCTTCTTATTCCATGCTTCCTCAAGAAATGCTCAAAAGCTTTTGAGGTGTATTCACCACCTCCATCTGTTTTCAAACATTTAATCCAACAGCCATATTGCTTTTCTGCAAAAGCTTTGAAATCCATAAACTTTTCCAACACTTCACTCTTCTCTCTGAGAAAGTATATCCATGTCATCTTGTTGAAATCATCTATGAATGTCACATAGTATATACTGCCTTTGATAGACGGGTTTTGTGCAGGACCCCATACATCACTATGTACTATATCAAGTGGCCTTCTACTCATATTTCCTTCTCTAGGAAACTGCAACCTCGCCTGCTTTCTAAACTGACAGGCTTCACAAACATGCATATTCCCATCATACTTGAACCTAGGCGATCCACTGACAATGCCTCTTGTCTACATGTTCTTTAATCTTTGTATATTGACATGTCCAATCCTCTTATGCCACATATCAATGTCCTGTACCACATTCCTGCTTTTAGAGAACATGGCTGATTTTAACTCAGGAATTCCAGCATCCAGCTTAAACAATCTGCCTTCTTTCTTGCCTTTAGCAATGACTCTACATCCATGTTTGAAATCCTCAACGAAGCAACCATGCTCGTTGAAACGAACCTGTAATCCCTATTCCACCATTTGACCAACTGAGGCCAAGCTTTTTGTGATAGAAGGCACATACAATACATCAGACATAGACTTTGTTTGACCATTGTGCATAACCAATGGTACACTTCCAACATGTGTAATGGCATGCTGAGTATCATCTCCTGTTTCCACATAGCCTTTCACATCCATAGGCTTCATATGCTCAAACCATTCACCATGACATGTCATATGGTTTGATGCTCCAAAGTCCATATACCATGTATCATCATTCTCAGCATTTGTCATCATAGATCCAACAACATGTTTCGTGGCAAACAAGTGATTTGCTGTGCCATCATTACTGCTTGATGCATAATTTCCACCACCATGTTGTGCATAATTTCCACCATAATGACCACCACGTTGTGCTCTACCCCCTCTCAAATCATTCTATTTGCGGAAACAATCTCTCGCCATATGACCATATTTGCCACAGTAATGGCATTCCACATCTTGCATAGAATTTTGTTGGCCTTGCCAACGTCCTCTACCACGGGGTTACCTCTGCCTCTCTGAGGTGTATATCCACGACCACCTCGAGCACCATATGAAGGCTAAAAATTCTGCTGTGGTGACCTGTCCTGCCATCCACGACCATTACTACCACGTCCACGTGATGTGAATCTCTCCCTGCCTCTAAAGCCTCTCTGCGAATAGAAAACCTGATTTCTGCCATTATCATCATGGCTAGTAGATGCATCCATAAATGAATCACTGAGTTTGATTTCCTCAACAAGCAAGAGTGAAACCAACTCATCAAAGTCTGGTAAACCTATACTCTGAACCGAGATGGATGTATCAAAAGATTTATATTCCTTGCCAAGACCACGCAAGGTAATATCCACCAAATCATCATCAGGCATGGGGGCATTTATTGTTGCCAATGCATCTGCAAACTTCTTTATTTCTTGCACATAATCATGGATGCTCCTTTTATTTCGCTTCACATTATGTATCTGCTGTCGCACTAAGACTTGCGAGCACTCGTGTCTGTATCAAACATCTTTACCAAAGTATCCCATGCATCTTTGGGATTCTCAGCATCCTGTATGTGTATGAGCATAGCATCAAAAATACATGTAGACAGATAATGCAACTCTTTGAATGCTCTTTCTGACCATTGCTTATGAGCAATAACCTGCTGCTGTGTAGGTTGTCGGGGTAGCTCAGGCTCTGGTTCCTGGCTCAGCACCTGTAATGAGATTCCAAAAACCTTTTCCTTTCAAGAATCTTTTTATCCTGTACTTCCATGCCTGGAAGTTCTTCTTATCCAGCTTTTCACCAACAATCTGTACTGGATTATCCGACATGTTTGCTTAATGTGCACCTTCCGCACTCGTCCAAATCTGTAACCAAGCCTTCCTCAGCTCAACCACACTCCAATGAGTGTTCCACATACTCCAAGGTAGCCAACAATCTTCAAATTTGATGTAGAAAATCAACCTATATGCATCCAAAATAAACTGGCTCACGCAGTCTGAGATACCCTGTTTTGATGCGCCTTCCAAGGCTCCAAATCACAATGTACTGGTGCAATCAAGTATGGGCAACTTGCATTACACCGAAACAACCTCAATGTAGAGTATCAACACCATCTGACATGTGTACAAATTAATTTTTGAAAACCCCTTTCTCTGTTTTGTGAAAAACCAAAAAAACCAGTAGTAAAATGGCTCTAATTTCTTCAATATTTGTCCAAATTGAACAACCAAGCATTCAATAGCTTAGCAATAGTGTCCATCAACTCTATGTAAGAGGAATTTGTCCAATTGTTTAAGACCAAAGATTAATTGCTCAATTAAAATTGCTCTATTTCTCTGCAACCAGTGGACAGCCTGTTTAATCAGCTCATTCCCAGCACAATTAAGCATAATTGATCAAACTAACCATGTAGCCCTCTTCTCCAATGTGTATAGCAACCCATTGCTAAAGAAATTATGGAATTAATCAACCAACCAAGTATTAATCGACCTCCTCACTTCAAATATATCAAAATTTTGCTTTGTTTCCCTATGCAGAATGCGCCGCCTGCTCCTTAGGGCCTTGGGAGTGTTTACGTTGGTAATTGGTGAGGTAATTAAGTCCCCAACACACTTGGGTATGTGTGCAACCAGTCAATGCTTGGATTTTTGCCAAAAACACGCTCCAAATGCATCAAGTCTTCACCTCCTTTTCTCTGTTTTGTGAGAGCTCAAAAACCAATAAATTCCACTCATTCAAATGCATTCAAATTGCTCCAAAATCAGTATAGGGCTTGCATAGGAGTTGCCAATACATCTCTCCTTGTCAGATACATATGTCTTTTGCCAGATTTACATGTATTTCCACCATACATCAATGCTTTCAAGCTTTAATGGAAAGCTTCCAAAAACCAAAAATTTGCTTTGCTTTGAGTTGCTCTAAATTGCTTTGTTTTTGCCTGTATCACCTGCAATCCGCTCAAGGATGTTTAGAAGACCTTACCTGGTAGGCCAAGCTCTCAGATCTGATAAGAATCGGTGTGCTCCAAAGCTTCACAGCTTCAATGGCAAGCTTCACAGCTTCTTCTCCCTCTTCACTCACTCACTCATAAACCTTAATAAACAGCACAAGGCTCTGATACCATGTTGAAAGAACGGTAGAGGGGGAGGAGACACACACACAGGAGCAAACCCTAATGTATATTGCAAACCCTAACCATAGAGGGAAGCCATCTCCACTCTCACACAATGCATAATGCCATAATCCATAATACACACAACACTATGAGTTGTGTCCACACTCTACTAACCCTAGCTAATGTCCACACACTATGACCAGCTGGACACGCGATCGTTTATGTCTCACACATGTTCCTACCTAACATGCCAGCACATAGCATAGCTGGCTCACCCTGACATCGATCTTGAATCTCAACAAGAATCACCCGAGAGCCTCATCTTGGCACACGGCGGCTACCTCCTTTCAAAAAACCCTAACTCGGCCTTCGCCAACCTTTGAGAGGCGACTCTCTAGAAGCAATATAAACCTCGACGTGGTTCTTCAAGCTGGCCACTTTGATTGATATTTATTATTTTATTTTCCTCTAAAGCCTCAATAATGGCCACAATACTAAAAAGGCCCCTTGCTTCCTCATGCTTCAGGTGAACATACTGCGCCCACAACTTTCCTTCCAATGCAATATCTGCCCACAGCTCGTAATCAGCAGCATCATAACTTACCAAAACCTGACCATTCCCCATGCTCTGCCAACCTCATCACATACTTGCTAAAAACGGAGCGCCATCGCACCATCCAGAATCAGCCCATATTGACCAACCATCATCACATTCGGGGTTCCCGTGGTAACACTTTCACATGCAGGCATCACCAAGAGCTCGTGAAAAAAAAAAAACCACCCACTCTATACATTTGCCAGGGCATTCAGGGTAAATTTTTTTCACACACCATGCATTCCATATGTACACAAGCCCAAAACAACTTTCAGATTTTCACCTGACAACGTGTGCATGTCAACATGTAACGAGTCCATGTCATCATGTACATGGCATGGACGTACATGCCTTATGGACATACATGCTATTATGTGCACCATGGACATACATGCATCATGGGCATACATGCTATCATGTCCACCATGGGCATGCATGTATCATCCACATGATGACCATGCACGATGTCATAGACCAAGAAGGTGGATGGTCCATATAGTCCATACATATGGTCTTCCTTCGGTGTACTCTATATAGTCCATGTGATCCACATATGGTCGGAATGGGTTTCTAAATTCTTCTTCCCATGGTCTCCTTTACTGCATGGCCCATGTGGTCATTGTACATGGTCCCTAAGGTCTTTGTATGTTGTTATATTCTGTGTGGTCTATATGTCTCGTACATGGTCAAAATTGTGATCTTTAAATGGTTAGTCTTCTCACAATGTGCCCTACATGGCAGTTAATGTGGTATGTATATGGTCAGAACAGATTGCCCAAGAACTTTACATGATCGATGTCATCTCAGTATGCTCTATACGATCCTTGTGATCTACATACAATTGGAATGGGCTCTATGTGATCTCTATATGCTTGGACTGGTCAAAATGGACTATCCAAGATCTTTACATAATCAAAATTGTATCAACAATGACTTCTATACTATCCTTGTAATCCGCATATGATTGGTCTCTGTGTGATCTCTATATGCTTGGTCTTCTTATAGTGTGCTCTACATGGTCCATGTAGTCTCTATACATGTTCATTGTAATAAAAAATACATGCATGTCCCAATGATTACATGCTATCTAGAGGGATTAATAAAGATGCAACACAATGTCTACAATGTGGAGAGAGCTAATATAGAGATGATTTGGAAGGAGAAAAAAATGTTCAAGAGGTTTTGAGATACTTTTTTAAAATTTTTTGCTTTTAACACATGTTCAAATGTAAGGGGATTCCAAAATCATGACATGGTATGCAACTCATCGCTCAATCAATGGCATCATGAGGGTTGTAGAGCTAATTCATCGGCATGGAAACATTTGGAGCATCAATGACCAGATTTTAAAGAAGAGCCCTGTAACTTACATCTTGGTTCAGGCATGGATGGTTTTAACCCATTTGGTTTCAAGTTCCCATCATGGTCTACTTGGCCTATTGTATAGGTAAATTACAACCTCCCTCCATGGGCTACAATCAAGAAAGGTCATATCATGCTTGGCTCTCCTTGTACTAGTCAAGTATAAGGTGGCGAACATGGATGTGTACCTCGAGCATTTGATTGAGGAGATTGAGACACTATGATGAGGTATCAAAGTGCATGATGTCTCAAGGCCAATAAATAGGCATGAATATGGAGGTAAAAGGAGTTTCTCTTTGGATGATGCATGACTATCTCGGGTTCTCAAAGTGCTTAGGTACATACTTGACCTTTATAACTTCAAACTTTTCTTACTCTGCCTCTTAATAATCTCCATTTAAAAATAGGTTTGGAAATCTCCCAACATCATGCATGTCAGATTTGTGGCCCATAACTTGTTTTCGGAAAGACTCTATACACTAAAGAAGGTAGTGTATGATAAACATCATCGATTTCTCCCTTCTTCACATCCCAAGTATGTGCCATATGATGTCTCACCACTTGTGATGAGAGGTAGAGATTGGTTTGAGGCATGGAGAAGCACCCCAAATCCACCACCCGATGCGATGTCAAGACTCTCAATCTTCTTTCAACTTCCATATTAGTGTGAGTTGAAGATCAATAATCTCTTACAAACACCATATTGGGGAATATGGGAATTTTCCACAAGTTTGGGACACGTGGTCAAAAGTTTGGATTAACCATAACTTGAACACCACTAATCCAAAATGAGCGCTTTATAGCTCTTTAGATTCCATTTTTCAAGCGCTTTCCAAAGATAGGTCATATGATAGTGTTTTGAGAAACTTACAAACATGTTATCCATGTCCCCTTTTTTAAGTAATCAAAAATGGGAATTGGGAAATTCCCAAATTCACTAATATGGTGTTTACACCCCATGCATATCTTCAAGAATGTGGCAAAAATTATTTGGGGCCATTTAATTGGTAAAAGAGATATCTAGGGTGAAAGTGATCACTTACAAAACATTGGATGCCTTCAAAGTGCATGGCTGATTGTAGGTGAGAGTGGTAACATGGTCCTACCAAAGGCACCATGGGTATTAACCAAGAAGGAGCACAATGGAAGTGAAAAATGTGATTGCCTCTTTTCATACACCAACCAGAGGGTGGAAGCATGGTTAGGTGGTACCAAAAATTAGTGTCATTGAAACTCCTTTTCTAGTGGTTTTGAGGGTGATTTGAGGACATTTTTCAAGATTTCAAAAAAAAATTACTGTCTTTGTTTTTTCCCTCCCACTTCTTTTTGTCCCATAACAGCTTCACAAGCGCAATGGCCCATGTCATTTAGCCACTCCTCTCCTTTCCCTCTTGTGATTCAAATGACATGCTCTCTGAAAAAATTTATTGTCTTTGTTTTTTTCCTCCCACAGCTTCTTATCCCATAGCAGCTTCACCAGCCCAGTGGCCCACGTTGGTGGAAGAGAGAGAGAGAGAGAGAGACAGAGAGAGAGAGAGAGAGCATGTCATTCGAATCACAAGCAGGAAAGGAGAGGAGTGCCTCTCTCCCCGTCTCCCAAAGCACACATTGAGGCTTTGGACAGTAGGTTGTCATGCTCTAATCATGTCTTTCTAGGCCAATACTTGGAGGAGATGGATTTTCATCTGCTTGGGCAACTTCCTAACCAAGCTAAAAGTTCTCAACATGATGTTAAAATTTCCCAACATGAAGCTAAAAAATGTTTGACATGACAAGGGACATGATCAGAGTTTTCAATTTAAAAGTCAGTTCACATGACATGAGGTGAGAAGGACTAAGAGCAATCAGAGATCAAACCACATGACATGCCATGGTGAATGGATTGACAGGATGACGCTTACGCATCAGGGCTATGTTGCTATTGGGGACGATACTCAACATCCTATTACACATGTTGGTAGTGTGCCATTGCGTATGCATGATGACAAAGTAAAAACCATGTCAGATGTGTTGTATGTGCCAACAATTACAAAGTCTTGCATCGATTGGTCAAATGGTGGATCTAGGAATGCAAGTCAGGTTCAATCAACATGGCTGTTTTGTTGAGGACTTCAAAAATGGTTGCAAGTTAATTGCAAAGGGGAAGAAAGAAGGTAGATTATTCAAATTGAGTGCAGGCATTCCACAGTTGAAGTCTGCCATGTTTTCAAAAAGTCAAGGGGTTCAGACATTGATATTTGGCACAAGAGAGTTAGACATGTGAATATTCAAAAGCTAAAATCTATGCAAGAAAAAGGTATAGTTGTGGTTTGCCCAGGTTCAAATATGATGGTAGTAATCATATATGTGAAGCATGTAGATTTGAGAATCAGGTAAGGTTGCCATTTCCAAAAGATGATCAAATCAGCAAAAGACCATTGGAAATCATTCATAGTGACATATGGGGTCCAGAACAGACTCCAACTATCAATGGTTGTGGGTATTATGTCACATTTATTGATGAATACAGTAGAATGACTTGGATTTACTTCTTGAAAGAGAAGAGTGAAGCACCTGGGAAGCTCATTGACTTCAAAGCATTGGTGGAAAAACAATATGGTCACTGGATCAAGTGTTTGAGGACAGATGATGGTGGTGAGTACACATCACATGCATTTGATGCCTTCTTAAAAGAGCATGGGATAAGAAGACAAATTACATGCAGGTACACACCTCAGTAGAATGGTGTTGCTAAGAGGAAAAACAAGATCATTGGTGAGATTGCAATGCTATGCTAAGAAGTCTATGCCAAATTATTTTTGGGTAGAAGCATGTGCTACAGCAGTGTACTTTTTGAACAAGGCTCCTACTGTAGCTATACATGAGAGTACACCTAATATGAGGATGACAGGATTTAGGCCAGATATTGGTCACTTAAAAGTCTTTGGATGTGTTGCATATGTTCATGTACCAGATGAGAGAAGAAGGAAATTGGATCCAAAGGTTGAAAAGTGTGTTTTCATTGGGTGTGCGGCGCAAGAGAGAAAAGAGAGAAAAGTGTGTTTTCATTGGGTATGCGCAAGAGAGAAAAGCATACAAATTCTATAATCTAGTGAGAAAACAGGTTGTCATTAGCAGGGATGTGATCTTTGATGAAATGGAACTTGGTACAAAGAAAGTGAGCATGTCATAGTTGATGACATAGATGCAAATGAGGATGTGAATCTTCCTATGCAAGAATCTATGAGTATGAGTGGACCACTTGAGTCACCCAATGATAATGTGAGAACATGGTTAGGAAGATTGAGACATGATGTGAGCACTGAGAGTAGTGTTTTGGACATGATGTGAGCACTGAGAGTAGTGTTCTGGACAAAGGAAAGAAGAAAGTGGAAGGTATTGGCATTGGTACTATTGGTTATGATTCATCAAGCTCATAAAGCCTTGATGAAGAATTGGAGATTCCAAAAATAATAACTCCAGGTGTTAGAAATGACAAGTATGTGCCAGCACATGGTAGATCACATGAAGCTTGTAGTGAGTCACAACCAGTGAGGAGATCATAGAGAGTGAGATACCCAGTACTACAGAGGTTGACATACAGGGGTTATGCTATGCATTCTGTATATATGACGTCAGTGCTAAAGCATGTAGAGCCTTAATGTTTTGAAGAGGCTATTGGCAAGGAGACATGGGATAGAGCCATGGATGAGGAGATGGATGCCTTGGTGCATAATGACACATGGGATTTGGTAGATTTGCTAGATGGAAATAATGTGATTGGCTATAAATGGGTTTACAAAGTGAAGTGTAAATCAGATGGTTCAATAGAGAGGCATAAAGCAAGGCTGGTTGCAAAAGGATATGCACAGACCCATGGTTTGGATTATGATGAAACATTTAGCCTAGTGGCTAAGGTGGCTATAGTTAGGTCTGCGATATCTATCGCTGCTTCTCGTGGATGGAATCTATTTTAAATGGATGTGAAGAATGCCTTCCTCAATGGTGAGCTACAAGAGGAAGTATTTATGGAATAGCCATTATGGAATAGCCAGTGGGGTATGTACACCCTAAGTATCCCACACATGTATGCGAATTGAAGAAAACATTGTATGGTTTAAACCAGGCACCAAGAGCTTGGAGTGACAAAATAAGCAAGTATCTTATGAGCATTGGTTTTCATGTGGGAAACTTAGATTCTTCACTTTATGTGAAGAAGACACAGAACAGATTGGTTATGATAGTCATTTATGTGGATGACTTGATTGTGACAGGTGATCATGGGAAAGACATTGAGGATGTGAAAACATCTTTAAGAACATAGTTTGATATGAAGGATTTGGGTAAACTCAGATTCTTTCTTGGTATTGAGGTGATCACGACATCTCATGGTATATGGCTAGTGCAAAGGCAGCATGCCTTAGACATGTTAGCAAAGTATGGAATGACAGGTTGTAAGCCTATGATGACACCTTTGGAGCAGAATATGAGGCTTGTGGCTGATTTGGGTGATGAACTGTCTAGAAGATGTCACCATGTGTGCAGGAAAATGGTTTGGAAGTCTTATCTACTTGACTATACAAGGCCGGACTTATGTTATGATGTGGGACTAGTGAGTCAATTTATGCAGAGTCCCACAAAGCCTCATTTGGATGATGGCATGAGGATTATGAGATATGTGAAGTCCACTACCCATTATGGTCTATTTTATGAGTCATGGAAAGAGTTGATTGTGTATGGTTACACAAATGGAGATTGGGCAAGAAGTTCATATGATAGGAGATCTACTAGTGGGTATGCGTTTAGTATTGGGAGTGATGTAGTGAGTTGGAGTAGCAAGAAGCAACCCACAGTTGCCTTGTCTAGTATAGAGGCAGAGTATAGAGGTGCGGCTATGGCCGTATTGAGGTGATGTGGCAAAAATGGATACTTGGTGATTTGGGTCAGCATTGTGATGATAGAGTTGTCATACACTGTGACAACATGAGCAGTATATAGCTGGCTAGTAACCAAACCCTATCTATCATGCAAGGACCAAAAACATATAGGCCCATCATCATTTCATCAGGGAGAAAGTGTTGGATGGACAGATTGATTTGTCTTATGTGAAGACATATAAGCAAGTGGTAGACATATTCACTAAGTCACTTGGGAAGGACAAGTTTGAGTACTTCCAAGACAGGCTGATAGTACGAGAGATGGATATGATGAGCTTGAGAGGGACTGTTGATAGTCCAAGCTCATCTTCTTCATCTATGGAATGAGCTTGAGAGGGGCTATTAAGATTACAAGCTCGATGACAGCTAGAGCTAGGCACGATATTTTTGGAAGCTTGAGCGTGTGATCTATGGCTAGAAGGTGCCTTGGATTATCCCATAAGTGGAAGCATGGGAAGTTGAAGAGCCATATATAGGCTAGAGTGGCACCTTGTCATAATCATCTCCTCCGGCCGGTGTTTTGGGAGGCAGCTCACCGGGATATGGGAGCCCGGTGGAGGGATGCAGCAGTGCCTGTGGGGGGTGTTTATGGAGCTCGATCATGGTGATGCGTCTCCTACGTGCGTTAGTCTTTCGCTGTGCATTCTGACATGGTATCAGAGCCCATGCGTGTATGATTGTAAGATTCCTCCCCATCGTCTCAAGATGTCCAGTTTCTCCCCGTGTAATCAATCTCCTTTTTAGAATAATAACAGATCTTATTTCTATCTATTTTGGCCTCCTAGAGAGAAAAAAGGTCTAGAGAGAGGTAATTCAAAATTGAGATATTTTTTGATATAAAAATCCTTCTAGTGTCTAAAATAAATTTCCCTGAAACAGAAATTCAAAAAGAATTTTTCAATGTGCAATTGGAGTTTAATAAAAATAGGTATAAAGGACCTTAGCCTAAGGGTCCAGATTTTCAAAAAAATTTAAATTATGCTCCAATTAAGGTTACTAGGACCAATAAGATTAATCCAAATGTAGGGAGGAGATAAATTGAAGAAAAAAAGAAAAACCCCCAAAAATGAGTAAATGCTCACATAAGATGAAGAGTTGATTGATTACAAGATTTATTAGTTAAAAATTAAGAGATATTTAGAGAAAATGATGCATTTTTGACACCTCAGTGTGGGGATCTCCCATCATGAAGGAGGCACCTATTTCACATGTGTGGAGGAGTTTCAAACTCAAAAGTAATGAGATATTTTCATCTCTCCTTAACTAGATCCAAAAAGTAAGCTAAACTGACCCAAAAATGGTCAGAAATTGAACAAAGTGATCTGAAAAATTCTGGAATCGGTTTGCTTGGTTAGAGGCTCACTTTTTCCTATAAATAGAAGCCTCCTCCTTTGTAAAAGGTTAATGGTGTTTATGCACTGTTACTCTCCTACCCAGAGCTATTTACATTGAATTTTCTTGATAATTCAATTGTTTTTGGCTTAATCCTCTCCAAAGCAATTGGTGGCCACTCTTGCTTCAAACAATAGTAATCCCTCAAGCCAAAGGAAAGCTTACATGTAAGCTAAAATTTGCTTACTTTTTAATTTTAAATCTATGGTTTTCTGGATCTTCTTGTTTTATAATTGATTGAAGTAAATTCTAATGCAATGCCTTGATGATTGAAAAGGCCACCCCCTTCTCTGCTTTACAATTTAGCCTTTCTTTATCCTAGAATGAATACAAAAAGATTAATTAAACTTTTCTTATTGTTTACTCTCTTGATTTCTCAAAATTGAGTAGATTAGAGTCCTATACATCTAGATTGGGTTAATTTAAGTTAAAACTAGAATGATAAAATTGAGAAATGGTCAGCCATACAAAGGAGGTTATGGAAACATTTTCTAGAATTTTGTAAAAAAGAAAGTTTATTTTTATGTTATTTGTAAAAAAGAAAGTTTATTTTTATGTTATTTCAAAAGAGCAATTCCCACCATTTGTGCATTCTAAAGAAATATTTTAATTTACTCCATGTACATATTCACCTATGAATATGCATGATTATCACTGATATTAATTATTAAAATTAATTTCTATGCATAGAAATATGCATAATGGATATTTTTTATTATAAAAGTGTTATTTTCATTGAATTTAATTTCTATGCATAGAAAGATGTATAATGAATTTTTTTTAATATAAATGTGTTATTTTCATTGAATTTAATTTCTATGCATAGAAAGATGTATTATGAATTTTTTTTGTATAAAAGTATTATTTTCATTGAATTTAATTTCTTTGCATAGAAAGATGCATTATGAAAAATTTTTATTATAAAAGTGTTATTTTCATTAAAATTAATTTTATGCATAGAAAGATGCATAAAGGATTAATTTTTATTTCAAAAGTGTTATTCTCATTAAAATTGATTTTATGCATCGAAAGATGCATCAAAGATTTATTTTTATTTCAAAAGTGTTATTCTCATTAAAATTGATTTTATGCATAGAAAGATGCATAAAGGATTTATTTTTATTTCAAAAGGGTTATTCTCATTACAATTGGTTTTATGCATAGAAAGATGCATAAAGGATTTATTTTTATTTCAAAAGTGTTTTCTCATTAAAATTGATTTTATGCATAGAAAGATGCATAAAGGATTTATTTTTATTTCAAAAGTGTTATTCTCATTCAAATTAATTTTATGCATAGAAAGATGCATAAAGGATTCATTTTTATTTGAAAAGAGTTATTCTCATTCAAATTGATTTTATGCATATAAAGATGCATAAAGGATTCATTTTAATTTCAAAAGGTTTATTCTCATTAAAATTGATTTTATGCATAGAAAGATGCATAAAAGATTTATTTTTATTTCAAAAGTGTTATTCTCATTAAAATTGATTTTATGCATAGAAAGATGCATAAAGGATTTATTTTTATTTCAAAAGTGCTATTCTCATTAAAGTTGATTTTTATGTATAAATAGATGCATAAAGAATTTTTATATCAAAATTAGAATTTTCTTAAATTCTATGTTTAAATTCTATGAATAGATATGATGTGAATAGATGTGATGTGAATCAGATAGATGGGAATGAATGGATAGATGGATGTAATGTGAATAGATGTGATGTGAGTCAAATAGATGTGCATTGTGAATGAATGGATGGATGGATGGATGTGCATTGTGAATGAATGGATGGATGGATGTGATGTGAATAGAGGTGATGAGATGTGATGTGAATCTGATGTGAATCAGACAGATGTGAATGAAGAGATGGATAGAGGTGATGAGATGTGAGGTGAGTAGATGTGATGAGCTGTGTGATGTGAATCAGATAGATGTGCATGAATGGATGGATGGATGTGATGTGAATAGAGGTGATGAGATGTGAGAAGATGTGATGTGAATCAGATAGATGTGAATGAATGAATGAGATGTGATGTCATGTGAATCTGGATGTAAATAAATGATATGGGATGTGAGTGGATGTATGTGAAGAATGGATGTGAATGAGTAATGTGGATGTATGTGAAAGAATAGATATAGATGTGTATGTGAAAGAATGTGATGTGATGTTAAGAGATGTGATGTGACATAAATATATGTGGATGTGAAGTGATAGATATGAATGAAAGGATAGATGTGAAAAATCATACATGTGAACGATTATATAGATGTGGATGAATGACATGAGATGTGTATGAATGAGATATGATGTGGATAGAAGTGATGTGATATAATGTGGATAGAATGTATGTGATTGGATGGTTATGAGAATATATGTGGTGGATATGAACGAATGAATGTGATAGATATGAAGGAATGTGATGTGATATAAATGGAGATAGATATAATGTATGATATGATAGATGTGATGTATGATGTGATGAGATGTGGATATGGGTAGATGCGAGTGACTGAGATCTGATGCGGATAAATGAGAAAAGATGTGATGAGATGAAAAATGATGTGATGAGAATGGGAATACATATGAAATAAATGAGAATTGATGTGGAACAATATGGAAAGACGAGAGTTCGTTATAGAAACTGTATGCTATGTTTTTAAATGACTGTTTTATGTCAAGAATGCTGGGGAACCATTTTGACTATCTTGTGAATAAGGTCATGGAGACCTAATCTGATAAAGTTACAACAGCTAACGGAGAGTCAATGGAGGACATCTCGCGTAGCGAGGTTTTGACCGAGGTCTTGACCAACCTCGGTTCGATTTAAATGGTGAGCTTCCGGTACGGTGGGGATGAGGGACCAAGGAAGTAGCCTATGAGTAAAGCGCTAGGTGACCTGCGAAGGATCCTAGAGGGTCTGACTATACGGTGCTCGGGCTCTGGGTCACCGAAGATACCCACACGTGCGACGTGGAAGATATTGAAACAAGGAGTAAGAGTTGTTTTCTGAGTTCAGGCATGGATCTGGTTGATTGACCTTGCTGGTCCTCCAACGGATAAGTCCATGGTTCTTTTATATGGATCTGTTAGTTGATCTTGCTGATCTTCAACGGAGATTCCATTTTGATATGTGAATATATTACCGACGAGTACTATGGCTAGGAACCATCGAAAAGGCCCCTGAGTGGACAGGAGGTGAGCGTTCTGGTTGCCAATGATTCCATAGGTACACCGATGAAGGAATGATTGGAAATAAGGCTTCAACTGGAGATTTTGAGGATTATGATCAATGACACTATGATTTCATTAAATGATTGTCTTAAAAACACTTCAATCTGTGAAAAGGCAATTTCATATTAGGTGTGTAAGTGGTGTAACTAGTTTTAAGTTTGCATGAACATCCGGCTAGGGGACCTGGGAACCTCTTTTCTATGCCCCTACTGGTACCTGTGACCAAATCAAACCAAATTCCTAATTGGATCCCATCACTACAGTGGTTGGGCGGTTGGTTAACCCACGGGATTGGATGGGGTTAGGTTGGACTGATGGATCTCTAAAATGAGACTCACTTCTGTTATGGTACGATAGATGAAGTAAATCCTTGATAAAAATTATTCTATGGAAAAGAATCAACGACTGTGCCTCTCAATGAGGAAAAAAGCGTTGGTCTCTATGATCCAAGTGTAATCTTTTCCTTGATCTGACTATGGGACTTACGGGTTCAATCAGATCAGTTCAGTTAGTTAAGGCTTTTGACTACGTTAGAGTAAAAATATCCTGAAGGAATCACCCGTGCTTTTTGAAAGAGGAAAGTTTTTATGGGTTTGATTTTGGAAGAACCGAGGGATTAGTCTCTTATCCGGACATCCGTGGACGAGGCCCTGAGTGAGGGACCCTGCCCCGTGCAAGAAGTGTTACTAACCCCATCCAGTCCCATGGGTTAGCCAACCTCCCAATCACTGTCAATCACTGTAGTGATGGGATCTATTTAGGAATTTGGTTAGGTTTTGTCTCGGGTTCTAAGGAAAAAAGTTCCCACGCCTCCTAGCCAGATCTTGATGCAAATTTCAATCTAGTCACACCACTTACACACCCAATATGAAATTGCCTTTTTCACAGATTCAACTGTCTTTTAAATAATATTTTAATGAAACCATAGTATCACTGATCATCATCCTCCAAAATATCTGGTTGAATCCTAATTTCCAATCATTCCTTCTTGGTGTATCTATGGCATCATTGGCAACCAGAACGCTCACCACCTGTCCACTCAGGGGCCTTTTCAATAGTTCGTAGCTCATAATACTTGAAAATATTTTCACTTATAAAAATCCAGATGGACTCTCTGTTGAAGATCAGCAAGATCAACAAACAGATCCATATAAAGAGCCATGGGCTCATCCGTTGAGGACCAGCAAGGTCAATCAACCAAATCCATGCCCCAAATTCAGAAAACAACTCTTACTCCTTGTTCCAATATCTTTCTCGACACACGTGTGGGTATCTTTGGTGACCCAAAGCCCGAGCACTGTATGGTCAGCACCCTCTAGGATCCTTCTCACAGGTCACCTAGCGCTTCACTCATAGGCTGCTTCCTTGGTCCCTCATCCACCGTACTGGAAGCTCATCATTTAAATCGAGGCTGGTCAAGACCTCGGCCGACCTTGCTACATGAGACTTCCTCCGTTGACTCTCTGTCAGCTGTTGCAACTTTATCACTTAGGTCTCCCCACCACCTCATTCATAAGACGGTCAAAATGCTTCCCTAGCATTTTTGACATAAAACAATCATTTAAAAACAAGTCATAAATACAGTTTCTATAACGAACTCTCGTCTTTCCACATTGTTCCACGTCAACCCACATTATTTAATCCACATCCATTCTCATCCAATCACATCATTTTCCATCTCATCACTTCTTTCCTTTTTTATCCTCTCATCAGATCTCATCCACTCGCATCTACCCATATCCACATCTCATCACATCACATTCCTCCACACCTCATCCATTTATATCTACCCTGATCCACATCACCTCACATCACATCCATTTCACCTCACATCTCCTTCATTCACATCTATCCTGATTCACATCCCATCACATCTCAACCATTCACATCACATATCATCCATTCACATCTATCCCAATTTACATCATATCCATTTCACATCACATCTCATTCAATCACATCGCGATTCACAACACATCACATCTCATCCATTCACATCCCATATCATTCATTCACATCCCGATTCACATGACATCACATCTCATTCATTCACATCCCGATTCACATCACATTACATCACATCTCATTCATTCACATCTATCCATTTCACATCACATCACCTCCATCCATTCACATCCATCAGATTACATTAATTCATATCCATCACATTCATTCTCATCACATATATTCTACTCACATTACATCACATCCACATCATGTCTCGGAGAATTCATACACATCTACATCCATTCTTTCACATACATTCACATCCATTCTTTCACATACACATCCACATACATTCTTCACATACACATGAACATCCATTCTTCACATACACATTCACATCCATTTTCATCACATACACATCCACATCCATTCTTTCACATACATCCACATCCATTCTTTCACATATACATCCACATCCATTCTTCACATACACATCCACATCCATTCTTCACATACACATTCACATCCATTCTTCACATACACATTCACATCCATTCTTCACATACACATCCATATCCATTCTTCACATCTATCTGATTCACATCGCATCTCATCACATCTATTCACATCACATCTCATTTCTATGCAAGTTTTGAGTTTGATTTTCTTTTGAATACAAGGAGTATTTCTTGAATCAGTATCCCCAAAACTTCTTGATTGGAGTTTTGAATTTCATACCAAAATTCCTCGAATTCTATAACCTTAATCCACAGATCAATTCGAAGGGTCTCAAACTTAGTTTCAGATTTGGTGGGAGTTTTGAGTGTATTTTTCTAAATTGGTTACACCTTCTTTCCTCAAAACTGACGAAAGAGTTTGGTCTTGGTCATAGTCTGATTCAAGGTTTGAGTCGGATAAGATTTTTCAAGATCTATCTTTCTTGAAAAGGTTTGAAAATTCAGTTACTATTTTATTGAATTTCTTTCTTCGAATATTCACTTAACTGATTTCAAAATTAGTTACAAATTCCAATGAGGAATAGATTTATCATTTATCTAAATATTTCGATCTCGATAGATTTCTTGAATTCTCTTTTTACAGTGCGTGTTGTGAATATAAAATTATATAAATTTCTTTTTTAGAGTATTTAATTATTCATTTATACTCATACATCTATTTATGCATAAAATAAAATTTAATAAGAATAACACTTTTAAAATAAAAATAATTTCTTTATGCATCTATTTATGCATAAAAATCAATTTTTATAAAAATAATGCTTTTATAATTAAAAAAATCCTTTATGCATCTTTCTAAGCATAAAAATCAGTTTTAATGACAATAACACTTTTGAAATAAAAATAACTCCTTTACGCATATTTCTATGCAAAAAATTTAAATTTAATGAGAATAACACTTTTGAAATAAAAAAAATCCTTTATGTATCTTTCTATGCATAAAAATCAATTTTAATGAGAATAACACTTTTTAAATAAAAACAATTCCTTTATATATCTTTCTATGCATAAAAATTGAATTTATTGAGAATAACACTTTTGAAATGAAAATAAATCCTTTATGCATCTTTCTATGCATAAAAATCAAATTTAATGAGAATAGCACTTTTGAAATAAAAATAATTCCTTTATGCACCTTCCTATGCATAGAAATCAATTTTAATGAGAATAACACTTTTAAAATACAAATAAATCCTTTATGCATCTTTCTATGCATAAAAATCAATTTTAATGAGAATAACACTTTTGAAATAAAAATAATTCCTTTATGCATCTTCCTTTGCATAAAAATTAATTTTAATGAGAATAATAACACTTTTGAAATAAAAATAAATCCTTTATGCATCTTTCAATCAATTTTAATAATTAATATTAGTGCTATCCATGCATATTCATAGGTGAATATGTACATGGAGTAATTAGAATATTTCTTTTAGATGCAAAAAAGGTGGAAATTATTTTTTTGGAATAACATAAAAATAAACTTTCTTCTTTCACAAAATTCTCAAAAATTTTACCATAACCTCCTTTGTATGGCTGACCATTTCTCATTTTTATCTTTCTTTATTTAACTTAAATTAACCCAATTAGATTCATAGAACTCTAATCTACACAATTTTCTAGATTCAAGAGAGTAAACAATAAAAAGAGTTTAATTAATCCTTTAGTTAATCTTTCTAGTATTAAGAAAGACTGGAATGTAAAGAAGAGAAGGGGGTGGCCTTTTCATCAAGGCATAGCATTTGAATTTAATTCAAACATTTGCAAAGCATAAAAATTAAGAAAACCATAGATTTTTCATTAAACAAGTAAGAAAATTAGCTTACATGGAGCTTGTAAGCTCTCATTTGGCTTGAGGGATTGAGGGTTCTACTCTTGTTTGACGCAAGAGTGGCCACCAATTCACTTTGGAGAGGATTAGGCAAAAAACAATTGAATTATTAAGAAATTCAATGTAGATGGCTCAGGACAGGAGTAGAGTAATAGTGCATAAACACCATTGAACTTTTACAAAGGGGGAGGCTTCTAATTATAGGAAAAAGTGAGCCTCTAACCAAGCAAAGTGATTTTAGAATTTTCCAGATCAATTTGGTCAAATTTTGACCATTTTTGGGTCAATTCAGCTTCTTCACTGAGTATCCCCAAAACTTCTTGATCGAAGTTCTGAATCTCATACTAGAATTCCTCGAATTCTATAACCTTGATCCACAGATCAATTCGAAGAGTCTCAAACTTAGTTTCAGATTTGGCGAGAGTTTTGAGTGTATTTTTCTAAACTGGTCACACCTTCTTTCCTCAAAACTAACGAAAGAGTTTGGTCTTGGTCATAGTTTGATTCAAGGTTTGAGTCGTCGGATAAGATTTTTCTTGATCTATCTTTCTCAAAAAGGTTTGATAATTCAATTACTATTTCACTGAATTTTTTTCTTTGAATATTCACTTAACTGATTTCTAAATTAGTTACGAATTCGAATGAGGAATAGATTAATCATTTATCTAAATATTTTGATCTCGATAGATTTCCTGAATTCTCTTTTTACAATCCGTGTGAATATAAAACGATAGAAATTTCTCTCTTAGAGTATTAAATTATTCATTTATCAAATACTCATAGAAATTAAACATAGAATTTAAGAGAATTATAATTTTGATATAAAAATTCTTTATGCATCTATTTATGCATAAAAAATAACTTTTGTGGGAATAACTCTTTTATTGAAAAAAATCCTTTTATGCATCTATTTATGCATAAAATCAAATTTAATAGGAATAACACTTTTAAAATAAAAAAAAATTCTTTATGTATAAAAATCATTTTTTTATAAAAATAACGCTTTTATAATAAAAAAATTCCTTTATGCATCTTTCTAAGCATAAAAATCAATTTCAATGAGAATAACACTTTTGATATAAAAAAAAATCCTTTATGCATCTTTCTATGCATAAAAATCAATTTTAATGAGAATAAAACTTTTGAAATAAAAATAATTCCTTTATGCATCTTTCTATGCATAAAAATCAAATTTGATGAGAATAACACTTTTGAAATAAAAATAAATCCTTTATGCATCTATCTATGCATAAAAATCAGTTTTAATACACTTTTACAAGTAAGAAAATTAGCTTGCATGGATCTTGTAAGCTCTCCTTTGGCTTGAGGGATTGAGGGTTTTACTCTTGTTTGAAGAAGCAAGAGTGGCCACTGGAGAGGATTAGGCCAAAAAAAATTGAATTATTAAAAAATTCAATGTAGATGGCTCATGACACGAGTAGAGTGACACTGCATAAACACCATTAAGATTTTACAAAGGGGGAGGCTTCTAATTATAGGAAAAAGTGAGTCTCTAACCAAGCAAAGTGATTTTAGAATTTTCCATATCAGTTTGGTCAATTTTTGACCATTTTTGGGTCAAATCAGCTTAGTTTTTGGATCTAGTTTTGAAATAGGAGAGAGGAGAGATGAAATATCTCATTTTATTGATTTAAAATTGGGGGTAATAATGAGAAAAAGGTGCCTACTTCATGAGGGGAGATTCCCACATTGAGGTGTCAAAATTCAGTTTTTTAATTCTTTTCTTTCGTCCTTAGTCCAATATTCATCTTATGTGAGCATTTACTCATTTTCGGGGGGGTTTTTCTTTTATTCTTCAATTTATCTCCTCCCTACATTTGGATTAGTCTTATTGGTCCCCATAGGAGCCTTAATCCAAATGTTTTTGAAAATCTAGACCCTTAGGCTAAGGTCTTTTCTGCACATTATAATTTATTTCTAATGCACCTTAGGAATTTCTTTTTGAACTTCTATTTTGGGAGAATTTATTTAAATAAGAAGGGATATTTTTCCATCCAAAGATATCTAAAAACTAAATTATCTCTCTCTAGAATATTTTCTCTCTCTAGACCAAAACAGATAGAAACAAGATCTGTTATAATTCTAAAAAGGGGATTGATTACAGGGGAAGAAACTGGACATCTTGAGGGCTTGGGGAGGAATCTTACATCCTACCCCACTTAAAAAACATGAGATGTCCTCATCTCGCAAACTAGAGGGGCAACTCTTTCCCTTAAGATCCAACTCATTATTCTGGGATTCCTTATAGTCTAGTCAACCCAACAGAATCTTGGGATAAAGATCCCTTATATAGAACTCATCTCATCAGATAACAATTCTTTCAGATTGTATCATTCATATCCTTATCTCGCAATAATGGTGCATTAGACCGAAATTTCCATCTGAACAGTCCTCCATGAGAATTTCAATTATACATATTTTTAATTTGTTATCCCTTAACTTGATCCACTAGGTAAAGTATTTTTAATTTGTTATCCCTTAACTTGATCCACTAGGTAAAGTATTAACAGTAGCAATCTGTCAGCACAATCCACTAGTCTCATAGTGATTTGTTGAAGTCATTATCGTCATTCCAGTTACGAACATCATCACAGGGACTCGTCCCATTCATCCTCATTGTGGTTTTGCTCAGCTTATCGCTTTTCAATCCAAAATTCAAGAGTCATCATTTTTCAATCAGAATCCAAATCAATTCATCAGTTCTCAACTAGAATTTTAAAATCATATCAACCACATTCGAATTCATCATCTGGATAGTATTTTTGCTTATAATTTCAAGGTCTTAGATTTACTCGTATATACTGCCAGTAAAGAGCTGTAGTTATACCCTTAATATATACGGGTAGTCACAGTCCTTGGAACTATAAGGTAAATACCATCATGTCTAGGCCTTAAGCAAGTCAGGGATTCCATACAATTGTGGTACTTCCATCTGAAGACCCAATCATCAATTTATGAATTTCATTCTGATTATCAATTTGTATGAATTTCATCACACAATTCCAACCTTTTACTGCTACTTCATAAATTTATGACATTTTTGGCTTCAAAATATAGCAAGAATCTTAATAAGAATATATATCTCTGATATATAAGATTTGTACCGGAAGGACACATATTGGCGATCTAAAGAACAAGAAAGAAAATTCAATAGGAGGATTGAGAGCGGAGTGTGCCCTATACGAAGGACTCCCATGGTCTCATACAAAAGATGGACAATTGAACCTATTATAGATTGAAATGCAGAGCTCACAATACCTGACAAGGAAGATGAGGATTTTCACAAAGATAGAGGAAAAAAATCGATGACACTTGAGATTTCAATATGATATAGTTTAGAGAATATTGGAAAGAATTGAAAAGCGCACATATTCTTCACCCTATGCATATTTCAAAAAACATTGGACACTCACTTTGGAAACATCTTATGGGTATGAAAGATACAGAGGTTGTGAGGGTGAATTTCAAGGAGTAAAACTATAAACCATCTTTAGTATGTCCTAAAATAGGAACGACAACTTATTAGCGTCGTGCACCACAGGTACTTACCAAGGACGAGATGAGCACAATCAATGATAGGAGGAGATTGATACGTACCCCGAGAGGCTATGGTGCATCATTGCAAAACATGTGTACTAGGGATGATAACAATCTCTCTAGCCTATTAAAGACACATGAATGGCATAACTTCCTAAAGGTAGACCATGGCTCTATCTTATTCTTGATGTTTATTAACTTATATGGATACTAACATCAAAGTTGGACTATTTGCAACATATCTTGCCACTTGTACTTCATGGATGCTAAACGTAGGGCATTTGAGATATCATATACCGTTTGGGGTCGCTTACAAGGTACTTCTCCTCCTTCAAAAATATCTCTAGGATTCTTCTTTGCAATTCAAGTTTATCGATCGGTGTTTTATTATTTTCCAAGTGGATCACATCAAAGGAAATAGACACTCGGGAGATTCCAAAAAAAAAGTTGGAGTGTATAGTGCTCCTATGCACTATGAAAAAAGAGTTTCCTGTGTCCTATTTTGACATCCAAGTCCATGTGCTTGTCTATATTGTTGAGGAGGTGGAGCTTGCTAGAGAGTTGCAAGCACGTGATGGATGTTTTGGGTTGAAAGATTCATGGGAGTCGAGAAGGGTCTTGTGAATTAGAGGGAAGGCCCAAGGATCTAGGGTAGAGGGATGGTTGCATCATGAGTGCATGTACTATCTCTCTGAGTACTTGTAGCTTGTTCATGAGGAAGTTCCCCCTATTTGGAAGATAGAAGAATCAAGATAATTATTAGACGAGGTGATATATGGAAAGAGACTCTATGTCTTGATCATCGACGATGAATGAGAGAATTTAAGTGTTTTCATTGATCTACAATCTAGAATGTATGTAAAAATGGATCAAAGAGCGTGCCAAAGAATGGAAAGCAAAGAATGGAAAGAGACTATGCAAAGAACATCGAAGAGGCAATAGGTGACCCCCACCATGTCAATGACATGGATAGAAGAGAGGATAAAAAAGGTGCAAGAAGAAGGTGCACAAGTTACATGTCAGGAGTTCAAGCTCAGTTTTGGGTGTGACAAGGAGGTAAGATGTGGCATGTCCCACAGTTCTAGTATTCTATGTGTGTGCTTTTGTGATGTTAATATTCTCTACACTTTTGATTTTAAGTTCGGGCATATAGAAGTATGTGGGCCTAAGAATAACATCTTTGAGTCAAAAGGTTTGTGACGTTAACATTCTCTACGCTTGTGATTTTAGGTTTGGGCATATAGAAACATGTGGGCCTATGAACAACATCTTGGAGTCAAAAGGTCTGTGATGTCAATATTCTCTATGCTTGTGATTCTAGGTTTGGGCATATAGCAGTATGTGGGCCTATGGAAAACATCTTCAAGTCAAAAGGATTGATGGTATGCATCTTACTCATCAAGACTCATGCACACAAACCTTATTGATTAGACAAGCTAGGTTATGTAGAGAGAATATACAAAGTTAATTATCATTTTATGAAACGGGTATTGTCATTCTAGAAATTTATTCACTCTCTCACATGTTGGTGTATTTGGTGCAAATTCGCGAACATGTTTATTATAGGTCATTTTGAAGGTTTGTAGGTTTCGTACACAATACAGGCAAAGATGCTACCATGAAAAGAGAGCTCATGGGTTTTTGGTCTATCAACTCCTCCATGTTGCTACAAGTAAGAAAATAACCTTACCTTCTTCCAATGCATTCTGAAGAAGAATTCTTTTACAAGAATGCAGATGGAAATCCATGGTGGAAAATTATGCACGCCAATCCTCAAGGTTGATAGATTTTTTATAGCACATTGGCCACCTTGCTCAATCATAACAACCATATTGATATTCAAGAAGATACATCATTGGTCGAGGAGGAGTACACACATCTCGACCTCATCGTGATGGTGATAATTCAAGGAGAGAGACCATGATCATCTAATGTGAATGAGGAACAAGAGGAGGACACCGAGGACGAGAGGGACAAACACCTACCTGCATTGGCCGTTGAGTAGGTAACTGAGCTTGTAACATCAACTTTCCCTATACCACCTAGGCTGGACCTAGCAAAAGAAAAACTATAAGAAGCTAGAAAGGACAATGATGAACCACTCTTTTACATTGACATTTTTCCCGAGTCTTGTCCTTGAAACTTAAGTATAATCCTACTTATCCAATAATTCCCCTAGCTTCAATGTGTCACATGCTTTCAAAGCTTTGAAACATCACGATTGAAACATCATGATGATTAATGTGTCACATGCTTTCAAAGCTTTCAGGTAAAGAATAGAGAGGACTACTGGTTTTGGTGTTCATGTGACACATTCCCCTCTGTTAGACTGTTGAACTTGAAAATCTAATTGGAAAACTTGAAACACCACTCACCTGTCTGTGGAATCCGTTTTCATAGCATTTCCATCTTTCATTTTGTACATCCTGAGGTGATGATGGAGCCACTTTCGTCTTCTTATGTGGAAGATAACACCTTTTTGATGCCAGTTCAAGCCCAAAACTCTATTTTCTCCTACGATGATGGATGCCAATCTTTTCGAAGAAACTCATGGGTAAATCTTGTATGCCTTGCAGATCCAAGATTCTTGACTAACTACTAGGATTAATACCCGAGGGGTTCACCTCAAAAATTGTTAGTGTACCACATGAGTTCAACAGGAGGGGTTTTTTAATTAGATACATTGAGAAAAATTAACACGATTACATTAATAGGAGGGGTTTTTTAATTCAACTTTAGAAAAAATTCATTTAGTTCATAAGTAAAGAGGGGTTGTTTTATTGGGGAAAATTTTTTAGTTAAGGGGTTTTTTTAATACCTCTTAAATGCACGTGATACCTAGGGTTTTCTAGTAGTGCACCCCCCAAGGATGAATACTATACTGATGGTTGGTATAGCAACAGGAATAGTGGTTGTACAACATGTAGAATGGTTGGTACAGTGACTGGTACAGCAAGTACAAGGGTTAGTATAGTAGGTACAATAGTTGGTACAATAGGCATAGTGGCTAGTACAAGAAGTACAAGGGCTGGTACAACTGGTATAATTCTTGGTATAGCACTTACAACAAGTACAAGGGTTGGTACACCATGTGTGTTGCTAGTACAATCATTATAGTGGAGTGGCTGCTATAGTAGATACAACAAGTACAAGGATTGGTACAACTAGAATAGTGGGCTGGTACAACTGGTATAATGGCTGATACAACAAGTATAGCAAGTACAAGGGCTAGTCTAACAATTACAGTGGCTAGCAAGCATAGTAAAATGACTAAATACCCTTGGCTTCAGTATTTCTTGTCATAGGGGACTATAGTGAGAAAGATAAAAGATCAAAGGTGGGGACCACACTAACCAACAATTTATATGGCCTCTGTGCGGTGGTCGGCTCTGCCTGAGGAGGTTGTTGCCCTGCTGGACTTTTTCTGCGATTAGCATAAAATGCTTGGTTGTTTGATTTACACCTGCCTGCGATTACTGTACTGCTGTCTATCAAGTTGTATGGCTAGTGGGTTGCTGGCGGACTAGTTTTCTGGCCTAGCTGACCCAATCTGCCATGGCCAACAGGCCTGGTTGAGTGTGTCACCTAAGCCCACCAAAGGGTTTGGATATCCTTTGCAAGGATAGCCCACATTGGGGCTACTATGCTGGGGTTTAACCTTAGGGTTGGCCCCTTCTATATGAAATAAGTCTAAAAATTCCTAATAATTCATCTATGTCTATGGTTGACATCTACATGTACCTGTATAATTAATTCTCCAAGTGGATTAAGAGGACTAACACTTGACTCACCTCTAAGGCTCAAAGACGTACTTACATAGCTTGTGCTTGACTATCGCGAGAGGACTGAGGGCCACCTTAAGGCATCAACAGCTACAAGGCTCTAATATTGCTCTGCCTCAGTCCAAATCTTCTTACCAAAACTAATATTTCAGTGGATTGGATAGCTCTAGCTTCTTAAAACACTGTCTTTATGGGGCAACTAGCTGACTGGAAGCATTCCTAGTACAATTGGGGATTGCTCAGCTTTGATGATGCTCAATCTTGCTTAAAATAATTTCAATGGAAGATTACAATAAGGAATCTATCCGACCTTGCCAATGGCTTGAATGTATCACGTGACAAGTTAAATGGCCAGCTACTACTGCCAGAGCTTGGAGCTCTTCAGTTACTTTTAAGCATGGAGCTCTCCCAAAACGAATTTTCAGGAATCATTCCGGGAAGTCTAAGCAGCTGTGTTATGCTCAAGACCCTAGATCTCTCTTCAAACCTTATCATTGGAGTTATACCGGACTTTTCTGGACTCGTTTAGCTCCCTTCTCAATCTAAAATCCCTCAACATCTCTCACAACATGTTGCAAGGAACCATTTTCGGTCTCTCTTTCTGAGCTTCCCAAACTCCAATACCTCAATGTCTCCTACAACAAGCTGGCAGTTTGGATTCCTGATAGCCCCACTTTTTAGATCTTCTTTGGAAACCGAAGCTTGTGCAGGGATGTTATACAAAAGCCTTGCTTACCCTCTTCAAATAGGATATTAGGTAGGATTGAAAAAGGGTTTATCATTGTGTCATCTTTCCTAATTTTTTATGGTCATCATGGGTATCGAAATTTTCTATCTACTCAGAAAAGGTAATTCCTAGAGCGTTGTGTAAGTGATGGCCCTATAAGCAACGTCGCTTAAGCAACACGTAGCAGTTTGCTGGCATTGCTAAATGCGTCATTTATACAAGGCATAATAATCCGTCTCTTATGCGACTCCCACGGTGATAAGCTTTGCAACACGGCTTTCTCACATATAAAATGTGTCGCTTAAGCAACGCTCATTATTGCTTAAGCATCATGTTTGGAAAAATGTGTCATTTTGGGCCCGTCACGTGCTAAGAGGGGGGTTTGTTGTAGATGTAGGTGATAGATCCTACATCCATTGAGATGGCTTGTCTCAATTTTGTAAGATTCCTCCCTCCAGCTTTTGAGGTGTAAAGGTGTAAGAACCTCCCCTTCTGTTCTTGTAATTATTCCCCTCTTTGAAATAGAATAACGATCTTGTTTTCCCTGATTTGGCCTAGAGAGAGAAAATGTCTAAAGAGAGATAATCCAAAATCGAGATATCTTTGGATATAAAAATTACAAAGTGTCGCATAAAAAAGGATGGCACCACTATTGCGGTTTCTCCTCGACATGGTAATCTCTTTGAACTTTCATTGAATGAGGATGTTGCAAATGTTGTTATAACTCTAGGAGATCTGGATTGTAAGCTATAGCATCATCGGTTTGCTCACTCTAATTTCTCAAAGCTTCTTGATATTCATTGTCATGATCTTGTGAGAGGTATGGACCTCAAATCTCACTTGCATATGGGGATATGTGAATATTGTGCTGCTCTAGGCAAACATCATCGACGTAAGCCATTTCCAATGTCTACAAATATTCATTCAAATAATCTTTTGGATCTCATTCATACTGATATTTGTGGACCCTTTCCTCCATCCAAGTGTTGCTACCATTACTTCATTACTTTTATTGATGATGACTATTCATGGTATACAAATGTCTTTTTGCTAAGACATAAATCAGAAGCATTGGACACATTTAAGAGGTACCAAATATCTGTGGAGAATCACACTGGTCGAAGAGTCAAAATTCTTCGGAGTGATAATGGTGGTGAATATATTTCCAACTTATTTCATGGATCGTTGCATCAACCACGGCATCCACCATGAGTATACCATTCCATATTCTCCCCAACAGAATGGAGTTGCAGAGCAAAAGAATCGTACAATTTTGAATGTAATCAGATGGATGCTTATTCATTCTGGATTATCTCGCTCTTTTTGGGTAGAAGTAGTATTGACAGCCGTTTTTGTTCAAAATCATCTTCCAACTACTGCACCTTCTGGTAAGATTTCAATCACAACTTGGACAGACCAAACTCCTTCTGTTGCACATTTCAAAGTCTTTGGGTGTATTGCTTATATTAATGTCCCAAAAGAGAAACGACACAAGCTAGAACCTTCAGGTTTGAAGGTCATTTTTATTGGTTATTCTGACAATTCAAAGGGTTACAAGTTTTACAATCCAAGTTCTCAAAAGGCAATTGTTAGTCGAGATGCTATATTCAATGATTGATGGGAGGTTTGTGGTCCATAGATGATGCTAATGATACAAAAACATTACTTCTTTTCCTTTTCTACTTTTATACAATGATTTTCATGGTAACACTCTTTTGATGGATATTGGAGACAAGTCTATTGATGTTCATCCTACAGTTTCAAAGAAGACTGCTACACAGATCTTGATATCTATATTGATCTTCCTATTGAACTTGAGCACGGAGCACGGTGCAAATCATGTATATGATGATGATCTTGAAACTTTTAATCATGTATTGGCTGTTTGTGAAGATCCTTCAACTTATGCAGAAGCTATGTCCTCTCCACAAAAGGAACAATGGAAGGAAGCCATGGAAGCTGAATATGAGTCTTTGATCTCGAGAGGTACATGGGTTCTTACCAATCTACCTTCTGATTATACTCCTATCAAATGTAAGTGGGTTTACAAGACTAAAACAAAGGAAGATGGATCCTATCAAATGTAAGTGGGTTGACAAGACTAAAACAAAGGCAGATGGATCCTTTGATAAATTCAAAGCTCGTTTAGTTGCAAAGGGATACTCACAAATTGTAGGGATTGACTTTCATGACACTTTTTCACCCGTAGCTAGTAGTACAAGCATTGGAGTACTACTAGCTTTTGCAACTCAGTTTGATTTGGAAAATACATCAAATGGATGTTAAGACGGCTTTTCTTAATGGAGACTTAAAGGAGGAAATATATATGGAGCAACCTGAAGGATTTACAATTCTCGGAAAGGAACATCTTGTATGCCAACTCCACCGTGCTTTGTATGAACTAAAACAAGCTTCACGATCATGGTACATCAAGATTGATCAATTTCTCACATCTCAGGGATTTGTTTCTTGCTTCTCTGATCCAAATCTTTATATCAAGTGCAATGTGGATAACCATTTTGTGATATTGGCCCTTTATGTTGATGACACTATACTTGTGTCTAATAATCTATCTTTCATGCAACAAGTAAAAAAGGTTTTATCCTCAGCCTTTGATATGGTGGATCTTGGCGACATCCATTCATGCCTTGGTATTCAAGTTGAAAGGTGTCGTTCACAACAATGGTATTTTGTTTCTTCGTCAAACAAAGTTTATCCAAGATATTGTTCAAAAGTTTAGATTGGCTACTGCACATTCGATAAACGCTCCTTGTCTTGCAAGCTCTACTAGGAGTACTTCTGCAAATATTCAAGCTAAATCATTAGCTTTAAATCAACCCTATTCTAATCTTGTTGGTTGTCTTCAATTTGTGGGCATGACCACTCGTCCTGATATTCTATTTGCTACAGCAAATCTGTTAGGACAATACTTGCCCTCTCCATCTACAAAACATTGGTCTCAAGCTAAACGTGTTTTGAGGTACTTGAAGGGCATTGCAGATTTCAGACTTGTATATCGCCGTCAAGAAGACATATCTTCATCAACTTCTCTTAATCTTTTGGGTTATTCAGATGCTGATTGGACAAGCTCTAACTTGTCCATGTGATCCACCAGTGGTAATTGCTTCTTTATCAATGGTTGTTTGGTATCTTGGGCTAGCAAGAAACAACACGGTATTGCAGCTTCTACTACAGAGTTCGAATATGTAGTTGCATCTTTAGCGGCTCGTGAATTGGTCTGGCTTTGACAATTGCTTGCTGATATTGGTCATTCTCCTTCCTCAAGCAAAACTCTTAGATGTGACAACCAAAGTGCTATTAGTCTAGCCAAGGACTTTGCGCAACATAGCAAGTCCAAGCATATTGCAGTTCATTATCACTATGTTCGACATGAAGTAAGGAAAGGAGCAATAATGGTATAACATTGTCCAATTGATCAAATGATTGCAGAAATTCTCACCAAAGAACTCCATGAAGCTCGGTTTACCCTTTTGCGATCAGAACTTGGAGTTGCGGTGGCCTCTCTTTTTGGAGATTAGCACATCTCACGTCATGTCAATTTTGTCCAGACTTGTACATAGCCTATAGACTTTAGGACACTTCACACATTACTTCACATCATGCACATTTATTCTTTGTACTTTGTATATAGAAGTACATTGCACATGGACTTTAAGGTGGCATTGTACATTTATATGTAGGAGCTCAGGTTGTTCCCTTGTGCTCCCAAGGGTTTTTTTACTCGCAGTTGGAGACCTTTATTTGAGTGGGGGTGTTGGAGCTATTTATAGCTAGCCCTAACTCACTCTAGGTCTTGCCTATATATATAATATGATTCATTCTTGTGGATCGTATGTGGTGTCTCTTGTCTTGTCTCTCTCCCTCTCTCAACACATCTCGCGTAGCAAGATCTCGGCCGAGGTCTTGACCAGCCTCAGTTCGATTTAAATAGTGAGATTCTGGTATGGTGGATGAGGGACCAAGGAGGCATCCTATGAGTGAAGTGCTAAGTGACTTGCAAAGGAGCCTAGAGGCTGCTGACCATACGGTGCTCGGGCTCTGGGGGTTGCCGAAGATATCCACACATGCATCGGGGAAGAAAATGGAACAAGATGTTAGAGTTGTTTTCTGAACTTGGGCATGGATTTGGTTGATTGGCCTCAACATGGATGAATCCATGGCTCTTTTATATGGATCTATTGGTTGATCTTTCTTGGTTGATCTTGCTGACCTTCAACAGAGAGTCCATCTGGATTTTCTTAAGTGAATATATTTTCGGGTACTATGAGCTAGGAAATATTGAAAAGACCCCTGAGTGGACAGGTGGTGAGCATTCTAGTTACCAATGATGCCATAGTAGGTACACCGATGAAGGAATGTTGCAAATTGGAACTCAAGCTAGATATTTTGGAGGATTATGAACATTGATACTATGGTTTCAATAAAAGATTGATTTAAAGATAGCTGAATCTATGAAACATGCAATTTTATATTGGGTGTATAAGTGGTGTGACTATCTTGAAGTTTTCTTGAAGCACCTGCTAGGGGGCCTAGGAACTCTAGTGGATCCCTAAAATGAGACTCAATTCTGTTAAGTTACGATAGCTGAAGTAAATCTTGGATAGTCCTTGTTCTATGGAAAAGAATCAACGATTGTGCCTCTTGACGAGAAAAAAAGCATTGGTCTTTATGATCCAAGTGCAAGTCTCTTCCCTTGATCGGACCATGTGACTTACAGGTTCGATCGGATCAGTTTGGTTAGTTAAGAATCTTGACTCCATTAGTATAGATTTTCCCGGAGGAATCGCCCGTGATTTTTAGGCGAGGGAAGTTTTTTTCGGGTTCGGTTTTGGAAGAACCGAGGGATTAGTCTCTTGTCCGGATATCCGTGGGCGAGGCCCCGAGTGAGAGGCTCTGCTCTCTATGCAAGAAGTGCTACTTCCACTACTAGCACCCCCGAATTCGTTGCACGGAGGGGGCAGAGATCTTTCAAATTCTATTAAGGTAGTGTGTATGATCGAGGTAAAGTTTCCTAGAACAAATCCCACTAGCCAATTGCATCGGGTGGTGCATTTGGTTGATGAAGTGGCACTTTGTGGTTAGAGAGCCTAATCAAGAGGATTTTTGCTTAAATGTAGACTATTGTTTATTTTTCTTAATTACTTAACATACGTAGGTTAGCATTGTTAGATAGAACCCTAATCTATCAAAAAACCTATAAAAACCATAAACTCTCTCTTAACGTTTATTAATTACCATTAATCTATTGGTTAGTGTGATTAGTGAACTTAAGGAGGGAAAAAATCAAAAACTTGAGCCTAATTTGTTGTAATTAGGTTAATTCGAGTGGGATTATGTTCTAAACATGTGCCTTCACCCAAATACATGTTTAGTTCACTCCCATTAGGCCTTAATTAGCATTAATTAGGTTTCATTTTTCTAATTTTCTCTTTTGAGGAGTGGGTTAATTAGAGACTTAATTAGAGGGATTAATTAGGGACGATCAAATCTTTGGATTAGTCTAAACATTGCTAATCAACCTATCAAATCCCTATCCCTAAACTCCTCACCATTTAGGAGTAATTAGAGGTAAAAGAAGAGGATTAAAAGGTGAATAACAGTGGGAATAAGAATATTAATTATAAATTAGGTTAGAGTGCATCTAAATTATTCAAAATTCAATAATTTAGAGGTAGCCTCTAGCTTTAGCCTTTTCTTACCTACCTTCCATTAATGAGGGCATCTTAGTTGTCTCCCACTCACTTCCCTCCAAATTTGAAAATCAAATTTAAATTTCAAACTTGCCATGGTTGTTTATGCCTAAGGTCACAGGCGTATGCTTCTAAGCATACAACCATACCAATCCAAAAAATAAACTTTTTTTTAAAAAAAAAGTTTGCCACGATCATACCTTCCTTAGCCACATGGTTGTACCAACCTAGGTGTACAACCATACCAACCTAAGCATATGAACGTACCATCATAGAAAAAAAACCAAACAAAAATTCATGTTCGTACCTTAGCCACCACGGTCATACCAACTATAGCCACGGCCATACTAACCTAAGTGTATGGTTGTACCAACCTAAGTGTACAGGAGTTTCTTCCCTGAAAAAAAAAGTAAAAATAATTGCCACGACTGTACCTTACATAGCGATGGTCATAAAAACCTTAGCTATGGGGTGTATAAACCTAAGCGTATGGACATACCTTCCTTGGGAAAAAAATTACCACGATTGTACCTTCCTTAGCCCCATGGTCATACCAACCTAAGCATAGAGATGTACCTTCCCTGAGTTTTTTTAGTTTTTTATTTTTAAATTTCCACGATCGTACCTTCCTTAGCCATGGCCGTACCAACCTACCTTCCTTAGCCATGTAGAGACGTACCTTCCCTACACACCATGGACACCTTTCGGGCATGGTTACATGCCCCCATTGCCTCCATTTCATTCTGTGGTGCCCTGGCCCTAAATGCACATTGAGATGTGGTCACTATGCCACAGGCCTCGGATGGATGTGCCGTTTGACTAATAGGCCCCACAAAATATATCCCCCATTTCTCAAATGGTTGTCTTACAATGATGGGGGTTAGCGGCATCTTGTCCCTTTATTGTGGGGGATAGCAAAACGTTGACATTCTTTGCATATTTTGACAAATTATATGGCATCTTTGAATAATGTAGGTCACCATAGTCCTACTAGAAGAACTTTTTGAGCGGTGATTTCTCCAGCAAAATGCCCACCAACTGTCCCTGAATGAGCTTCTTCTAGTATGGTGACGAACTCATCCTCTCTAACGCATCTTCTAAGTATGATATCTTTTCCTAGCTTATAAATCTCTCCTATAATCAGTTGATAAGGTGAAGCAAGTTTGATAATCCATCACATTTTGTCTTTGTTCAAAGGTATTTCCTATGGAAACCCATAAGCTAGATACTCCCAGATTTCTTCACTCCATTCGGGAACTTCCATTTCTAACTTAAATAAAAAAGCATCAGGAAGATCATCATCAACACCAGTTTGCTGGTTTATATTCCTGAAGAGTCACTCCAATAAAAGTATGAATATGGTCTTGAGACCACTATTCAAGTGGATGTGAACATGTTCAAGCCAACTTCTCTTGATGACACGCAATCTCTCTTGCTCATGATTCCAAGCACAAGAAAGGTTTTCCTCATCAATCACCTCACACTGGTCAATATGCTTCTCCACCCAATCGACAATCTTCTTTCATATGGGGAATCAAAGTTTCACATCTTCTTTTTGATGCCCTCAATTTTATCAATCTCCTTCACAACAATGGCATCCATGGAATGGTAATTTTGGTACTGGTAGTAGCAATGCATGCACTCTTTCCAATTCAAATGTAAAGAAAAATTTTAATGCTACCACCCTAAGTAATGTACACCCTAAATCCACTTCTAGTCACACTAGTAATGCACCCACTCCTTGCCCTACCCAACCTCGTCTCGAGGTAGTAATGTGCCTACATTCTTTAAGTGTCATCGAGCCAAAAAGTGTACTTTTCATCCTACTCAAGTGGCACAATTTCACAATATCAAAGACGACACATACATATGATGGTGATGGTGATACGGCTCTGGATTGGACAAAAGATCAACTCAATAATGAAGAAGTGGGTACGCAAAGAGAATGGGCAGGTCCTTCAATATTCACTCCTCACTCTTTGCTTCGTATATGAAAGGATCTATTAATGGAAACGATGTCACTATTTTGCATGATGATGGTAGTATGCATGATTTTATTTCTGAAAAGGCAGTTCGTAGGTTGCATTTGGAGACTCATCCTTCATGTTATAAGGTTAAATCTGCATTTCAAGGCACACGCTACATGGGAACTCATAAAGTTTATGACCTTGAGATATAAATTGGACCTTATAAACAAAAACAAAAGTTTCTCATTGCACCTTTGCATTCTAGTGATATCATCCTTGGTATGCCATTTAGACATGAATTTAATCCACATTTTGATTATTCCATGCATACTATGGATTTCACACATAATGGTACTCTCATGCAATGGTGATTGTTCTCTTGAGATGTATCCATTAGTATCCCATACCCAAGCTAAATGTGCACTTTAGTAGCTATCACGTGTATACACGATTTTAGTTAATGAAGTGCAAGTATATGAAAATAATATCACTCCTTCTCAGAAAACATTCATGGAGCCTAGGTTCCAAGATTGTTTTGCAGACAATTTACCACTACCTTACCTCTTGAAGACCATACTATTATTCCGGGTAGCGAACCACCTCATACAGCTCCTTATCATACAAACCCTCTTCAACAAAAAGAAATAGAACTCCAAATTAGAGAATTATTAGACAAGAAATTTATTCGACCTAGTAGTTTTCCTTTTGGCGCACCTGTTCTTCTTGTTGAAAAGAAAAATAGGACTTACCAAATGTGAAAGGCCCAATTTGAAGGGGCCTTTAGCACGCACATTGTACACAAATGTGGTCTAATGGTGGTGACCAAACTTTGAAAAGTTAGGGTGACATCGACATATACAATCTTGCAAAGTTTGGTCCACCATTCTCTATCACTCTTGCAAATTTGGTCACCATTCATTAGACCACATTTAGACATCAAAAGATACAAATTACAATGAGAAAAATTGAGACACCAATAAGATAATAATTAAAATGTAAAGTACAACTCTCAATGATATCAAAATAGCTCTCAGAACATCTAATATGCTCTTATGCTAATCTACATGAAGCTGATAGAGAGATTGAGCGCTACTTTTGCAACTCTGAGAACTCGATCAAGGCGAAGATTAATTGCAATCACAACATGAGAAAACATGTAGGCCTTGCAATCAACCTCGTACTCCTAGAATTGAATATATCTCCCATGCTTGGGAACCTCTTGATAATAGTAACCTACCACAACCATATTATGTGTATCAAATTGCATCCCATCACCATGCATGGCATCCTCGTTGAGAGTGCTCTTTCAACATAGAGCATCTCAACAAATAGTAATCCACGCGATCCTCATTGCCATCAGGGGAAATGAAAACAAAGACATCATCCATGGTCTATAAATTAATAAGCTTGTCATATTCAATGACAACATGGCGGTAGCATCAAGTGTCGTAGGTGCAACATGCATAGGATGCTCACGTATAATCACTCACTCAATCCAAGGATCCGCCTAGGCGCACATGACAGTCACCTCAATCACACTCAATACGTGCTTCATAAAAGCATGAAAGCTGCCATGTGAAGATAGTGGGGTCACTGCTCTGTGAGGGCATCTCAATGGACTGGAAGCCCAAAGTGCCTAGTGTTGAAATATACAAGTGAATAGGGTGTGTACGAGAACAAGCCCTTCGCAAGAGGATGTAAAAGAGAATCTATAAATGAGTGAGAAGCTGTGAAAAGGTGAGAAGTATCTACTGGGAGAGAATAAAGGGTAGCATGAGAAGATTTAGGAGGTTTGGAGATATTCTGTGAAGAGGTGGAGAGAATCAAGCAAAAGAGGTGGAGTGAATCAAGAAGAGATCAGTGGAATTAGATGCTTGGATGTAAACTCTATAAATTAAGGCATTGGCCTAATGAGAATTTGCTGGTTTTTTATTATCCATGCCTACATTAAGCTATCAACTATTTGCTCACTAATCACGTCTTAACATCATCTAATCTCTTTGTTAATGATGTTGATTCTAGCATTTGATCCACCATAGCTCATCACATTGCTGTAAATTTAACATGGTATCAAAGCCTAGCTTAGAATCCATCAAATTTATGAGCCCATTATCTTGCTACTCACCTAGCTAATCAGGATTAGTAGATAATCAAGTTTTTACCTCTTTTTTTCAAGAGCTTCTGTACCCCCAGCTGGTGGAGGGGCTTGATCTCCCTCCAAGCTTAACAATAGGATTTAAGCCTTTAGCCACACATAGCCACAAGCTCGAAGCTTCAGCCCATCAAGACAAATCATCAAACTGCTGCGCAGAGCTACAGATTTTTATATTTTTTCAGGTGCCTTTTTTCTGAAGAAGGGAAATGGAGATCTTGTTGCACTAGATACAATGGGTCTAATTCCTCTTGGCCCCAAGGGTTTTCAAGGGTGCTCTACAAGCTCATGAAGATAGTTTTTGATTTCATTAAGTCTATAGTGAGATCCAAGCTCCCCATCAAATATGCATGTGACTTTGGTAAAGCAAAGATTAAGCATTCAATGTTTGGTCAAATCTTGTGTTTCTTGGCTTAATCCTCTACTAGACTAATTGCTATTAATGGCCTTAAAAGGGGTTGAGCTCATTTGAACTCTAAGGCCCCAAGTCTGGACTCCCCACATACTCTGTTTTCTACACACAAAACAGAGGATTATTTTGCTAATTAGTGATTAATAAGCACTAATCATTATATTTTGGTGCAATTGAGGGTTCAAATTAACTATTGGGTATCTGATACAGATCCCTATAACTGCATATTACAATTCAGAGATGCTTTGATACTCCAACCATTCAGTACAGATTTGTTATCCTTGGTTTAATGTAATTTTTGGTGAATTTATGCTGATAAATCTGTTGTAATCATCACCTAAACACTAGATTAAGTTGTAAAAGGATAGACACTGCCCTTGAATCTTGAAATTGGATCAAGAGGTAAAACCCCCTTCACATCATCATGAGCACAGCACAAGAGATAGCCAAATTTAATGGGGAGTAGTTTTATACATGGCAAACAAAAACCATGTATCTGTTCATGAGGAAAAATCTGTGGGGGCTAGTTGAGGAAAGAGATGAATGCCCAGAGGTGACTGGGAAAAATGAGTAGAAGAGCAGGAATGAAAAATCATTAGGACTTATCGCACTTAGTTTAAATGATGAGATCATTCATCACATCACAGGGATACAATGGGTAAAAGATGCATGGGATGAACTCAATAAATTATTTGGCACTCAAGCAAAAAATTCAAAGATAAATCTGTTAATGCAATTCTACAAAATTGGATATGAAGGAAAGTGAACCTTTAATCACACACTTGAACAAATATAAAAGCATTAAGCAATAAGCGCCATTGGCAAAAAGGTAGAAGATGATGAAGCACTAGCAGTGCTTCTCAAGAGTGTGGACAAAGGTGAATATGAAAACATTGTAGCAACATTAAAAAATGTACCTGAATTGAAGTTTCACAAGATAGAAGGAGCTCTACTAGAGCAAGAGACCAGGGTCAAAGAGAAGAAATGGCTGGACTCAACAGCTAGAGAAGAAATGGCTGGACTCAACAGCTAGAGAAGAAAAAGCATTCTTCACCCGAGGAGGATTCTCTCGAGGACGAGGACGAGGAAGAGGCAGAGTAGGAGGAAGGACCTTCACTTGCCACAACTTTGGAAAGCCAGGACACATGGCAAGAGACTGCTACAGCACACCCAGTGGAGAAGGAATGACATCGGCAAACTTCATGGAGGCTCTTAAGGAAGTGGAGTCAGATCATCTTTTCTGAGAGGGAGAGAGAGAGAGAGAGAGAGAGAGAGAGAGAGAGAGAGAGAAACCCCACAACCCAATGTAACCTGCCCCAACAGAGTAAACCCACCTCTGAGCCATCCATTATGTAGGCCATGTGGTAGTTGTATGTGTGAGCACTTTAGTCAAGGTCAAGGGCACTTGTAGTAGCCTTGGACACATAGAGACAGAGAGTGTGAGCGACTATGAGTTTAGGGACTTGAGGCACTGGTCCCGGACTACCAAGTAAGAGGGAAACTTGGTATAGGGTCCAGGTGTGCTAGGAGTATTCACTTGAGGGGAGGTGTTGAAATATACAAGTGAATAGGGTGTGTGCGGGAACAAGCCCTTAGCAAGAGGCTATAAAAGAGAATCTGTAAATGAGTGAGAAGCTATGAAAAGGTGAGAAGTATCTATTGGGAGAGAATAAAGGGTAGCATGAGAAGATTTAGGAGGTGTAGAGATATTCTGTGAAGAGGTGGAGAGAATCAAGCAAAAGAGGTGGAGTGAATCAAGGAGAGATCAGTTGGATTAGATGCTTGGATGTAAACTCTATAAATTGAGGCATTGGCCTAATGAGAATTTGTTGGTTTTTGATTATCCATGCCTACATTAAGCTATCAATTAATTTGTTGGTTTTTGATTATCCATGCCTACATTAAGCTATTAGTTAATTGCTCTCACTAATCACATCTTAATCATCATCTAATCTCTTTGTTAATGATGTTAATTCTAGCATTTGATCCATGCCTACATTAAGCTATCAGTTAATTGCTCACTAATCATGTCGTCTACCAATCTATGTGTGCCACCTATAAAGCCAATAGAACTACCTCAAAGACTTGAATTTACCACCACATCCATTAAACCAAATCCACCACTCATGCCATGTGACTCCACGATCCATCATAAATGCATCGTGGAACAGAGAAAAAATTATGTACAAAGTGTGCATCATGCGAGTGATCATCACTGGTACTCCATGACACTGATATAAGCCTCAGGGTACTGGCAACTCCATACAAGTGTATCTTTGCATGGCAATAGCTAGTAATATGCACCAAATAAGCCACTTTAAGTGCAATACATTTTTATCTTAATACAATGGTCAAAAGTGATCTATTACATCACAAACCAATCAAGGATATTATACCTACTCTGAAAAGTAGTACTCAGATTGTATCTCATGGTAGAGTGAGAATGTATAGGTCTTAGCAAAGTCCACTATTGAGATAACCACACCGATGGGAGACTACTCCTAGCTTGCATCAAACTGATTGTCCTGCCACTTGGGCACAATGGGTGTGTCGTATATAAGGGTAGATGTGCTCTCTAAATGTAGTACTGAACAATGAACATGGAGTATGTTTCTCCACGAGATGCAACCTCCTGGATTTTCCCCCACCATCGAGCGGGTGCACTACATACTCATATTTCTCCCAATGCACTACATAAATGTCACTAATATCCCCCCCAGCATAGATAGCACTGCCAACCCCCCCACATGCACCACACGTCCCCTTGACACACGAAACGCCATGGTATAAGGCATCGGGCTCATGTGGACACAAAAAAGAGTGTATGAAATTAGGCCTCCCATTGTTCCCACTCATCAGGGAACGAACCACATCATAGTAGAGTGAAAACTCCACATGGTATCGGGAACAACATGTGTCATGTCGATGGGAGTAGTGCACAAACCATGGATTGTATCGTTCAAAAGATCTTTGGCCAATCTTGAGGTGAGGGTGTGCCTCCACAAACTGAGTATAACTTGGTTTGACTCCCCGTGTTCGATGAACGCACCCTTTGATACTCTTTTTCTCAATGCTTTCTTGAACATTGGCGAAGCTCTCCCAAAAGCTCTCCCAAAACCTAGGATCACGACCACTAAAAGCCCACAATACCCCAACATTATCCACACCTAGACTTTGCCTCCTCAAAGAACCATCTTAAAGAGTGCATGGTGCTATGTGAAGAATGTGGGAGGTAGCTCTATATATGGGGTCTACATATATGGCTACTACAATATCAAGATGAGAAGCCAATGCATCCAAGGTACTCCTCTTCTTAATGGATGCATATGAAATACAAACACTATTAAGAACATGAACACCATCTCTCCTCTCTTAACGCTCATCAATCCTAGCAATAGCCCTAGGTTAGGATGGTCAATAAGGGATGTGAGAACAACAGATTGTGACAAGAGAGTGAGATATTGGAAAAAGTTACGAATGATCTTGGACACATGATGATGTATGGCTGGCTTGCCTATGGTGGCTTTTATATTCACACTCTCACTAGGAGGACGAGGAGGGGAGGCTCATATGCTTCAACCAAACCAAGGGGGGAAATAGTAGGGAGAGGAAGAGGTGACTTACGTGAAGGAGGTGAGGCTGGTGGTGGCCTACCAACGTTAGCGGGTACCCATTGTTGGTGTGCTCTCCACTCTGTTTTTTGCTCACTAGCTATCCTCTTTCTCTATGCTCCTTGAGCCTCATGAGTAGGGGTTTCCTATTCCTATCACATTCATTACTCCGACAACTTGGTGACCCATTCTCTAGAAAATGCTATGAAGACTAAACACCAAACTATGATTAAATAAAATGAGCATAGAAGAGTGTGCATTTGTAGGAAATAGCACTCTCTTATCTTGCATTGTATTGGAGATTTTAATTCGTAAGATAAGATTTCCTTTATTAAATTGGATGATTATGGATTAATAGATATATCTTTTTAATTAAATCTATTTGATATCTTTGGTTAGATTTTAAAAAATTTGGCAGAATTTATAATTTTTTTAATAACTATTTAGAAATAAAGAAAATCTCTTTTAAGAAGACAATACAAAAGATATTTCTTTTAATTATAAAATAATATATTATTAAATATGTATATATTATTGGTTTTTTTAAATTTAAATTTATTATTTAATTTTTTTAAAAAAAAAGTATCATACAGTAGTAACAATAATAATAATACATTAATAAATAGATATTTTTTTAAAATCATATAGCTAAAATATTATATTTTCTAATAGATGTATATTTTTATTTAAAAAATATAGTATCATAAGATTATTTTACATGCATATTCATTGATTATCTATATTTATTTAAAAATATATATTTTTTACTTGTATGTGAAACTATGAATGAATGCACCCATGTATAGTAGGTGATGGTGACATGGAAACTCGAGTTGATGATGTGGCATGGCAGAATGCTGATGTGGCATATATTTGAGTGACAAGTGGCACCAACTCAAGATGGTGTGATATATCCATGGTGGATGTTTTGATGACATAGACTAATGATGTTATAATTTGAGTGAGGTGGTAGCTCTCCCTCCTCGAGGATATAATAATGCATGTGACATGGCATCTAATGAGGTGGCATGTCATGTCATCAATGATGAGGTGTTAGAGTGAGATGGCACATTGAGATGAAATGCATGCCATGTGTAGGTGTGACATGTTAGCACGTAGCCACATGCATGGCCACCTTAGGGGTCTCCACCTAGGTTTGGTATATTATCTTACCTACTTTACCAAGCCTAGTTTGGGTTTAGGCGTGGAAAGGAAGAAACTACTCAAGTAGAGCTATTTTCACATAAAATGAATGAAAATAGACCTTCCCTTACTGAAATTAAACCAAACTGTTTTTTGTGTAGATTCACCATGATTATCACTCCTTTCTCACATAAAATTATTGCATAATAACATAAAAACAAATTCTTATAATTAATTTACTAATTACATTCAGGTGCTCTAAGACTTTATAGTAAATTTCCAATGGAGATCTCAAAAAATCTAAACATTAAGAATAAAATTTGACCATATGGTCACATTGTCCTTATAATTGTCTATCCTTGGATCATTCAATCACGTAAAAATACATAATTTTTTATACAAAGATGTGCTATGCAAAAACGTTACTCTTTTTGGCTACTTTTAAAACATATAATAATTAATTTAAAATAGAAAATATGTACAAAGTGTGCATCATGTGAGTGATCATCACTGGTACTCTATGACAATGATATAAGCCTTGGCGGGGGTGCTGGCAACTCCATACAAGTGTATCTCTGCATGGCAATAGCTAATGTGCACCAAAATAAAAGTAGTACTTAGATTGTATCTCGTGGTAGAGCGAGAATGTATAGGTCTTAGCAAATTCCACTAGATTGAGATAACCACACCAATGGGAGACTACTCCAAGCCCGCATCAAATTGATTGTCCTGCCACTTGGAACAATAGGTGTGTCATATATAAGGGTGGATGTGCTCTCTAAATGCAGTACTGAACAATGAACATGGAGTATGTTTCTCCACAAGATGCAATTTCCTTGATTTCCCCCCACCATCGAGCGGGTGCACTACATACTCATATTTCTGCCAATGCACTACCTGAATGTCACTAATATCCCCCTCCAAAACATAGATAGCACTACCAACCCCCCACATGCCCCACACGTCCCCTTGACACACGAAATATGATGGTATAAGGCATCGGACTTGTGTGGACACAAAAAGAGAGTGTATGAAATTAGGCCTCCCATTGTTCCCACTAAGGGAACGAACCACATCATAGTAGAGTGAAAACTCCACATGGTATCGGGAACATGTGTCATGTCGATGGGAGTAGTGCACAAACCATGGATTGTGTCGCTCAAAAGATCTTTGGCCAATCTTGAGGTAAGGGTGTGCCTCCACAAACTGAATATATAACTTAGTTTGACTCACCTCATGTTCGATGAATGCACCCTTTGATACTCTTTTTCGCAATGCTTTCTTGAACATTGGCGAAGCTCTCCCAAAAGTTTTCTAGAAGTGCCTTGGTGCTATCGTTAATTACACCTAGGATCACGACCAATAAAAGCCCACAATACCCCAACATCATCCGCACCTAGACTTTGCCTCCTCAAAGAACCATCTTAAAGAGTGCATGGTGCTATGCAAAGAATGCGAGAGGTAGCTCTATATATGGGGTCTACATATGGCTATTACAATATCAAGATGAGAAGCTAATGCATCCAAGGTATTCCTCTTCTTAATGGATGCATATGAAATACAAACACTATCAAGAACATCAACACCATCTCTCCTCTCTTGACACTCATCAATCCTAGCAATAGCCCTACACTTGGCTAGGTTAGGATGGTCAATAAGGGATGTGAGAACAACAGATTGTGACAAGAGAGTGAGATATTGGAAAAAGTTACGAATGATCTTAGACACACGACGACGTATGGCTGGCTTGTCTATGGTGGCTTTTACATTCACACTCTCTCACTAGGAGCACGAGGAGGGGAGGCTCATATGCTTCAACCAAACCAACGGGGGAGATAGTAGGGAGAGGTGGAGGTGACTTATGTGAAGGAGGTGAGGGGGGTGGTGGCCTACCAACGTTAGCAGGTACCCATTGTTGGTGTGCTCTCCACTCTGTTTTCTACTCACTAGCTATCCTCTTTCTCTACGCTCCTTGAGCCTCATGAGTAGGGGGTTTCCTATTCCTATCAAATTTATTACTCCGACGACTTGGTAAGTCCATTCTCTACAAAATGCTATGAAGACTAGACACCAAACTATGATTAATAAAATGAGCATAGAAGAGTGTGCATTTGTAGGAAATAGCACTCTCTTATCTTGCATTCTATTGGAGATTTTAATTCATAAGATGTCCTTTATTCAATTGGATGATTATGGATTAATAGATATATATTTGTAATTAAATCTATTTGATATCTTTGGTTAGATTTTCAGAATATGGTAAAATTTGATATAATATTTTTTAAAAAAATAACTATTTAGAAATAAGGAAAATCTCTTTTAAGAAGACATTATAAAATATATTTCTTTTAACTATAAAATAATATATTATTAGTTTTTTTTATTTAAATTTATTATTTAAAAAATAAAAATATTTTTAAAAATGTATCATATAGTATTAATAAATTAATAAGTATATTTTTTTAAAAAATCATATAGCTTAAATATTATATTTTCTAATAGATGTATATTTTTATTTAAAAAAGATAGTATCATAAGATTATTTTATATACATATTCATTGATTATCTATAAATTTTAAAAATATATTTTTTACTTGTATTTGAAACTATGAAGAATTAATGCACCCATGTATGCTAGGTGACGGTGACATGGAAACTCAAGTTTATGATGTGGCATGGCAGAATGCTAACGTGGCATATGTGTGTGTGACAAGTGGCACCAACTCAAGATGATGTGATATATCCATGGTGGATGTTTTGATGACATAGACTAATGATGACATAGACTAATGATGTTGTAATTTGAGTGAGGTGGTAGCTCTCCCTCCTTGAGGATATAATAATGCATGTGACATGGTGTCTAATGAGGTGGCATGCCATGTCATCAATGATGAGGTGTTAGAGTGAGGTGGCACATTGAGATGGCATATTGAGATGACAAGCATGTGATGTGTAGGTGACATGTCAGGCACATAGCCACATGCATGGCCACCTTAGGGGTCTCCACACCTAGGTTTGGTACATTACCTTATCTACTTTACCAAGCCTAGTTAGACTTGGGTTTAGGCTTGGAAAGGAAGAAACTACTCAAGTAGAGCTATTTTCACATAAAATGAATGAAAATATACCTTCCCTTACTGAAATTAAACAAAACTATTTTTTGTGTAGATTCACCATGATTATCACTACTTTCTCACATAAAATTATTGCATAATAACATAAAAATAAATTCTTATAATTAATTTACTAATTACATTCACGTGCTCTAAGACTTTATAGTAAATTTCCAATGGAGATCTCAAAAAATCTAAACATTAGGAATAAAATTTGACCATATGGTCACATTGTCCTCATAATTGTCTATCCTTGGATCATTCAATCACGTAAAAATACATAATTTTTTATACAAAGAAGTGATGTACAAAAATGTTACTCTTTTTGGCTGCTTTTAAAACATATAATAATTAATTTAAGATAGAAATTAAATACAAAATTTTCTCAATAAATCAAGTTAAGATCTCCAGTATATGACTTCCTTGTGTGCAAAGTGGGGATGGAATTGGAGTTAAAACAAGGAAGTTATTAACATTTTATGATCATATTGTCTACATGTGTAAGTTTGGGACATGCCATATGTACTATATTTGTGGCACAAGAAATTTTTCATGTGAAGCTTTCAATTTTCGATCGAGCTATATGTTTAAGTGCACGACTAAGAGTGTGATGATTTATTAGAAGAGTTCAATGTCAAATTCCTTTACCAAGTAGGTGAGATTAGCCAATTTTAGTAAAAAAATGTATGTTTTTGCTTTTAGAAAACTTGGAAGGTGATCTAAAGTGAGGACCCTTATTGTACAACCACCCCTTAACAAGATTGGTGTTTGTAAATGGGCTAAAATTTATATTACATATTTAGCAAGGCTAACATATGGTTAAGGCATTTGGATTTGTTATGGTTGAACTACCAATGTATGAGAGTTTTGAGAGGCTATATAATCTCAATATCCACCATGATACGAGGCTTTTCTCAAGTATGATAGACAACTGGAGTTAGGAGAAAAATGATCTTTTGTCTTGCAGTCTCACAAGGGTCAAGTTAATACCCTTCACCTTCACTTGCTTTCAATGTGTAAGGTAAATGATGGAGAAATTCAAAGTGAGCATTTAAATTAGGGTTGATTCCTTCTTGGTCATTACAGCATGCCCATCACATACAATTCGAGTTTTGATTTAGTATGAATTTGCTAGGGAAAAATCCTAACAGTAGTGACAAAAGCATATACGCAATATGTATGATATCATGGTGTACACAAAATGCTTGACCGATTAGAAAAAGAAGGCTCTGTGCTTCGTGCCGCCTTGAACAGCTAAAGAAGGCTGTGTCTCTCTCTCTTGGGTTCCAATCTCAGTTTGCGTCGTATGAGCCTTCAAGGCTTGTGTTAACAGCTTCTCTCTCACACACACATTCACGTAAGTGCTCGCGCGTTCAAATTCAAGGTATACGGGAGCGTCGAATTCAAGGTCAATTATACGGAGTGAAAATTTCATCGTCAAAGTTGAAACTTTGCGTACAAGCAGCTCATACGGGGTTGCGACTTGGTCGTGGTTGGTGGGCTTAACCTTTTGCTTATATAATTAAAATATAGTTTGTGCAAATGTTGTATCTCACAAATTTAAGAGACACACACACACATTCATACAGAGATGCTCGCGAAGAGATTGGCTAACTCAACATTTAATGTGCAGCTCCTCCTCGTCTGCGCCTTAGTCTCAGTTGCTTCCGCTCGTCCTCTAATTAGCTCTTGGCCCCATCTCCACGAGAATTTATCTACACCAGACTCATCCATTAGCCGAGAGCAGATCAAGTGCAATCGTCCTCATGCAGGCAGCGCGGGTACGGACGATTCAGCTGGGTTCGATCGCAGCGCAGTCGACGTTTCTGGCTTTTCATCCGCAGAAAATATTCAGCAGTTTCCGCCATTGAGGGGCGATGTTCTGCGAGGCGTGACTTCTCCTCCCGGTGGCTCGTCCATCACCACAGCTGCGAGGCAGTCTGCGGTCCATGATCCTTCACCTTCTTATTTCACAGAATATGGTAGCACTTCATCGGAGCATGATCGTGCAAGCGTTCTTAGAGGATCCACCTCGCCTCCTGGGTCGTCCACCGGCAATCGTTGAGTGGTACTGGCTCCTCTTCTGTAAAAGCCACCGACTCCTTAAATCACATGTCTTGTGGAATCTTAGAGATCTCTAGAGCATTTGCATCTCATATGGGTAATGTATTCAGAGTAGTCTCCTTCAAAGCAGGAACACATCCATCATACTTGCCAAAGCCACAAGTCATTCTAATTACACAAGTTGTGCATATTTGTCTAACATACTCCGAATACGTATGGAGATTTTATAAGATTTGAAACAACAACCATTGTAAAGTTTTTAAACTTTAAAAAATGGAACACTGAGATCCCTTCTCTTGTCTATAATTAATTAATGGCCCAAAACATCCCTTCTCTTGTCTATAATTAATTAATGGCCCAAAACATCAGTGGGCATTTTTCACTACAAGTTAAACTTAAGCTTCACCACCTAAGGTTGCCTTCAAATAATGCCCACTTGTACCCTTTTAACCAATAGTAAAGGCACATACTAAGAACCTTTAAAAAAAATCAATATATTGTTATACCATAAAAATTCTTTCAAAAGTTGAGCATTGTTCCATCCTTAGATCTTTGACTAACCAAACCTTGACTCAGCCAAAACATTTACACCTCAAATAGTTCTATTATTAGGCAGGACCAACAAATGGAAGGGAAACTCATACGATATCTAAGATAATAGGTGTGATTCTTTGCCTACTTAAAGAAAGTCTATGTACAAAAGAGTTTTCTACATCATCATGAAGCAAGTCCATACATTAGCTACAAAATTAGCTAGGGGCTACATTTTAAAAACCTAAGTCCACAAGAAAGGAGTTCTATAGAAACCCTTTAAAAGAGCTTTGTATGAGGGCATTTGACATATTGGCATCCTTAATAGCCTCCACGGTTCTACACAATTTGTGAAACTTTATCGATGGTACACTCTCTCTTTTTACTCTTATTTGCATTTAGTTGAAGTACTATCTCTTTTTACTATTGAGATTGTTAGAAATACACCAAAAACATCATGCACTTGGCATAGGAGCTAAGGACATAAGGTTCAAATGTCAAAAGAAAATATTTACCAAGTAATAATATGGTCAAAGAAGGGCAGTAATTATTGTGAGTGGAATCTTCCAATTTCCCTCAAAACTAGGCAATGGGTTCTCACTTTTAGGTGCTCAAATCAAGGAATATGGTTGAGAGATTCTAAGAGAGATTATGGGTTAATCTCATTGCTAATCACTTGTACTTATGCCTATATAAGAGACTTAGATCTCATAGAAGAATATAACTCTCTCACATTATCATCATTATGCTGATATTATGTTGTCATTATCTTAATCTTTTTTATTAGTCTTGCATAGATGCTCTTGATGCTTTCACCATGATTCCAACATGGAAGCATAGCCTAGATCCTTAGGTAATATTCTTCCATTAACTCTGTCCACCACCAACTATCCTAAATTATGATTAGTGTTAATCATAATTATTATCATTTAGGCCTTTTTCCCTTTTTTTTTACTACCCAAAACCATTGGAGCACCGATTTTTCACTTCTCACTCAACCAAAGCGTGAGATTCCACTTGGAGGCTCTTCCTCACTTAACGGTGTCCCTCTCCATCATGTCGAGTAGTAGTAGCAGGTCATGAAGGAACTTGGAAATAGCACGCTTCTCGATGATGCATTATTTTTTGAGAAAAACCTAGATCTTGAGCTGCATACTACAAATTGGGATGATTCCTTTAATATATGGGGGTTTTGAAACATTGCAAATTGATTTGCAATATCACAATTTGTAAACAATCATGCCAAGTACAAGATCTCAGCATGCGTGCTTCTTAGAGATTTTTTTTGGTAATATTGAGATTAATCCATGTTTAGTTATATGAATTAATTGATTATTGAGCTTTCACATTGAATATTATGCACACTACAACAAAAACAAGGGGTAGCGGCATTTATAACATGGCTTTTATAAAGAGATCAGGAAAAGTATCGGGGTATAAGCGATACTATTTTTTCAACACTATAAGCAATGATATAACCCACGCTATAAGCACCATTGTAACCCACGCTATCAATGCTGGTTGACCTGCGATATAAGCATCGTTTTAACCCACACTAAATAAGCGACGTTGATAACCAAAAACAAATGATGCTATAATTGCTACTTAGCGGCACTGAGAAGAATTTTTTTGGGGGACGAATTGGGGTATTATCCCAAAACTTTCCCATTTTAATTCAATATGTTGAAGACAGATCTAATTTGTATACACAAACATATCGAGACATATCAAAATATATGTACCAAATAACTCAGTAAAACATACATTTGAAACATATTAAAACCTGAAAACTTGTTCGTATTAAATCCAGAATACCATGGAAGGCAAGTTACATCGAGTATGAAATGTAAAATGCCATAGAAGGTCAGTTACATCTTGCATTAAAGCTAAAATGCCATGATCAGCAAGCTACATAAAGTCTCGAGCTATATAACAGGGAATACACAAAGTTATAGGTAAAACACAAAGTGATCATAAAGTAGGCTGGTCTCATCCTCATCCTCATCCTCATCCTCATCCTCATCATCATCATCCTCATCCTCCTTGCCTATTGCAGCTTATTTATCTTCCTATATCACCACATAAGATTAAGTAATATTAAGATACAAATAAGATAAATTTCTAAAAGCTTCTAAAACCAAAAGAATATGAACTTTTAAAACTTGTTCAAACAAGTAACTTAGTATCATAGTTCAAAGCGACACACCCTATTGATGCAACCATTCAAACGTAATCGAGATCCCATTATGATAAGCATAGTCGTACTCCTCACATGAGAAGGAGAGTAGCCTACCACATTTTCCTAAATTAAGAAAGAACAATTTATATAAGTTTAAATTCTTTGAAAAACTAACCTGTTGTGAGTACAAAATGTTAAGTGTTAAAATAAAGCAAATTGAGGAAGGAAATATGGCCTTCCAACGCGATCCAAAATGAGAGCTCTCGCTGAATGTAGGAAGTTATCGGCATGCATTAAAAGCTACCAGTATGCCTAGGTAACACCCATCATGCATTGGGTACTCCCGGTGCATGCCGGTCCCCACCGGCTTACTTAGGTATATGCGTTGGGTGCTACCTAAGTATGCGGGTCCCCACTGGCATTCTTAGGTAGCACCTGGCATGCGTTGGGTGCTTCGGGTGCATGATGCAGGTAGCTCCTGGTACATGTCGCTAGTTAATAGCAGGTCAGTGGCCACCTAAGAAGATTTTTTATGCCTGACAAAGATAATTTTTTTAGGCCCTTGTGAAAGCTTTGTGAATATAACATGTGATCACAAGATTTTTTGTGTTATTAACATATGTTATTAACATGTTCACATGTTCTCGTTTACGTCAGTGAAATCCCTGCCAGTAGTTATTGGCATGCATTCGTAGGTAGCACCCGGCATGGATTGGGAGCTCTCGATGCATGTACGGAGTTACCGGCAAGCATTGAAAGCTATCGGCATGCATAGGTAACACCCATCATGCATTGGGTACTCCCAGTGCTTGTCAGTAGGCTCTACAAGCATACTTAGGTAGCACCCACCAAGCATTGGGTGCTCTAGATGCATGTCCGTAGCTCCTGGTGCATGTCAGTAGTTATCTGCATGCATTGGAAACTATGAGCATGCCTTGGTAGCACCGAACATGCATTGGGTGCTCCCGGTGCATGCCAGTAGTAGCTACTAGCATACCTAGGTATAGCACTCGCATTGGGTTCTTCTGGTGCATGTCGATATAGCTCTTGGTGAATGTGGGTAGTTTTTAGCTTGCATGCGGTGCTCTTGGTGGCATACTTAGGTAGCACCTCGCATCCATTTGGAGCTCTCGGTGCATGTCAAGAGTTACCGGCATGCATTGAAAGAGCTACCAGTATGCCTAGGTAACACCCAGCATCCATTGGGGGGGTATTCTCGGTGCATGTCGGTTAGCTAACTGGCATACTTAGGTAGCACCCGCGTTGGTGGGTGCTTCGGGTGTATGCCGATAGCTCTCAATACATGCTGGTAGCTCTCGATGCATGTTGGTAGTTATTAGCATGCATTGGACACTATGGGCATACCTAGGTAGCACCCGGCATGCATTGGGAGATCCTGGTGCATGTTAAACCTCCAGGGTCTCCTCGTAGGGCATACCTACAACAAGACTACAAACTTGCAAAACAAAGCCATAAAACCATGAAGGGGGTGCAGGCGTGACTCACCGCCCAACCATGACTGCCATGGGCAAAGCCCACTAGACTTGGTTGTCCCCACACTGAGCCATGAGCTTAGCTCACTAGCTAGAGGTACCGACCAACCTCTACCCCATGTCGTCCCATGTCACTAAGCAACAACCTCAAGATTGTTGTTGGCCTCTGTTGCATGAAGCAAGTGCATGTCTGCACTAGATCGAGGCCTGCCGTAGAGCTCTGGCATAGCCTTATGAGACTTTGACTGACCGACCCAGGCCACCATTTTATGAGCTCTTGACTGGTCAAATCGGTCGTCCACACATGGATGGCTGCCCGTCAACCGATCCCTAGCCAAGCTTTCCAATCTGCGTGCCTAACTCCAAGCTACCCCAAGCCTCCAAGCTAGTCTTGTGTACGTGTAGCACACGGTAGATACACTCTGTGCACATGTCAGTGCGTGCCGGCAACTACCGACATATTTAGGTAGCATCTGTGATGCATTTAAAGAGATACCTGCTTGCCTAGGTAGCACCCAAAATGCATTGGGTGCTTCTGGTGCATGCTGGTAGTTACGGCCATACTTAGATAGCAGAGGACATGCATTGGGTGCTTCTGGTGCATGCCGGTAGCTCCCACTTCATCTCAATAGTTATTGGCATGCAATTGGTACCCTCCTTCAGTGCATGCTAGTAGCTATCATCATACTTAGGTAGCACCCGTAGAGCTCTCGGTGCATGTTGAGAGTTACCGGCAACAAGCATTGAAAGCTACTGGCATGCCTAGGTAACAACCAGGTACGCCCAATATGCATGTATGTAGCTATTGGCATACTTAGGTGCTCCGGGTGCATGCCGGTAGCTTTCAGTGCATGTCACTAGTTATCAACATGCATTGGAAGCTACAAGCATGCCTAGGTAGCACCCTGCATGCATTGGGAGCTCTCCATGCATGTCAAACCTCTAGGGTCTCCTCTTAGGGCATACCTGCAAACAAGACTCCAAACCCGCAAAACAAAGTGATAAAACCATGAAGGGGTGTAGGCCTTACTCACCACCTAACCACGACAGCCATGGGAAAAGCCCACAAGTCTTGGTTGTCCCCACCGGAGCTAATTAGCTAGACGTACCAACCAGCCTCTACCCCATGATGTCCCATATGGCCATGAGGCTACCCTCATAGGCCTCAAGTTTGCTGTTGGCCTCGGTTGCAGAAGCAAGTGCACGTTGTCGTGCCATGGCACGTCTATGGTGTGAAACTATGCATGTGAGGCCATTAAATGCAAATCCAGATGCATGGGATTAAGTGCCACAGTGTACATGATGTGTATATGCCTTTACGCATTCTGAGGGCTAGCAGAAGTCCCTGTGCCTGTGTACATATGGTGTGCGTGGTTTACGAATAAACTTTGCCATGAATGCCCTGGCAAATGTACAGAGTGGGTGGTTTTATGGTTTTTTTTACGAGCTGATGGTGATGCCTGCACGTGAAAGTGTGTCGGGAACTCCGAATGTGTTTGGTTGGTCAATCTGGGGCTCGTTCTTGATGCAAGGATGGCACTCCATTTTTAGCAAGCGTGTGATGATCATCAGAGTGCGGGGCCCTGACTGGGAAATGGCTGTGTCTTGGTAATAATGATGCTGATGATTCAAAGCAGATATTGCAGCTCTGGTTTTGGAAGGTCGTGGGTGAGGCGTGATGATCCGAAGCATAAGAAAGGAGGGGGTCTTTTAGCATTAGTTGTGGACATTAGTGTGGCTTTTGGAAAAAAATTAAAAATATATATACACTAAATAAAGGTGGCTAGCTTGAGGGGAGACGTGGAGGGTTTATACGTTGGCGAGCGCACCATCGAGAAGGCTGGCAAAGGTGGCGAAGGCGCTGGAAGGTGGGTGAGTGAGTGGAAAAGAGAGAAAAAAAGGCCGAGATGCAGCGAGAGCTTGTACGAGAATGGAGAGAGAAGAAACCTGCAGAAAAACCAGTTAAGAGAGTGCTTTTGTGCATGAGAGCATTCGGGCTGGGGAAGATCTATTCATCCCATTATTGGTGAAGAAGTGTTGCATCCATTGTTGGCTTTGGTGTGATCGTGGGGTGTGAAGAAGCTATCGTAGCCTGAGAAAGATGGCAGAATGCTAGTGGTGGCCGCCTCTGGACAAGAGAGAGCTGGAGCGGATAGACGCGAGGGAAAGTTGCCGCCTGGAAAAAAGACCGCTTGCTGAGGTTGATCCAGACCCAGTGATCTGCAGATATTGTGAAAGGATGGAAAACACATGCCTGAGTCTGAGATATTTTGCAACAAAATCACTCTTCTGTTCTGTGCTTCGGCTCTGATGAAGTGGCTTGCTCAGGCGCTCGAGAGAGAGACACAGCCACCTTGTGAGAAGTCGCTTGGCTAGGGGTGATCATGCAGAAACCAGAGGAGAGGAAAGAAGGTAGCCGCCTTGCTGGAGAGGAAGGTAGCCGCCTTGCTGGAGTGGAGCCAGACAAGAAGGTGGTTAGCGACCAGAGGCTGGCGAGCAGTAGCTGGATAGCTGGCCGGAGCAGGTCTTGCCAGGGAGGGCTGTTGGAAGGCTTCGCTTGCGGCATCGTGTCTCAGATGGTAGAAGATTACATTTTTCTTCATGCAAGGAATAGAAGCACTTAGGTGCTTAATCAGTCCATGGACTGGCAATGAGATTTTCGGGTTTCTTCTCTGAATTGGGTTTACATCTCAGAATCTGTTTTCACCTCAAGGAGCTGTTTCGCATACTGTGCAGCTGACATCCCACAAGGAACACACTCAGGACTGCTTTTATGGTTCCCTATTTCAACTTGGTAGTGTATGCGTTGCTCTCCTTTATCGCTGGTTTCTTTACCACATCCCTTCATCTATCAGCATGGTTTTTGCAAGGTCTACACTCTTATCTCCATCTAGAGAGCTCAACTGGCACAGAGCAGTAGTAGCTGAAGGCACTGGGAGCCGCCTGTGCGAGTGTGGAGTCGGGGTGTAGAAGAGTGAGGGAGATCTCCAGAAAGGTTTGTTTTTTATGGATTCATGAACCCCAGGTTTTCTTGAGATCAAGAGTTATCTTGAAATGGTGATGTTTACATTATGTGAAACATGTGATGTGAATGGTCACATGTATATGGGAATCTTTTGAAGATTGTGTTGTGCCTACATGTGTTATGTATGAGGCACTTGGATAAAGGGTCAGGAGATCTATGCTTGGAACTGGTCATGCTCTTAACACATAACTTATGTGCAATCATCAAGTTGAATTTGGGGATGTTTTGAAGTGAATTGGCACATGTACATGTCGTCCAAATGGAGATGTCTTATGCCCCTTGAAGAGATATATATTCTGTTTCCTTGCTGGGATTCGAAACGACTCTCACAGCCAGAAGTCTCGCACTTGCCCAGCAATACCGCGCATGTCACGACAGCTTTGGTGAACCCGACGTGAAACTGCTGGGGTGAGAGTTAGTGGTGAAATTCACAGTGCAAGTTATGGCTGAGAATCCTGAGGGACAGGGGGTTCATTTTGACCCCGGGGTTATGCAAATGTTTCAGATGTTTACTATGTATATGCAACAGCAGCAAGCGGCTGAGAGGGGGAAAATTTCCACGACTAAAGCACTGCAGTCAATCGTGAAGAAGGTGGATCAATTTGATGGTAAAGACATCACAAAGTACCTGCGCAATTACACAAAGGAAATGGAGCTAAACAGGGTGACTGAGGAGGATATGGTTCGAAGCTTTGAGGTGGTATGTGTTCTCGAAATAAGAAAGCGCATAAGAGGATTACAGGCAGCACATGGTGGCAGAAACTGGGAGGAGTTCAAGCTTGCTTTGAAGGATGATTATTTCATGGAGGATTACGAGCGCGTGACCAAGCGAACTTTCTTGGAGTGGGTTACAAAACCCAAAATTGGAATTTCTGCCACAGAGTTGCTAAGAGAGTTTGAGAAGCGCTATGCCCAGCTGTCAAGGATAGAGCGCACGACCTTAGACAGGGAAAAAACAGAGCTCTTCTTACAAGCAGCTGGGAAAGATCTCCAAGAAAAACTGGAAATTCTCATTGAGGATAAGGATACGGAGCAGGGGTTAAAGAATGATTGGAATGATGTCGAGGATGCGGTCACCATGCTAGCAAAGCGGCAGCGAAGGAGGGATAAAATGGTGATGAGCTCGGCAACTCCTATAACTGTTACCCCTGAGAATCTACCAAAACTTGCTGTTGCAATCCCAAAGGTAGAAGGGCCGATGGATGAGCTTATTAAGGGCATGCGAGACCTAAAACTGAAGATGTCCAGGATTGAGGAAAAAGGGCTACCATTAGGGCAGGCTTCTATGCAAAGGCCTCAAAGCAAAGAAGGGTTTACATTCAGATGTATATGGTGTGATGACCCAGAACATGCAAAAAAAGACTGTGCCAGCTATAAGGAAGCCCTCAGAAACTAACTTGTATTTTTCAAAGATGGAAAAATCCACCTTACAGAGACTGGTCTTCCGTTAAGCACAAACTTTGGGAAAGGAGGGATGAAAAAGTTGGTTGAAGATATGGCTACCAGCCATGTCATCTCTATGGTTGAGGCAGCAACATATGGGTTAAAGGCCAGTCAATCAAAGCACGAATCTGAGAAGGATGAAGACTATGAGAATGAAGATTTTTGGCCATCAACAATGGAGCTAATTGCGTCAAAGAAGGTGTCTAAGGAGGCTTTGCATGAGGCAGGAGACTGTATACGTCTTGAGACTGGCTGGGAAGAACCTGTGGATTCTTTATCTGTTCATGCCTACATTGCAAAATGCCAGAATAATGAGGCACAGGTAGAGGAAAAGCGTAAGAGGGAAAATGAGGAAGGAGGGTCATCAAAAAGGGTCACTCGTGGTAGTGGAAAGAAGGACCCTGAGCCGTCACATGTGCCTCCGCCACATAACCAACCTCCACAGGAAGTATCAATGGAAGAAGCGCCAGCAAAGATGAAGCATGAGAAGGAGAAGGGTAAAGGGAAAAGTCCGCTCTACAAGCTCTAATCTGATATTGAAGCTGCAAACGGATCTCAAAAAGGCTCTAGAAGAAAGGATTCTAAACAGTAGGGTGAAATTTACACTAGGAGAAGTCTTGGGGATTGCAAAGAAAGAATTCCATGATGAGATAATTGATATTATACGAAGGAAAAGGCAATCCATAATTGAATCTATTCCATCACAGGGGGAGACAAGCACTTCCAAGACTCATGGAGTACAGGTACACCAAAAGGAAGAGAGAGAGAATGTGGTGGAATGTAATCACTCTGTTGAAGGGGCATGACAAGTGCGCTTTGTGGATGAGGATGATGAAAAAGAAGTTCTTGCAAAAAGCCATTACTCCAGGAACCATTGGGCAAGGGCCACCACTGAAACCCTTGTCAAAATAGGAGACTTGGAAGAGCCGTTTGTTGCCTTAATCGATCATGGGTCTGAAATAAATCTTATGGCTAAAAACCTCTACAACAAATGTAAGTGGCCAATGGATGTAGATCATGGGTGGATGATTAAAGCGGCTAATAACTCATCTGGAGAGCTCTATGCAGCTTGTCCAAATGTGAGGGTAACTATAGGGGATGTGAAAGATGATCACAACTTCTTCGTCCAGGAGATGTCATCGTATCCCCTCATCCTTGGGCAACCCTATATTACAGCTGTGAGGATGGAGACAAAAGTCTTAGATGATGGCTCAGCATATGCAAGAATAAGGAGCAAAGATGGTAAGAAAGCTGTTCAGTTCTTGACAGTTTGCATTAACCATGAAAGGAACCACGAGTCTCTTCGAGAACAGTCACTCCCAAAGATAAACAGAGAATTCATGAACTACAGGGAGATGAGGGATTTTGGCCAGGTGCCATTGTAAAGCGGGATTGCAATGGTACAAGGGGCAATGAGTTCTCGCAGGACTCAATCAATGTAAATAACTTTTCAGCAAACTTTCAGAGATTCTCTAGCTATGGGTCAATAGTCTTTGTAAAAGCAAGGATTTGAAGCGCGGTATGCGTCGATATGTACAAAATGTACAAAAAAGTCTTGAGCAGTGTGGTCTTTTGGAGAAAAATGAGTTTATTTCAGGTGTGCTTGACGAGGTGTCATTTGTGGATACTATGGATGAGCTTTCTGCCATGGAAAGCGCATGCTTACAGGGTGGGAATGAGATGGTAAAAGTGTCATCTGTGGGGATGTATGATATAATCCGGGAATTTGAGGGAATGGAATGTAAAAACATGTATTGTGAGATGGATGCTCGTGTTGATACAAAGTATAAAACGGTTGCAAAGAAGGTGAAACCAGTTGCCTTGCCCCTGCTACCAGAAAGCAAGGAGAAGATAGATGAAGCCTCTATGCAACCGAATCTCAGAGATCCGAAGAAAATTGGGCATAAGTTTACACAGGAAACCCTAAAAGAGCTGAAGATCGGTGACAAGGATTTTTTGTAACCAGTTGAAAAGGAATTCTTTAAGGAGATGCTTGTAAAACATGGGAAGACCTTTGCTTTTCAACCGCATGAGATAGGCTGTGTTGATCCAAGCGTAATAGCGCCAATGGTGATCTTCACTGTTCCAGATGTGCCCTGGAACCTGCGGCCGATTCCAGTACCAAAAACTCTCTTGCCAAAGCTGATGGAATTACTAAAAGAAAAGATCAGGATGGGAATTTTGGAGCCATCATGCGCTCCATACTCCAACACATGGTTTACCGTGCCAAAGAAAAATGGAGCATTGCGCTTCATTCAAGACATGCAACCTGTAAACAAGGTCACAATCAGGAATGTGGGAGCAGGTCGTCCAATTGTGGACGAGTTTGCAGAAGCATTTATAGGGAAAGCATTTATAGGGAAAGCTATATACTCTATGGGTGATCTGTATTCGGGATATGATCAGTTCCAGCTGGATATACAAAGCAGGGACATGACCACAATGAAAACTCCTTTGGGTTTGGTAAGGATGTGCACCTTACCTCCACAGGGAGCCACCAACTCAATGGCGCATATGATGAATGGAATGAATAAAGTCTTACGAGACTTCATACCACAAATAACTATGCCTTTTCTGGATGATGTGCCCATAAAAGGCTGTGATGAAAAAGATAAAGATGGGGATTTGGATTCAAAAGGGTGCCGCAAGTTTGTGGCAAATCATATAAAAGATTGTGATAAAATTCTATCCAGGCTTGAAGAGGTGAATCTTACCTTGTCTGGATTGAAATCAGTGTTTGGGGTTGATGAAGTACTAATCGTGGGGCATCTTTGTAGTACTAATGGGCGCAGACCTTGTCCAGCCAAGATAGATGCGATACAAAGAATGAAAGAGATATGCATTAATGTTACAGAGGTGAGGAGATTTCTTGGTGCATGTGTCTTTTATGTTATATGGATCCCACATTATGCACATGTAGCAGATCCTCTCTACCAACTTTTGAGGAAAAATTAGAGATTTTTATGGAGTGCTGCACATATTAAAGCTATGCGAAAGCTGAAATGTCTGCTCCAATCATCACCTACTCTAAGGAAGGTAGATTATGAGTGTGGCAGGCCTGTGTGATTGTAACAGTTGATACTAGTCCTACTGGGATAGGATGGGCAGTAGGGCAAGATGATGAGGATTATCATAGGTATGTAATCAGGTTTGGAGCAAAGGTACTGAGCATTCGCCAGCGAAATTATCCGCAGATCAAGAGGGAGTTATTGGGAGTAGTCACTGCTCTAAAATGTGAAAAAGAATATCTTATTGGAGCATCCGTGCTTGTGGAAATTGACTGCTTGCCACTCCTTGGGATGATTGCAAGCTGCACCACTCCAGATATCGCTATGCTCAAGTGGATTGCCATTATCAAGTCACTAAATCCTGAGTTTAAGCATATTGCAGGGAAGGATAACCCAGTTTCAGATATGCTATCAAGAGCCTGGTATGAAGATGAAGAAGGGATGATTAGTGACATTGATGATGTAGGCACAAAGTTCTATACTACTGCACATGAAAAAGGGGACCATGCTTGCTTATCAAATGCACTTGAGTCTTTTACTGAGGAAATGTATGAAGGAGATTGGTTGCTTATTGGCCAATACTTGAGTACCTTGACAAGGCAGGAAAATTGGTCTGATCACTTAGAATTCAAGAGGATCTGCAGAAAGGCATATGGGTATTTTCTAAAGAATGGGTACCTGTGGAAGCATCCTAAGTAGAGGAATGCTATGCCACAGAGAGTTATATGTGATAAAGAGACTCAAGGGAAGCTCATGAAAGAATTCCATGAGAGTCTCTGGGCTGGACATCGAAGTGTGTGGGCCACCTTTACCAAAATAAAGGAAAGATATTGGTGGAAAGGAATGTACAAGGATGTATCCCAATATGTGGAAACATGCATGGTATGTCAAATGTACTCGAATGTGCGACACCGTGATGGCCTGCAACCAACCTACCCGCCTGCCATGCACTACAAATGGGTAGTGGATCTAGTTACAATGCCCTTGGGAATCTGGCAGATGCGGTACATAGTACTTGCAAGAGAAGACCTGACAAATCAGGTGGAAGGGCGTGCTCTTAGAACAAAGAGCACAGAAATAGTATGCAAATTTCTCTTGGAAGATGTGATTTGCCGGTATGGTTGTGTTGGGAAAATAACAGCTGACAGGGGTGAGCTAGATGCTGAGGAAGCAAGGGAATTCTTTTCTAGAATTGGCATCAAATTGGCCCTAACATGTGCTTACAACCCTGAGGGCAATGGTAAAAGCGAGCGAGGACGTCCTCCAATCATTAAAGCTTTGGCTAAGGCATGTAGAGGAAGAATGCGGGAGTGGCCAAGGCTGCTACCATATGCTTTATGGGCTGACCGTACGACTCATAGCTCAGTGACAGGATACATGCCTACAGAATTAATGTATGGTCAGAAGCTCGTAATGCCAATCGAAGAAGTAGTCCCAACTTGGAATGTATTATCCTGGGTGGAAGAATTGAACAGGGAAGACCTCCTTGCACTGCGAATGAGGCAGTTGGAGAGGAGGCCTGAAGATATAGAGCTTGCTAAAGATGCAAGGTTGAAAAATAAAGAAAGATTTGATAGAAGACATAGACTCCGGCCAAAACCCATTGAAGCAGGTGATTGGGTCCTAATGTATGATAGTAGTCTTGACAACCAGTTCACTGTGCAAAGGAAGTTTGCAAAAAGATGGTTTGGCCCTTACATTGTCAAGCATGTGCATGGAAATGCCACATATACCCTGTGTGAGCTTGATGGAACAGAGATAAAGAATCTTGTAGCAGGCAAAAGGATCAAGATGTTTAAAAGAAGGCATGACAGTGATCCTTTTGATTCGCAGGAGACTCAAGATGAGAGGCTTGATAGTGATAGCATGTATATGGTTGAAGAGGAAGAGGATGATCTTCTTGGTAATGTAGAAGATGAAGACAACATCCAGATATATGTGGATCTTGATGATGACTTGGCACATACCGGTGGATGTGCAGGTTTAGAGGGGGTGGATGTCGTGCCATGGCACGTCTATGGTGTGAAACTATGCATGTGAGGCCATTAAATGCAAATCCAGATGCATGGGATTAAGTGCCACAGTGTACATGATGTGTATATGCCTTTACGCATTCCGAGGGCTAGCAGAAGTCCCTGTGCCTGTGTACATATGGTGTGCGTGGTTTACGAATAAACTTTGCCATGAATGCCCTGGCAAATGTACAGAGTGGGTGGTTTTATGGTTTTTCTTACGAGCTGATGGTGATGCCTGCACGTGAAAGTGTGTCGAGAACTCCGCGAATGTGTTTGGTTGGTCAATCTGGGGCTCGTTCTTGATGCAAGGATGGCACTCCATTTTTAGCAAGCGTGTGATGATCATCAGAGTGCAGGGCACTGACTGGGAAATGGCTGTGTCTTAGTAATAATGATGCTGATGATTCAAAGTAGATATTGCAGCTCTGGTTTTGGAAGGTCGTGGGTGAGGCGTGATGATCCGAAGCATAAGAAAGGAGGGGGTCTTTTAGCATTAGTTGTGGCCATTAGTATGGCTTTTGGAAAAAAATTAAAAATATATATACACTAAATAAAGGTGGCCAGCTTGAGGGGAGACGTGGAGGGTTTATACGTTGGCCAGCGCACCATCGAGAAGGGTGGTGAAGGCGCCGGAAGGTGGGTGAGCGAGTGGAAAAGAGAGAAAAAAGGCCGAGATGCGGCGGGAGCTTGTACGAGAATGGAGAGAGAAGAAACCTGCAGAAAAACCAGTTAAGAGAGCGCTTTTGTGCATGAGAGCATTCAGGCTGGGGAAGATCTGTTCATCCCATTATTGGTGAAGAAGTGTTGCATCCATTATTGGCTTTGGTGTGATCGTGGGGTGTGAAGAAGCTGTCGTAGCCTGAGAAAGATGGCGGAATGCTAGTGGTGGCTGCCTCTGGACAAGAGAGAGCTGGAGCGGACAGACGCGAGGGAAAGTTGCCGCCTAGAAAAAAGACCGCTTGCTGAGGTTGATCCGGACCCAGTGATCTGCAGATTTTGTGAAAGGATGGAAAACACATGCCTGAGTTTGAGCTATTTTGCAACAAAATCACTCTTCTGTTCTGTGCTTCGGCTGTGATGAAGTGGCTTGCTGAGGCGCTCGAGAGAGAGACACAGCCGCCTTGTGAGAAGTCGCTTGGCTGGGGGTGATCGTGCAGAAACCAGAGGAGAGGAAAGAAGGTAGCCGTCTTGCTGGAGTGGAGCCAGATAAGAAGGTGGTTAGCGACCAAAGGCTGGCAAGCAGTAGCTGGAGAGCTGGCCGGAGGAGGTCTTGCCAGGGAGGGCTATTGGAAGGCTTCGCTTACGGCATCGTGTTTCAGATGGTAGAAGATTACATTTTTCTTCATGCAAGGAATAGAAGCACTTAGGTGCTTAATCAGTCCATGAGATTTTTGGGTTTCTTCTTTGAATTGGGTTTACATATCAGAATCTGTTTTCACCTCGAGGAGCTGTTCCGCATACTGTGCAGCTGACATCCCACAAGGAACACACTCAGGACTGCTTTTATGGTTCCCTATTTCAACTTGGTAGTGTATGCGTTGCTGTCCTTTATCGCTGGTTTCTTTACCACATCCCTTCGTCTATCAGCATGGTTTTTGCAAGGTCTACACTCTTATCTCCATCCAGAGAGCTCAACTGGCATAGAGCAGCAGTAGCTGAAGGCACTGGGAGCCGCCTGTGCGAGTGTGGAGTTGGGGTGTAGAAGAGCGAGGGAGATCTCCGGAAAGGTTTGTTTTTTATGGATTCATGAACCTTAGGTTTTCTTGAGATCAAGAGTCATTTTGAAATGGTGATGTTGACATTATGTGAAACATGTGATGTGAATGGTCACATGTGAAACATGTGATGTGAATGGTCACATGTATATGGGAATCTTATGAGGATTGTGTTGTGCCTACATGTGTTATGTATGAGGCACTTGGATAAAGGGTCAAGAGATCTATGCTTGGAACTGGTCATGCTCTTGACACATAACTTATGTGCAATCATCAAGTTGAATTTGGGGATGTTTTGAAGTGAATTAACACATGTACATGTCGTCCAAAATGGAGATGTCTTATGCCCCTTGAAGAGATATATATTATGTTTCCTTACTGGGATTTGAAACGACTCTCACAGCCAGAAGTCTCGCACTTGCCCAGCAATACCGCCCACGTCAGCGTCTGCACTAGATCTAGGCTCCTCAACTCAGAGCTCTCACATAGCCTTACGAGACTCTAACTGACTGACTGACCCCATCTACCCTTTTGTAGGCGGCTCACGGCTAGTCACCGAGCATCCAAAAATGGGTGCTCGCCTATCAATCCCCTAGCCTAGCTCACTAATCTGCTTGTCTAGCTCCAAGCTACCCCAAGCCTCGAAGCTAGTCTTGTGTGTATATGATGCATAGGGTAGATACACTATGTCTACATGACAGTGCCTTCCAGTAGAGCTACCAGCATATTTGAGTAGCATCTAGCATGCAGTTAAAGATACCCGCTTGCCTAGGTAGCTACCGGGATACTTAGATAGCACTCGACGCAGGTAGCACACCGGCATGCATTGGGAGCTCTCGGTGCATATCAAGAGATATCGACAAGCATTGAAAGCTACTAGCATGCCTAGGTAACACCCATCATGCATTGGGTACTCCTAGTGCATGTGCCAATAGCTACCGGCATACTTAGGTAGCACACCGGATGCGTTGGGTGCTCTGGGTGTATGCCCATAAGTCCCAGTACATGTCGGTAGTTTTTAGCATGCACTCGAAGATATGGGCATGCCTAGGTAGCACCCGACATACATTAGGAGATCCCGGGTGTATGTCAAACCTCGAGGGTCTCCTCGTAACAACATACCTACAACAACAAGACTCCAAACCTGCAAAACAAAGCCATAAAAGCATGAAGGGCATGCACGCCTGACTCACCACCCAACCACGACAGCCATGGGCTAAGTCCTCAAGTCTTGGCTATCCCCACCGGGCCACGAGCTAAGCTAACTAGCTAGACATCCCGACCAGCCTCTACCCCACAACGTCCCATACCATCGTGGGGATACCCTTGGGGGCCTCCAGATTACTGCGGGCCTCGGCTGCATGAAGCACGTGTATGTCTGACCACATAGTTCTTGCATATCCTTGCAAGACTCTGACTGACTGACTGACCCAACCACCCTTTTATTGGCTCTTGGTTTGTCATCGGGCATCCACACATGGGTGCCCGCCCATTAGTTCATCTCCCTAGCCCACCTCACCAATTTGCCTGCCTAGGTCCAAGCTACCCCAAGCCTTGAAGTTAGTCTTGTCTGCATGCTACACACACAGTAGATACACTATGTGCACATGATAGTGCATGCCGGAAGATACCAGCATATTTAGGTAGCATCTGCATGCAGCCCTTGTACTTGCTATACTTGTTGTATCAGCCATTATACCAGTTGTACCAGCCCACTATTCCAGTTGTACCAATCCTTGTACTTGTATCTACTATAGCAGCCACTCCACTATAATGATTGTACTAGCAAACACACATGGTGTACCAACCCTTGTACTTGTTGTAAGTGCTATACCAAGAATTATACCAGTTGTACCAGCCCTTGTACTTCTTGTACTAGCCACTATGCCTACTGTACCAACTATTGTACCTACTATACTAACCCTTGTACTTGCTGTACCAGTCACTATACCAACCATTCTACATGTTGTACAACCACTATTCCTGTTTGCTATACCAATCATCAATATAGTATTCATCCTTGGGGGTTGCACTACTAGTATTAATCCTAGTAGTAGTTAGTCTAAGAATCTTGGATCTGTAAGGCATACAAGATTTACCCATGAGTTTCTTCGGAAAGATTGGCATCCATCATCGTAGGAGAAAATGGAGTTTTGGGCTTGAACTGGCATCAGAAAGGTGTTATCTTCCACATAAGAAGACGAAAGTGGCTCCAACATCACCTCAGGATGTACAAAATGAAAGATGGAAATGCTATGAAAAAGGATTCCACAGATAGGTGAGTGGTGTTTCAAGTTTTTCAATTAGATTTTCAAGTTCAACAGTCTAACAGAAGGGAATGTGTCACATGAACACCAAACCAGTAGTCCTCTCTGTTCTTTACCTGAAAGCTTTGAAAGCATGTGACACATTAATCATCATGATGTTTCAATCGTGATGTTTCAAAGCTTTGAAAGCATGTGACACATTGAAGCTAGGGGAATTTTTGGATTAGTAGGATTATACTTAAGTTTCAAGGACAAGACTCGGGAAAAATGTCAATGTAAAAGAGTGGTTCATCATTGTCCTTTCTAGCTTCTTATAGTTTTTCTTTTGCTAGGTCCAGCCTAGGTGGTATAGGGAAAGTTGATGTTACAAGCTCAGTTACCTACTCAATGGCCAATGCAGGTAGGTCTTTGTCCCTCTCGTCCTCGGTGTCCTCCTCTTGTTCCTCATTCACATTAGATGATCATGGTCTCTCTCCTTGAATTATTTTCATCACGAGTGAGGTCGAGATGTGTGTACTCCTCCTCGACCAATGATGTATCTTCTTGAATATCAATATGGTTGTTATGATTGAGCAAGGTGGCCAATGTGCTATAAAAAATCTATCAACCTTGAGGATTGGTGTGCATAATTTTCCACCATGGATTTCCATCTGCATTCTTGTAAAAGAATTCTTCTTCACAATGCATTGGAAGAAGGTAAGGTTATTTTCTTACTTGTAGCAACATGGAGGAGTCGATAGACCAAAAACCCATGAGCTCTCTTTTCATGGTAGCATCTTTGCTTGTATTGTGTACGAAACCTACAAACCTTCAAAATGACCTATAATAAACATGTTCTCAAATTTGCACCAAATACACCAACATGTGAGAGAGTGAATAAATTTCTAGAATGACAATACTCGTTTCATAAAATGATAATTAACTTTGTATATTTTCTCTACATAACCTAGCTCGTCTCATCAATAAGGTTTGTGTCATGGGAACTTGCATGAGATTATTGTTGAAAAGATGCAACAATGCATGAGTCTTGATGAGTAAGATGCATACCATCAATCCTTTTGACTTGAAGATGTTTTCCATAGGCCCACATAATGCTATATGCCCAAACCTAGAATCACAAGCATAGAGAATATTAACATCACAGACCTTTTGACTCCAAGATGTTGTTCATAGGCCCACATGTTTCTATATGCCCAAACCTAAAATCACAAGCGTAGAGAATATTAACGTCACAAACCTTTTGACTCAAAGATGTTATTCTTAGGCCCACATACTTCTATATGCCCGAACTTAAAATCAAAAGTGTAGAGAATATTAACATCACAAAAGCACACACATAGAATACTAGAACTGTGGGACATGCCACATCTTACCTCCTTGTCACACCCAAAACTGAGCTTGAACTCCTGACACGTAACTTGTGCACCTTCTTCTTGCACCTTTTTTATCCTCTCTTCTATCCATGTCATTGACATGGTGGGGGTCACCTATTGCCTCTTTGATGTTCTTTGCATAGTCTCTTTCCATTCTTTGGCACGCTCTTTGATCCATGTTTACATACATTCTGGATTGTAGATCAATGAAAACACTTAAATTCTCTCATTTGTCTCGTCGATGATCAAGACATAGAGTCTCTTTCCACATATCACCTCGTCTAATAATTTTCTTGATTCTTCTATCTTCCAAATAGGGGGAACTTCCTCATGAACAAGCTACAAGTACTCAGAGAGATAGTACATGCACTCATGATGCAACCATCCCTCTACCCTAGATCCTTGGGCCTTCCCTCTAATTCACAAAACCCTTCTCGACTCCCATGAATCTTTCAACCCAAAACATCCATCACATGCTTGCAACTCTCTAGCAAGCTCCACCTCCTCAACAATATAGACAAGCACATGGACTTGGATGTCAAAATAGGACTTGGATATCAAAATAGGATGTCAAAACCCTTCTCGACTCCCATGAATCTTTCAACCCAAAACATCCATCACATGCTTGCAACTCTCTAGCAAGCTCCACCTCAACAATATAGACAAGCACATGGACTTGGATGTCAAAATAGGACGCAGGAAACTCTTTTTTCATAGTGCATAGGAGCACTATGCACTCCAACTTTTTTTTTTGTAATCTCCCGAGTGTCTATTTCCTTTGATGTGATCCACTTGGAAAATAATAAAACACCGATCGATAAACTAACTTGAATTGCAAAGAAGAATCCTAGAGATATTTTTGAAGGAGAAGTACCTTGTAAGCGACCCCAAACGGTATATGATATCTCAAATGCCCTACGTTTAGCATCCATGAAGTACAAGTGGCAAGATATGTTGCAAATATTCCAACTTTGATATTAGTATCCATATAAGTTAATAAACATCAAGAATAAGATAGAGCCATGGTCTACCTTTAGGAAGTTATGCCATTCATGTGTCTTTAATCTAGAGAGATTGTTATCATCCCTAGTACACATGTTTTGCAATGATGCACCATAGCCTCTCGGGGTATGTATCAATCTCCTCCTATCATTGATTGTGCTCATCTTGTCCTTGGTAAGTACCCGTGGTGCACGACGCTAATAAGTTGTCGTTCCTATTTTAGGACATACTAAAGATGGTTTATAGTTTTGCTCCTTGAAATTCACCCTCACAACCTCTGTATCTTTCATACCCATAAGATGTTTCCAAAGTGAGTGTCCAATGTTTTTTGAAATATGCATGGGGTGAAGAATATGTGTGCTTTTCAATTCTTTCCAATATTCTCTAAACTATATCATATTGAAATCTCAAGTGTCATCGATTTTTTTCCTCTATCTTTGTGAAAATCCTCATCTTCCTTGTCAGTTATTGTGATCTCTGCATTTCAATCTATAATAGGTTCAATTGTCCATCTTTTGTATGAGACCATGGGAGTCCTTCGTATAGGGCACACTCCACTCTCAATCCTCCTATTGAATTTTCTTTCTTGTTCTTTAGATCGCCAATATGTCTCCTTCTGGTACAAATCTTATATATCAGAGATATATATTCTTATTAAGATTCTTGCTATATTTTGAAGCCAAAAATGTCATAAATTTATGAAGTAGCAGTAAAAGGTTTGAATTGTGTGATGAAATTCATACAAATTGATAATCAGAATGAAATTCATAAATTGATGATTGGGTCTTTAGATGGAAGTACCGCAATTGTATGGAATCCCTGACTTGCTTGAGGCCTAGACATGATGGTATTTACCTTATAATTCCAAGTACCATGACTACCCGTATATATTAAGGGTATAACTGCAGCTCTTTACTGGCAGTATATACGAGTAAATCTAAGACCTTGAAATTATAAGCAAAAATGCTATCCAGATGATGAATTCGAATGTGGTTGATATGATTTTAAATTTCTAGTTGAGAACTCATGAATTGATTTGGATTCTGATTAAAAAATGATGACTCTTGAATTTTGGATTGAAAAGCGATAAGCTGAGCAAAACCACAATGAGGATGAATGGAACGAGTCCCTGTGATGATGTTCGATAATGACTTCAACAAATCACTATGAGACTAGTGGATTGTGCTGACAGATTGCTACTATTAATACTTTACCCAATGGATCAAGTTAAGGGATAACAAATTAAAAATCTGTATAATTGAAATTCTCATGGAGGACTGTTTAGATGAAAATTTCGGTCTAATGCACCATTATTGCGATAAGGATATGAATGATACAATCTGAAAGAATTGTTATCTGATGAGATGAGTTCTATATAAGGGATCTTTATCCCAAGATTCTGTTGGGTTGACTAGACTATAAGGAATCCCAGAATAATGAGTTGGATCTTAAGGGAAAGAGTTGCCCCTCTAGTTTGCGAGATGAGGACATCTCATGTTTTTTAAGTGGGGTAGGATGTAAGATTCCTCCCCAAGTCCTCAAGATGTCCAGTTTCTTCCCCTGTAAACAATCCTCCTTTTAGAATTATAACAGATCTTGTTTCTATCTATTTTGGTCTAGAGAGAGAAAATATTCTAGAGAGAGATAATTTAGTTTTTAGATATCTTTGGATGGAAAAATATCCCTTCTTATGTAAATAAATTTTCCCAAAATAGAAGTTCAAAAAGAAATTCCTAAGGTGCATTAGAAATAAATTATAATGTGCAGAAAAGACCTTAGCTTAAGGGTCTAGATTTTCAAAAACATTTCGATTAAGGCTCCTATGGGGACCAATAAGACTAATCCAAATGTAGGGAGGAGATAAATTGAAGAATAAAAGAAAAACCCCCCCAAAAATGAGTAAATGCTCACATAAGATGAATATTGGACTAAGGACGAAAGAAAAGAATTAAAAAACTGAATTTTGACACCTCAATGTGGGGATATCCCCTCATGAAGTAGGTACCTTTTTCTCATCATTACCCCCAATTTTAAATCAATAAAATGAGATATTTCATCTCTCCTCTCTCCTATTTCAAAACTAGATCCAAAAACTAAGCTGATTTGACCCAAAAATGGTCAAAAATTGACCAAACTGATATGGAAAATTCTAAAATCACTTTGCTTGGTTAGAGACTCACTTTTTCCTATAATTAGAAGCCTCCCCCTTTGTAAAATATGAATGGCGTTTATGCAGTGTTACTCTACTCGTGTCATGAGCCATCTACATTGAATTTTTTAATAATTCAATTGTTTTTGGCCTAATCCTCTCCAAAGTGAATTGGTGGGCACTCTTGCTTCAAACAAGAGTAAAACCCTCAATCCCTCAAGCCAAAGGAGAGCTTACAAGCTCCATGCAAGCTAATTTTCTTACTTGTTTAATGAAAAATCTATGGTTTTCTTAATTTTTATGCTTTGCAAATGTTTCAACTAAATTCAAATGCTATGCCTTGATGAAAAGGCCACCCCCTTCTCTTCTTTACATTCCAGCCTTTCTTAATCCTAGAAAGATTAACTAAAGGATTAACTAAACTCTTTTATTGTTTACTCTCTTGAATCTAGAAAATTTTATGCATAGAAAGATGCATAAAGGATTTATTTTTATTTCAAAAGTGTTATTCTCATTAAAATTGATTTTTTTAGATAGGAAGATGCATAAAGGAATTATTGTTATTTCAAAAGTGTTATTCTCATTAAAATTGATTTTTATGCATAGGAAGATACATAAAGGAATTATTTTGATTTCAAAAGTGTTATTCTCATTAAAATTGATTTTTATGCGTAGGAAGATGCATTAAGGAATTTCTTTTATTTCAAAAGTGTATTAAAACTGATTTTTATGCATAGATAGATGCATAAAGGATTTATTTTTATTTCAAAAGTGTTATTCTCATCAAATTTGATTTTTATGCATAGAAAGATGCATAAAGGAATTATTTTTATTTCAAAAGTTTTATTCTCATTAAAATTGATTTTTATGCATAGAAAGATGCATAAAGGAAATGTTTTTATATCAAAAGTGTTATTCTCATTGAAATTGATTTTTATGCTTAGAAAGATGCATAAATGAATTTTTTAATTATAAAAGCGTTATTTTTATAAAAATTTAATTTTTATACATAAAGAAATTCTTTTTATTTTAAAAGTGTGATTCTTATTAAATTTGATTTTATGCATAAATAGATGCATGAAAGGATTTTTTTCAATAAAAGAGTTATTCTCACAAAAGTTGATTTTTTATGCATAAATAGATGCATAAAGAATTTTTATATCAAAATTATAATTCTCTTAAATTCTATGTTAAATTTCTATGAGTATTTGATAAATGAATAATTTAATACTCTAAGAGAGAAATTTCTATCGTTTTATATTCACACGGATTATAAAAAGAGAATTCAAGAAATCTATCGAGATCAAAATATTCAGATAAATGATTAATCTATTCCTCATTGGAATTCATAACTAATTTAGAAATCAGTTAAGTGAATATTCAAAGAAAAAAATTCAGTGAAATAGTAACTGAATTATCAAACCTTTTTGAGAAAGATAGATTAGGAAAAATCTTATCCAACGACTCAAACCTTGAATCAAACTATGACCAAGACCAAACTCTTTCGTTAGTTTTGAGGAAAGAAGGTGTGACCAGTTTAGAAAAATACGCTCAAAACTCTCGCCAAATCTGAAACTAAGTTTGAGACTCTTCGAATTGATCTGTGGATCAAGGTTATAGAATTCGAGGAATTCTAGTATGAAATTCAGAACTTCGATTAAGAAGTTTTGGGGATACTTAGTCAAGAAGCTGAATTGACTCAAAAATGGTTAAAAATTGACCAAATTGATCTGGAAAATTCTAAAATCACTTTGCTTGGTTAGAGGCTCACTTTTTCCAATAATTAGAAGCTTCCACCTTTGTAAAAGTTCAATGGTGTTTATGCACTATTACTCTACTCCTGTCCTAAGCCATCTACATTGAATTTCTTAATAATTCAATTGTTTTTTGCCTAATCCTCTCCAAGGTGAATTGGTGGCCACTCTTGCTTCAAACAAGAGTAGAACCCTCAATCCCTCAAGCCAAATGAGAGCTTACAAGCTCCATGTAAGCTAATTTTCTTACTTGTTTAATGAAAAATCTATGGTTTTCTTAATTTTTATGCTTTGCAAATGTTTGAATTAAATTCAAATGCTATGCCTTGATGAAAAGGCCACCCCCTTCTCTTCTTTACATTCCAGCCTTTCTTAATACTAGAAAGATTAACTAAAGGATTAACTAAACTCTTTTTATTGTTTACTCTCTTGAATCTAGAAAATTGTGTAGATTAGAGTTCTATGAATCTAATTGGGTTAATTTAAGTTAAATAAAGAAAGATAAAAATGAGAAATGGTCAGCCATACAAAGGAGGTTATGGCAAAATTTTTGAGAATTTTGTGAAAAAAGAAAGTTTGTTTTTATGTTATTCCAAAAAAGTAATTCCCACCTTTTTGCATCTAAAAGAAATATTCTAATTACTCCATGTACATATTCACCTATGAATATGCATGGATAGCACTAATATTAATTATTAAAATTGATTGAAAGATGTATAAAGGATTAATTTTTATTTCAAAAGTGTTATTCTCATTAAAATTGATTTTTATGCAAAGGAAGATGCATAAAGGAATTATTTTTATTTCAAAAGTGTTATTCTCATTAAAATTGATTTTTATGCATAGAAAGATGCATAAAGAATTTATTTGTATTTTAAAAGTGTTATTCTCATTAAAATTGATTTTTATGCATAGGAAGGTGCATAAAGGAATTTTTTTTATTTTAAAAGTGCTATTCTCATTAAAATTGATTTTTATGCATAGAAAGATGCATAAAGGATTTATTTTTATTTCAAAAGTGTTATTCTCAATAAATTCAATTTTCATGCATAGAAAGATATATAAAGAAATTATTTTTATTTCAAAACTGTTATTCTCATTAAAATTGATTTTTATGCATAGAAAGATACATAAAGGATTTATTTTTATTTCAAAAGTGTTATTCTCATTAAATTTGATTTTTTTGCATAGAAATATGCGTAAAGGAATTATTTTTATTTCAAAAGTGTTATTGTCATTAAAACTGATTTTTATGCTTAGAAAGATGCATAAAGGATTTTTTTATTATAAAAGTATTATTTTTATAAAAATTAATTTTTATGCATAAATAGATGCATAAAGAAATTATTTTTATTTTAAAAGTGTTATTCTTATTAAATTTTATTTTATGCATAAATAGATGTATGAGTATTTGATAAATGAATAATTAAATACTCTAAGAGAGAAATTTATATCATTTTATATTCAAAACACGCACTGTAAAAAGAGAATTCAAGAATTCTATCGAGATCGAAATATTTAGATAAATGATAAATCTATTCCTCATTGGAATTTGTAACTAATTTAGAAATCAGTTAAGTGAATATTCGAAGAACGAAATTCAATGAAATAGTAACTGAATTTTCAAACCTTTTCAAGAAAGATAGATCAGGCAAAATCTTATCCGACTCAAACCTTGAATCAGACTATGACCAAGACCAAACTCTTTCATCAGTTTTGAGGAAAGAAGGTGTAACCAATTTAGAAAAATACACTCAAAACTCCCACCAAATCTGAAACTAAGTTTGAGACCCTTCGAATTGATCTGTGGATTAAGGTTATAGAATTCGAGGAATTTTGGTATGAAATTCAAAACTCCGGTCAAGAAGTTTTGGGGATACTGATTCAAGAAATACTCCTTGTATTCAAAAGAAAATCAAACTCAAAACTTGCATAGAAATGAGATGTGATGTGAATAGATGTGATGAGATGCGATGTGAATCAGATAGATGTGAAGAATGGATATGGATGTGTATGTGAAGAATGGATGTGAATGTGTATGTGAAGAATGGATGTGGATGTGTATGTGAAGAATGGATATGGATGTATATGTGAAAGAATGGATGTGGATGTATGTGAAAGAATGGATGTGGATGTATATGTGATGAAAATGGATGTATGTGAAAGAATGGATGTGGATGTGTATGTGATGAAAATGGATGTATGTGAAAGAATGGATGTGAATGTGTATGTGAAGAATGGATGTGGATGTATATGTGAAAGAATGGATGTGGATGTATGTGAAAGAATGGATGTGGATGTGTATGTGATGAAAATGGATGTGAATGTGTATGTGAAGAATGGATGTTCATGTGTATGTGGATGTGTATGAATTCTCCGAGACATGATGTGGATGTGATGTAATGTGAGTAGAATATATGTGATGAGAATGAATGTGATGGATATGAATTAATGTAATCTGATGGATGTGAATGGATGGAGGTGATGTGATGTGAAATGGATAGATGTGAGTGAATGAGATGTGATGTAATGTGATGTGAATCGGGATGTGAATGAATGATATGTGATGTCATGTGAATCGGGATGTGAATTAATGATATGGGATGTGAATGGATGAGATGTGATGTGATGTGATTGAATGAGATGTGATGTGAAATGGATATGATGTAAATTGGGATAGATGTGAATGGATGATATGTGATGTGAATGGTTGAGATGTGATGGGATGTGAAAGCAGATGTGAGGTGAAATGGATGTGATGTGAGGTGATGTGGATCAGGGTAGATATAAATGGATGAGGTGTGGAGGAATGTGATGTGATGAGATGTGGATATGGGTAGATGCGAGTGGATGAGATCTGATGAGAGGATAAAAGAGGAAAGAAGCGATGAGATGGAAAATGATGTGATTGGATGAGAATGGATGTGGATTAAATAATGTGGATTGACATGGAACAATGTGGAAAGACGAGAGTTCGTTATAGAAACTGTATTTATGACTTGTTTTTAAATGATTGTTTTATGTCAAAAATGCTAGGGAAGCATTTTGATCGTCTTGTGAATGAGGTGGTGGGGAGACCTAAGTGATAAAGTTGCAACAGCTGACAGAGAGTCAACGGAGGAAGTCTCATGTAGCAAGGTTGGCCGAGGTCTTGACCAACCTCGATTTAAATGGTGAGCTTCCGGTACAGTGGATGAGGGACCAAGGAAGCGGCCTATGAGTGAAGCGCTAGGTGACCTATGAGAAGAATCCTAGAGGGTGCTGACCATACAGTGCTCGGGCTTTGGGTCGCCAAAGATACCCACACGTGTGTCAAGAAAGATATTGGAACAAGGAGTAAGAGTTGTTTTCTGAATTTGGGCATGGATATTGTTGATTGACCTTGTTGGTCCTCCAACGGATGAGTCCATGGCTCTTTATACGGATCTGTTTGTTGATCTTGCTGATCTTCAACGGAGAGTCCATCTAGATTTTTATAAGTGAAAATATTTTCAAGTATTATGAGCTACGAACTATTGAAAAGGTTCCTGAGTGGACAGGTGGTGAGCGTTCTAGTTGCCAATGATGCCATAGGTACACCAAGAAGGAATGATTGGAAATTAGGATTCAACCAGATATTTTGGAGGATTATGATCAGTGATACTATGGTTTCATTAAAATATTGTTTAAAAGACAGTTGAATCTGTGAAAAAGGAAATTTCATATTGGGTGTGTAAGTGGTGTGACTAGCTTGAAATTTATATGAAGATCTGGCTAGGGGATGTGGGAACTCTTTTCCTTGGAACCCGGGACAAAACCTAACCAAATTCCTAAATAGATCCCATCACTACAGTGATTGGGAGGTTCGCTAACCCATGTGACTGGATGGGGTTAGGCTAGATTGATGAATCCCTAAAATGAGACTCAATTCTGTTATGGTACGATAGATGAAGTAAATCCCAGATAAAAATTATTCTATGGAAAAGAATCAACAACTGTGCCTCTCAATGAGGAAAAAAGCGTTCGTCTCTATGATCTAAGTTCAATCTTTTCCTTGATCTGACTATGGGAGTTACGGGTTCGGTTAGATCAGTTCAGTTAGTTAAGGCTTTTGTGACTACGTTAGGGTAAAACTATCTTGGAGGAATCGCCCATGCTTTCCGGGCGAGGGAAGTTTTTTCGGGTTCGATTTTGGAAGAACCGAGGGATTAGTCTCTTGTCCGGATATCCGTGGGCGAGGACCCGAGTAAGGGACCCTGCCTCGCACTTGAAGTGATACTTCCTTTGTAGCTAACTCACCCGAATCCGTTATGTGGAGGGGGCAGGGATCTTTCAACTGGTATCAGAGCAAATTGGCTAAAGTGGAGTAAAAGCCAAAAATGTCATAAATTTATGAAGTAGCAGTAAAAGGTTGGAATTGTGTGATGAAATTCATACAAATTGATATTCATAATGAAATTCATAAATTGATAATTGGGTCTTCAAATGGAAGTATTACAGTTGCATGGAATCCTTGACTTGCTTGAGGCCTAGACATGATAGTTTTTACCTTATAATTTCGAGGACTGTGACTACCCATATATACCGAGGTTATAACTATATCTCTTTACTGCTGGGACTATATACAAGTAAATGTAAGACCTTGAAACTATAAGAAAAAATGCTATCCACATGATGAATTCGAATGTGGTTGATATGATTTTAAAATTCTGGTTGAGAACTGATGAATTGATTTGGATTCTCATTAAAAAATAATGACTCCTGAATTTTGGATTAAAAAGCGATAAGCTCAGCAAAACCACAATGAGGATGAATGGGACGAGTCCCTATGATGATGTTCGTAACTGGAATGACGATAATGACTTCAGCAAATCACTATGAGATTAGTGGATTGTACTGACAGATTGCTATTGTTAACACTTGACCCAGTGGATCAAGTTAAGGGATGACAAATTAAAAATCTATATAATTAAAATTCCCATGGAGGACTGTTCAGATGGAAGTTTCGGTCTAATGGACCATTATTGTGTTAAGGATATGAATGATATGATCTAAAAGAATTTCTATGTGATGATGAGTTCTATATAAGGGATCTTTATCCCAGGATTCTCTTGGGTTGACTAGACTATAAGGAACCCAGAATCAGTTGGATCTTAAGGGAAAGAGTTGTCCTCTAGTTTGCGAGATGAGGACATCTCGCATTTTTTAAGTGGGCTAGGATGTAAGATTCCTCCCCAACCCCTCAAGATGTCCAATTTCTTCCCCTGTAATCAATCCCCCTTTTCAAAATAATAATAGATCTTGTTTCTATCTATTTTGGCCTAGAGAGAGAAATTTTTTTAGAGAGAGATAATTCAATTTTTAGATATCTTTGGATGGAAATATATCCCTTCTTATTAAAATTTTTCCCCCAAAACAGAAGTTTAAAAAGAAATTCCTAAGGTGCATTAGAAATAAATTAAAATGTGCACAAAAGACAGCCTAAGGGTCGAGATTTTCTGAAAATTTTGGATTAAGGTTCCTATGGACCAATAAGATTAATCCAAATGTAGGGAGGAGATAAACTAAAGAATAAAAGAAAAACCCCCCAAAAGTGAGTAAATGCTCACAGTGGTGGACTAAGGACCAAAGAAAAGAATTAAAAAACCGACTTTGATACCTCAGTGTGGGGATCTCCCCTCATGTAGGCAGCTTTTTCTCATCATAACCCCCAATTTTAAATCAATAAAATGAGATATTTCATCTCTCCTCACTTGTATTTCAAAACTAGATCCAAAAAGTAAGCTGCACATACCCAAAAATGGTCAAAAATTGACCAAACTGATCTAGAAAATTCTAAAATCACTTTGCTTGGTTAGAGGCTCACTTTTTCCTATAATTAGAAGCCTCATTCTTTTTAAAAGCTTAATGGTGTTTATGCACTGTTACTCTACTCTTATCCTGAGCCATCTACATTGAAATTCTTAATAATTCAATTGTTCTTGGCCTAATCCTCTCCAAAGTGAATTGGTGGCCACTCTTGCTTCAAACAAAAGTGGAAACCTCAATCCCTCAAGCTAAAGTAGAGCTTACAAGCTCCATGTAACCTAATTTTCTTACTTATTAGAAAATTATGTGGATTATAAATCTATAAATCTAATTGGGTTAATTTAAGTTAAATAAAGAATGATAAAAATGAGAAATGGTCAGCCATACAAAGGAGGTAATGCCAAAATTTTCTAGAATTTTGTGGAAAAGAAAGTTTATTTTTATGTTATTCCAAAAGATTAATTCCCACCATTTTTGCATCTAAAAGAAATATTCTAATTACTCCATGTACATATTCACCTATGAATATGCATGGATATAAATGATATTAATTATTAAAATTGATTTTTATGCATAGAAAGATGCATAAAGGATTTTTTTATTTCAAAAGTGTTATTCTCATTAAATTTGATTTTTATGCATAGGAACATGCATAAAGAAATTAGTTTTATTTCAAAAGTGTTATTCTCATTTAAATTGATTTTTATGCATAAAGTATTTTTTATTTCAAAAGTGTTATTCTCATTAAAATTGATTTTTATGCATAGGAAGATGCATAAAGGAATTATTTTTATTTCAAAAGTGTTATTCTCATTAAAATTGATTTTTATGCATAGGAAGATGCATAAAGGATTTATTTTTATTTCAAAAGTGTTATTCTCATTAAAATTGACTTTTATGCATAGGAAGATGCATAAAGGATTTATTTTTATTTCAAAAGTGTTATTCTCATTAAATTTGATTTTTATGCATAAAAAGATGCATAAAGGAATTATTTTTATTTCAAAAGTGTTATTCTCATTAAAATTGATTTTTAGGCTTAGAAAGATGCATAAAGGAATTTTTTAATTATAAAAGTGTTATTTTTATAAAAATTGATTTTTATGCATAAATAGATGCATAAAGAAATTCTTTTTATTTTAAAAGTGTTATTCTTATTAAATTTGATTTTATGCATAAATAGATGCATAAAAGGATTTTTTTAATAAAAGAGTTATTCCCACAAACGTTCATTTTTTAAGTATAACTAGATGCCTAAAGAACTTTTATATCAAAATTAGAATTCTCTTAAATTCTATGTTTAAATTCTACAAGTATTTGATAAATTTATAATTAAATACTCTAAGAGAGAAATTTATATCGTTTTATATTCACACGGATTGTAAAAAGAGAATTCAAAAAATCTATCGAGATCGAAATATTCAGATAAATGATTAATCTATTCCTCATTGGAATTTGTAACTAATTTAGAAATCAGTTAAGTGAATATTCAAAGAAAGAAATTCAATAAAATAGTAACTGAATTATCTGTTGTTGCCATATATATAGGCAGTGATGTGTGTGAACACACTTAGGACCGCCGGGGCACTTTTTCCCTCTTTAGGAGGTTTTTTCTCCCGGCTTGTATATACGCCCATCACTCTAGGGGGCTAACTTATCTTTTGTACATTGACACAATCTAATACACTTTGTGCTGTGTGCATTCTTGCTTCTTCTTCTCCAAGCTTTGTGTGCTTTCCTGCAACCCTAATTCCAATAATTGGTATCAGAGTAGGCATCGGCTTCTAGGGCTATGCCGCCAGCACCCTCCGACTCACGTTCTCCAATTGAGGTGTGTTTTCACGAGCGCTTTGCAGGTCCCTATACTCTGCAAATCAGCTCGTAGGGATTCGCATTCTCAGAATTTGCATTTGAGGTCGTTTCGGGCTCCGTTTTTGCATTTCAAGTTCTGCACGGGTGTTTTCGTCATTTTTTGCAAAAATTTTGACAGTGCAGTTTTCTTCAAAACAGGCATACGTGTTCTATTGTGGACCGTGCTACATAGCACAAGTTGTCTCCTGTTCAGTCTTTGCTGCATTATAAGTAGCTTTTGCATCAGTTTCAGTCAGTGGCCATGGCTGATAACAACAATGATGTATTTCGCATGTTGTCTGTTGAAGATAAACTGGATGGAGACAGCAACTACCCACTTTGGGCATACATGATGCAGCATGTTTTGGTTGCAAAAGGAGTGTGGAACCTTGTGCAGGGTATGGATGTACGTCCAGGTTCTCTGGATGTAGGATCTGTTGAGGATGTTGCAGGATCTAGCAGCTCTATTGTTGCTGCTGTTTTACCCACTGCTGAACAAGCTCGTTGGGATGGTAAAAATGCGCAGGCTCATACCTTGATTGCACTTTCTATCAAACGCAACATCACCCCACATATTGGTTCAGCTAAAACAGCAAAACAGGCTTGGGATATTCTAACTGGTTTGTATGCAGGTCGTAACGAGGCAAAAATCTCTTACCTGCGTAAAGAGCTAGAATTGAAGATTATGGAGGAAGATGATGACATGAATGTTTTTCTTGCTGAGATTAAAGATCTCAAAGAACAGTTGATTTCTGCAGGTGAGATTATTCCTGATCATTCTCTTGTGCAGACTGTTCTTGATGCTTTACCTGAGACATATCAGACTTTTGCTTCCACGTGGAGACTTCTTGCCGAGGACAGACCTAATGCTATCAAGTATGATACTTTAGTCAACAAGCTCTTGCAAGAAGCAAAGTCTAGGCAAAACAGGGCCAGCGTGCAGTTGATCAAGCATTTATTGCTGCCCAGCAACAAAGAAGAAGTGGTAAGGCAGCCCCTTCCACTGTTTCTTCTCCTATTAGTAGGTCTGCAACTTCTTCTCCTTCCACAGGTAACAACAATAAGTCTGAGAAGGCTCTTGATAAAGGCAAGAAAAAGACCAGGTGCAACTATTGTAAGGCAAATGATCATGTCATTAAGAATTGCCCTAAGCTAAAGGCTAAAGAGGCAAAGAAGAAAGAGTCAAATGCAGCCACGATAGCGGACGCTTCTACAAATGCAGATTCTGCAAATGTTGTGTAGGATACAGAATGGGCGTTTAGCATGTATTGCCAGTATGACCCATCTGTACATGATGCATGTTTGGGAGTTTCTGTTGACTCTCATGTATGGTATTTTGACAGTGGTGCTACAAAGCACATTACCTCGCATCGTGATATGTTCACTTCTCTTGAGGCTGTCCCTAATGGGAATACTGTCACATGTGCCAATAATGCTTCTTACCCAGTGAAGGGCATTGGTAAAATTATGCTTACTGCTGCAAATGGCAACGCTTTCACACTTTCAGATGCTTTGTATGTGCCAAGGATAAAGAAGAATCTATTGTCTATCTCTGTGCTTGCTAGACTTGGACTTGTAGTCAAATTTGTGGATGACAGATGTACTGTTCATGATTTGACTTCTGGTGATATGATTATTGTATCTGGCACCTTGTTTCGTGGTCTGTATAGGCTCAATTCTTATGACAAGTGTGTGGAAGATTCAGCAAATGCAGTTTCTGATGAAAAGGCAGTTTCTGATGCAAAACTATGGCATGCTCGTTTTGGTCTTCTGAACTTTGCTAGTTTGTAGAAATTTGATATGGTTGCTTCATTGCCCCCTCTTGAGGCACCATTGAAACATGTTTGTGAAGGCTATATTTTGGGCAAAATGCAGCGTTCTTCTGCGTTTCCAAAGGATGGTTCGGTGCGGGCCACTCGCAAATTGCAGCTTGTACATAGTGATGTATGTGGGCCTATGCAAACTCCGCACTTGTACTTCATGACTTTCATTGATGATTACTCAAGGCATGCACTGAAGGCAAAGTCCGAAGTGTTTTTGTGCTTCAAACAGTTTATGCTTATGGTTGAAAATGTATCTAGTTGTACTATGGGCACCCTCCGTTCTGATCGAGGGGGGGAGTACATGTCTAAAGAGTTTGATGCATTTCTGGCTAGTCGTGGGATAAAATACCAATGTACAGTGCCGTATACCCCTCAGCAAAATGGTATTGCTGAGAGGAAGAACAGGTCACTTATGGAGATGGCACGATGTATGGTCAAGAGCCAAGCTTTGCCACATGCGTTTTGGCTTGAGGCTGTCATGTGTGCTGCATATGTACTCAACAGGTGTCCCACTAAGGCCTTGCAGTCTATTACTCCATATGAAGCTTGGCATGGCAGGAAGCCTTCTATTGGTCACTTGCGTGTCTTTGGTTGCTTGGCCTATGCTTTAGTGCCTGTGCAACAACGCAGAAAATTGGATGATAAGGCTGTCAAATGCATTTTTGTTGGTTACAGTGCTGAAAGCAAGGGTTACAGATTGAATCATCTGCAGTCAAAGCGTATCTTGATTAGTCGAGATGTTGTTTTTGTGGAAGATGCTGTGCAGCCCTTGTTATCATGTACCAAAGAGATAGGTGTGACCTCACGGGATGTATTTGATACGTTGTTGCCTCTCTTTACAGGTGGGAATTCAAATGTAAGTCCTAATGAGGCAAATATTCAGCCTATGCAGATTTCAAACGACATCATAGATCAGCCTATTTCTGATGTAGATTTACAGGATGTAATTCATGAGGATAGGGCTGAAAATGAGCAGGCTAGAGGTATGCCTAAATGGCTGGTGCAAACCTTGCGTGATAGTAAGATTGATGCACCTATGACTAGTCATACTCGTTCAAGTTTTCAGCATGCCTCTTATGCATCAGATTGTTATGCTTTGGCTGTGTCTAGTATGTGTGAAGAGGAAGAACCTCTTTCATTTGATGAGGCACAAAATTCAAAAAATTGGTTGGCTGTAATGCAAAGTGAATATGATGCTATAATGAAGAATGGTACATGGTCTTTGTGTGATTTGCCTATTGGTAAAAAGGCCATTGGATGTAAGTGGGTTTTTAAATTGAAACGAAAGCCAGATGGCAATGTTGATCGCTATAAGGCTAGACTTGTTGCAAAGGGTTATGCTCAAGAAAAGGGCATTGATTTTGATGAGACCTTTGCTCCCACTTGTCGTATGACTACCATTCGTAGCATTTGTGCATTGGCAGCTCATAATGGTTGGCATGTACATCAGTTGGACATAAAGACTGCGTTCTTGAATGGAGATTTGCATGAGGAGGTGTATGTATCGCAGCCTCGTGGTTTTGTTCAAAGAGGGCAGGAAAACAAAGTGTGCAGGTTGAAAAAGGCTTTATATGGTTTAAAGCAAGCTCCACGAGCTTGTTATGAAAAGATACATGCATATTTGACTGCACATGGTTTTCAGAATAGTCCAACAGAAAGCACTTTGTATGTTAAATATGTGGATGATGTACATCTAATCATTGCTCTCTATGTCGATGACATGCTGCTCACAGGACCAAATGAGAGTCATATTGCTGATTTTAAGGCTAATTTGAATGCCTCTTTTGAGATGTCAGATTTGGGGCATTTGCATCATTATTTGGGGATACAATTTAAGCAGTGTGATGGAGGTATTGCTTTGTGTCAGACAAAGTATATTGAGACATTGTTGCGGAGATTTGGCCTTGAAGACTGTAAGCCTATTGCTAATCCAATGGAGACAGGTTTGAAGTTGAGTCTTCATGATGCTGGAGATCACTTTGATGTCACACTCTATCAGACAGCTGTTGGTTGCCTCATTTTTGTATGCATTACGAGGCCAGACATTCAGTTTGCAGTCTCATAGGTGAGCAGGTTTATGCATAGTCCAGGGTCTCAGTTGGAAGGCAGTTAAACGCATCTTTCGCTACTTGAGTGGCACCATACATCTTGGGTTGTTTTATCCCAAGGGGGGATCATTGCCGCCAGATTTACATGCTTTTTCGGACTCAGATTGAGCTGGTTGCTATGACACAAGAGTGTCCACAAGTGGTTTTTGTTTCATGCTCGGTAGCTCATGCATATCTTGGTTGAGCAACCTACTGTGGCCACTTCTAGTTGTGAAGCTGAGTATAGGGCAGCTTTCACAGCTACGGTTGAGTGTGTGGCTCAGACGGCTTATGGCTAACTTGGGTGTTGGACAGGAGTCTGCCACCTCTATCTTCACTGAAAGTCAAAGCGCATTGGTAGTTGCGAGAAACCCAGTTTTTCATGCTCGCACAAAGCACATTGAGGTGCATTATCACTATGTCAGGGAGAGACTCTCAGCAGGAGAGATCAGGTTGACCTATGTGCCAACACAGGACAACCTCGCCGATCTTTTCACAAAGGCGCTTCCTCGTGAGAAGTTCGAAGCTTTCTGCAAAGCTTTTGGCTTGCTCCCCTTTGTGGATTGATCTACTTTGGGCATGGCACTCCCCTATACATGAGTGCCAGCTCTCATTCACACCATCACTCCCAGGGGGGATTTGTTGCCATATATATAGGCAGTGATGTGTGTGAACACACTTAGGACCACTGGGCCTCTTTAGGAGGTTTCTTTCGCCGGCTGTATATATGCCCATCACTCTAGGGCTAACTTATCTTTTGTACATTAACACAATCTGATACACTTTGTGTTGTGTGCATTCTTGCTTCTTCTTCTCCAAGCTTTGTGTGCTTTCCTGCAGCCCTAATTCCAACATTATCAAACCTTTTCGAGAAAGATAGATCACGAAAAGTCTTATCCGACTCAAACCTTGAATCAAACTATGACCAAGACCAAACTCTTTCGTCAGTTTTGAGGAAAGAAGGTGTGACTAGTTCTAGAATTCGAGGAATTCTTGTATAAAATTCAGAACTCTGATCAAGAAGTTTTGGGGATACTGATTCAAGAAATACTCCTTGTATTCAAAACAAAATCAAACTGAGAACTTGCATAGAAATGAGATGTGATGAGATATGATGTGAATCAGATAGATGTGAAAAATGGATATGGATGTGTATGTGAAGAATGGATGTGGATGTGTATGTGAAGAATGAATGTGGATGTGTATGTTAAAGAATGAATGTGGATGTGTATGTGAAGAATGGATGTGGATGTGTATGTGAAGAATGGATGTGGATGTATGTGAAAGAACGGATGTGGATGTGTATGTGATGAAAATGGATGTGAATGTGTATGTGAAAAATGGATGTGGATGTGTATGTGTATGTGAAGAATGGATGTGGATGTGTATGTGAAAGAATGAATGTAGATGTGTATGTGAAAGAATGGATGTGGATGTATGTGAAAGAATGGATGTGGATGTGTATGTGATGTAAATGGATGTGTATGTGATGAAAATGGATGTGAATGTGTATGTGAAGAATGGATGTGGATGTGTATGTGAAAGAATGGATGTGGATGTATGTGAAAGATTGGATGTAGATGTGTATAAATGAGACACGATGTGGATGTGATGTAATGTGGATAGAATGTATGTGTGATGAGATGGTGATGAGAATGAATGTGATGGATTTGAATGAATGTGAATGGATGGAGGTGATGTGATGTTAAATGGATAGATGTGAGTAAATGAGATGTGATGTGATGTGATGTGAATCGGGATGTGAATGAATGAGATGTGATGTCATGTGAATCAGGATGTGAATGAATGATATGGAATGTGATGTGTTGTGAATCTGGATGTGAATAAATGAGATGTGAATGAATAAGATGTGATGTGAAATGGATGTGATGTATATTGGGATATATGTGAATGGATGATATGTGATGTGAATGGATGAGATGTGAATCGAGATAGATATGAATGAATGAGATGTGAGGTGAAATGGATGTGATGTGAGGTGATGTGGATATGGGTAGATATGAATGGATGAGGTGTGAATGAATGTGATGTGATGAGATGTGAATATGGGTAGATGCGAGTGGATGAGATCTGATGAGGATAAATGAGGAAAGAAGTGATAAGATGGAAAATGATGTGATTGGATGAGAATGGGAATACATATAAAATGGATGTGGATTGATGTGGAACAATGTGGAAAGACGAGAGTTCATTATAGAAACTGTATTTATGACCTGTGTTTAAATGACTGTTTTATGTGAAGAATGCTGGGGAAGCATTTTGACCCTCTTGTGAATGAGGTTGTGGAGACCTAACTGATAAAGTTGCAACAGCTGACGGAGAGTCAACGGAGGACGTCTCGTGTAGCAAGGTCGGCCGAGGTCTTGACCAGCCTTGGTTTGATTTAAATGGTGAGCTTCCAGTATGGTGGATGAGGGACCAAGGAAGCGGCCGATGTGTGAAGCGCTAGGTGACCTGCGAACGATCCTAGAGGGTGCTGACCATATGGTGCTCGGGCTTTGGGTCGCCAAAGATACCCACGTGTGCCGAGCAAAACATAACCAAATCTTTATAAAGGAATCCCACCAACATAGTGGTCGGGTGGTTGGCTAATAACCCATGGGCCAGTTAGGCTGGATCGAGGGATTCCTCCGAAACAATTAAGATAGGATTAGTTGCGTTAGTTAGATTAAGTCCTGAGAAGAACCTTGTTCTATGGGAGGGAATTAGCCGGCTCTGTGCCTCATTAAAGGAGGAAAAAAGTGGTGATTATATGGACCAAGTGCAAGTCTCTTCTTGATCTGACCGTGTGACTTCAGGTTCGTTTGGATCAATTTAAATAGTGATATATTTGACTTGTTAGATTAATTCTCCTATTTGAAGATTTTCCCTGGAGGAATCGCCCGTGCCTTCCGGGTGAGGGAAGTTTTTCTGGGCTCGGTTGCGGAGGAACCGACAGACTAGTCTCTTGTCCGGACATGCGTGAGCAAGGCCCCAAGTGTGGATCCCCGCCCCGCGTGCGAGAGGCTGACACTGCTTCCGCCCTGCTAGCACCCTCCGAGGGTGCGGGGGATCCCACAATCCCAAATATTTTTTGCCACATTCTTGAAGATATGCATGGAATATAAGAGATGATTGATCTGTATGTCACACCAATATATGAAAGTTAAAAGAAGATTGAGTGTCTAGACATCTCATTTGGTGGTGGATTGGGAATTCTTCTCCATACCTCAAACCAATCTCTACCTCTCATCACAAGTGGTGAGAGATCATGTGGCAAATACTTGGGATGTGAAGGAGGGAAAAATCGATGATGTTTGTCATACACCACCTTCTTAAGTGTAGAGGGTCTTTCCGAAACAAGTGATGGTACACAAATCGGACATGCATAATGTCCGGAGGTTGCCAAACCTATTTTAATTGAGATGATTGAGATAGAGATATAAACTTAAAGTTTAAAGGCTAAAACTTATGCATATAGGTTCAAGTTGGTACCTAAGCACTCCGAGAATCTGGGATAGTCAGGCATCATCCAAAGCAAAACTCATTTCACCTCCGCCTCATGCCTATTTATTGGCCTTGAAACGTCATGTACTTTGATACCTCGACATAGTGTCTCAAGCTCCTCAATCAAAGGCTCGAGGTATACATTTATGTTTTTCACCTTGTATTTACATGGTACAAGGAGAACAAGCATGACATGACCTTTCTTGATTGCCACCCATGGAGGGAGGTTGTAATTCACTAATACAATAGAGACCAAGTAGACCATGATGTGGACTTGAAGCCAAATGGGTTAACACCATCTATGCCCAAGCCAAGATGTAAGTGACGAGGCTACTCTTTAAACTCTGGCCATTGATGCTCCACATTTTGTTGGAAATATCACCCAAATCCATTCAAAGGTTGAAAGGGGCTATATTACCTTGATTACTTTACTGAAGATTCATCCTCAAATGGGCGCCTATCTCAAATATAGCCTAGAGGGCATCTTGTTCATTTATGGCAAACCCACATGGGGGGAGATGGCATCTTATGCTTGTAAGACATCATAGGTGATGTCATGAGGTCATGTACTACTTGCCTATATAAGAGGCTCTTGCTAATGAAGAGAACAACTCGTGTGTTTCTATGTTTATGCCTAAACCATGTTTCATTAGCATCTCCTAATCCACTCATAATCTTGCTTCTAACCATGACCCAACCATGACCATAGCAATTTTTGATCCTCCTTAGCTTTGCTAATCCACTCACTAAACCAAGAATTGGTATCAGAGCCTAGGATTAACATTATCCAAGTCTCACTCATTAGGGATTAATTAGCACCTCATTAGCTTAAGCTAGCCTGAAAGATAGGCAGTCCATGGAGCATCAAGATCTCATCGCCCACTTTAAGACTCATCACAAGCGCTCAGCCAGGCATTCTCAACACAAAGATGAAGCTGCTAACGGGCGGAATTAGCCAAAGAGTGCCCGGAGCCAACGGCATTGCTGCAGAGACCCGCGCCTTTTTATTTGGCAGAAAACGCTGCCCCATCGCCATCGCTTCACCAATCTCTAATTCCTCAGAGCCTCGAGGGTTTTCATAGGCTGTGAACATGCCTATGTGGTCAGATTTGCAAATGGTTGCGTGGTTGGTGGCTGTAGGATTGACAGAGCTTCTGGAGAATTCATCTCTTAACAGTAAATGAATGAGTGATTATTCCACTTAATCAACAATGTTTTGTGCTTAAATTAGTCTCAAATCACTGATATTGAAAGTGCTTAAAGCATTAGGTGCTTGGACCTAGGCCTCTACTTCCTTCAAGTACTCCAAGTGACCCAATTTTTAAAAATTATTTTGAAAGCATTTATCACATTGGTCACCATATACTTGATGATATTACTATATTGTGATGATGTTATTGTTCACATCATTTTTTGAATCACAATGGCTGAACCATCTGATGCTGAATCATCAAATATTCAACATTTGAAGTCTAAGAAGAAAAGCAGAAAGCCGAGGAGACGGGTAAGAAACAATGTCTACAACTCAAGAGCAAACAATGTTTCAGGAGGGCATGACTGGTCTGAATTTTTCATAAATGACCTTCATCTATTTGGTGAAGGTATCTAATCTTGTAAAAGCATTAGACACTGCCCTTGAGTGATACTCAAGTGGTAAGACCTTGCTTTATCATCATGTCTACATCCTCATTTCATGTTGATAAGTTTAATGCGGTAGGCTTTCATACCTGGCAAGTTAGAGTAAGATTTATTCTCATGAAGAAAGGTCTGTGGGGAGTTGCTAGTGGAAAGGAGAAAAAACCTACCACTAGAGATGGTGAGCAAGGATGGTTACCTAGGGATGAGAAAGCTTTTGCCATAATTGCATTAGGTCTAAGTGACAACTACATACATCATATCTCTAATGCAAATAACTCCGCTGAAGCATGGGAAATCCTAGAGAAATTATTTGGGGCAAAAGGGAAGCATTCCAAGATAGGGCTGAAAATCCAATTTTTTAAACTTGAAATGAAAGCTTCTGAGTCTTTACCTTCTCATCTTAATTATATGAAAAGCCTAATGTCACAACTTGCAACAATAGGAGCACCAATAGATGAGGAAGATGCCATTGCAGTTTTATTGAAAAGCATGCCTTATGATGAATATGGACATTGAAGCTGAACTCCTTTAGGAGTACAAGAAGAAGCAAGAGAAGATAGGGATAGTTGAAGGTGCATACTTCTCCAACAACAAGTCACACTTCAAGAAGAAGAACTTCATCGACACAAAAGGAAAGAAGAAGACTTGTGGATTCTGCGGCAAGGACAATCATATTGAAGAAAATTGTTTCTTCAAACAAAAGGCACAAAAGGCATTCCTAGCAAGTCAAGACAAAGAAGAGCTTCAAGAAGAGGCCTCCGAAGAGGCCAATTTTATCGAAGATGAATGTGCCTTTTGAGTAAAATCAAGGGATAGCCCATACCATGTTTAAAAACCTCTCCATCCTAAACATAACTATCTCATTGTAAGCAAGTCAAGACAAAGAAGAGCTTCAAGAAGAGGCCTCCGAAGAGGCCAATTTTATCGAAGATGAATGGGCCTTTTGAGTAAAATCAAGGAATAGCCCATACCATGTTTAAAAACCTCTCCATCCTAAACATAACTATCTCATTGTAAGCTTTACTATGGTATTCTAGCATCATCCATCATTGCTAGCATTGTAAACCTAACTGGAATAAGACCTACGGGCACCAGCATGGTCATCATAACTAGTTTTTGTATGTTGTAACTAGAGCCTAGAATTGCCATCATAAAGGTAGCATTGTCATGGATTTGGTTGAAGGAGGGTTTGTTGGAAATATCACCCAAATCCATTCAAAGGTTGAAAGGGACTATATTACATTGATTACTTTACTCAAGATTCATCCTCAAATGGGCGCCTATCTCAAATATAGCCTAGAGGGCATCTTGTTCATTTATGGCAAACCCACATGGGGGGAGATGGCATCTTATGCTTGTAAGACAAGATAGGTGATGTCATGAGGTCATGTACTACTTGCCTATATAAGAGGCTCTTGCTAATGAAGAGAACAACTCGTGTGTTTCTATGTTTATGCCTAAACCATGTTTCATTAGCATCTCCTAATCCACTCATAATCTTGCTTCTAACCATGACCTAACCATGACCATAGCAATGTTTGATCCTCCTTAGCTTTGCTAATCCACTCACTAAACCAAGACATTTTGCCATGTCGGTGAATCAGCTATGATCCTCATGATGCCATCAATCGAGCAATGAGTAGCATGCCACGTCATGAGTTCTGCAATCCCCTTACATTTATACATGTGTTGGATGTGAGGAATCATAGGGAAGTGTCTCAAAAGCTTTGGGGGAACTTTATCACCTTGCAAATCATAGGGAAGTGTCTCAAAAAGCTTTATCACCTTGCAAATCATCCCTATAGAAGCGACTCTCCCCAAATTATAGACATTGTATTGCATCTTTATTAACCCCTCTAAATAGCATGCAATCATTGGGACATGCATGTATTTTTGTGTAATCCATACCTAGCATAGAGAACATTTTATAACACCCATATCGTGAGTTCAGTAATAGATTTTGAGGGGGATGAATCTTCTTGAGAAGCCTACAACACAAGGTAAGAAATCATATATCAAAATATATCAAGGAGAGTATATAGAACATGAAATATTTTTAATAGAATGAGGTGGTCTTACCGAAGAAGACTTGTGAGACTTGCATCTCTCCATCCATAAGTTGTTTAGTGTCGTTCAAGCAAAACTCCAAAGTAAGCAAGTGAAACACATGTGTGTAGCACTCAATAAAAAACCCCTAGACACAAGTGATCCAGGCAGAACCTGATGAGTCCATATAAAACTTGGAAAACATCCAATAAAAATCCACCAAAACAAACTGATCAACTAACCCATGATAGAATTTGTCTTAGGCTTAAGAAATTAAGCACAAACCACACTTAAACAAGTGCAAAATAAGTTATCATGGAAAAGTGTCAAAGGTGAAACACACTTTGAACACGCAGATTATAGCCATCAAAAGAAATTAAGAAACATGTCCAAAAAGAATGGCTAAACAATGGTAAAAAATCATGATTACATCCTTTAGAATTAATCCAAACATAAATGTCCATTAATACGAGGTATAATCATATTAATAATATGCGAATAACCCGCATCTATCTAATGTTAGCGCACGAGAAAATATACTTCAACATTAAATAACTCTCAAAAATATTAAATTCTGGAGAAAAAGAATTATCATGATTTTTTCCTAATTTTTCCTAATTTTCTAGGGCCTCAAAATATAATAATTTTGAATTCCACCAAACCTATCTTATGGCATTCCAAACCTATATTTTTCTAGAATATTTTTAGCAATTTAATTTGCCAAAATACCATTGATATTATAAAAATATCAAATTTTTAGGATTTCTAAAAATAATATCTAGAATATTCCTAATTTTTCCTGAGAATCCTATCGTTCACGAAATTTCCAATTCCGCCCGACAATTCTCAAATCCACTGAAATTTTTTAATTTTAATGGATTTTTTAATTTTTTGGGTCAAAAAATATATTTTAAAGGAATTTAAATGGTCACGCGGGCACTCGAATGGACACACCACATGACAAACACCAACCCCACATTTTTCGGAAATTTAAAATAACCTTTGTCTAATTTTCCACTAATTTTCAAGATTTGTTTTTAAAATTTTTAAATTACCCCGAATGCATTTAAAATACAAACGGTCAAAAAATTTCAGAATTCCAACGGTTTTCCCGGAATACGGAAAGCCAAAAGTTTTGGGAAAATGAAAAGACAAAAAAAAAATCAAAATGTGAAAGGTCAAAAGTTTCCGGAATACGGAAGGTGAAAAGTTTTTCCAGAATTCAGAAAGCCAAAAGGTTTCGGAAAAACGGAAAGCCAAAGGTTTTTCGGAAGATGAAAAGCCAAAAAGTTTCAAGAAGAAATTTTCAGAAATTTTTGAGAGAATTTTTATCTCAAATTTCACATTTTCTAGCTTTTTTCCAAGCTTTTTTTGAAAAAGATTTCAAATTTTTAATCATAAAAATGCTGAAAAAATTCTTAAAAAATTAGGAAAATTTTTTGAAAATTTAGGGAATCCATTCTACCAAAAATATCCACCATAAAATATGTGGTATTTTTGTAAAAAACCTCATTAATTATTATTGTAAACCATAAAAAATAGAAAAAAATTAGCATTAAACTCACGAAATTCTCCCACAACGTCGATTCGTCCATTGAATTGCAGTAACACGCATTCCAATCGCCATATGGATGATCCACGTGCAATTCATCAACACAAATCAACAAAATAACATTTTTATTAGTAAATATTAAAATTTACTAAAAAAATTCAACAACAATTAAATAGAGATTGCTCTGATACCACTGTTTGCATAAACATGCATAGATCAGGCATAAACTCAATCACCCAACCACCCTGAGCCCAAGGGATGCACACATGAATTATAAATGAAATACATCATACCTCTACCACCTTGATGTCCCATACCATCAAGAGGTATAACTCCAATCCAATAGCATGTAGCTATAGTATGAAATGGTAGATGAGTAGATATGGACCTCTACACAAGAGACCATGGCATAAGCCTCCAAGCCCCTAGCCCCTTTTAGTGTGCCCCTTGCCCCTATTATATAGGAGGGCCCTCAAATGACTCTTGACTTTCGATTCCCCATGTGTGACCCTTGGATGCCTGACCCTAACCTTAACCCTTAAGGTTAGTCCTAACCCATACTCCACTAGAGCTTGTTCCCATGCTCCCATGTTCACAAGCCTAATGTGGGTTAGCCTCCTAGTATATGCACACATAATGTGCATATAATAGCGTGTCAACATCATCATGGAGGCAATCTACCCCACTTGCTCAGTCGGGGTTGACCACGCCTTTAATAGGCGTAGGGCCGAGTGGTGCAGGCCCATCACGATTGGGTGTGATGAGCCTACACCACCTTCTTCTACTAGAGCCACCGCCTCTCCCTCACGTCCATCTTCACCACCACCACCACGACGCAACAGGGAGTCGAAGGGGGGTAGTAGACGTGCTAGTGGGGGGAGTCGGTTGCTTTTGCTTTGGGAAAAGTAGCACTAGGTCTCCTAATGCATCTCCCCAACAGAGGGGGATCATCATCTACACATTATGAGCCAGCCCCCAGGAGACCCATTCCACCGTTCAATCCAAGACTCCTACCATACATTGTGGATACGAATGGTGTCCTCGAGGTAAGCAAGTCATGAATCGTATGCATGTACTTGCGAATCTGGAGTTCGTGAACTCCTTCAAAAAATGAAAAGCACAAGATGAAATTTCTAAGAAATATGTTATCGATGTGCTTTAGTCAGAGTTCCCCATGCCACATCCAGGTTTGTGCTTCTCTGAGGAGTGGATGAAGCGGTGCATTAAGATTTTGCTCTCTAATATAGAAGAGCAAATATCAAGAGAGTAGTGAAAAAAATTTGGAGAAGCTTAGCATGTGTACGGCCGAGGAGTGGAGTCATGCACGTAGTTTCATGAGAAAGCACCCAGGTGCATTTCAACAACAAATGGCAATGAGTGCTTCTCGACTATGGAAGTGAGGGGCTTCGCACTTTGACTCACGAGAAATCCTCCTTTCTTGCTCATTTTTTAGGTATCATTTCTTGACTCCTTTTATTTCATTTTTTACTATATTGTTTTCTTGAAATAATTGTATATTTTCTTAATTGTTTTTGTAGAGGGAGGTTGTTGGGGGCGTGACCCAACAAAGGAGGAATATGACTATGGGTATAGATCCCCCCATCTGCAATTGTGGGCATGGATGCGTGTGCGAGGTGTACACTTAGATGAGTCCATTTTGGGGACTCAAGCTGATGAGGAAATGTGTTTCCTAAACCATTCTCTTTTCTACGTCTAATTGTATTTCCATGTTTTCCTTACCTTATGCTTGATTGCATGTATGCAAGATGAAGAGGAAGAAGAAGAGGAGGATCCAAATTATTAGCATGAAGGAAGTGACGAGGATAAGGAATCTGATGATGAAGATCACTTGGACTCCAATGAAGATTCTAGTTAGACACCCACCTTTTCATACCTCTTTTGTAAAAACTTTATGGATATATGGCCAAAGGCCCAATAATTTCTGAAATATACTAATAACTTTTTGGGATCAATTGCATTCTCCACAATGTATAATGTGTTTCTTGCATTTGTGTTTATGTTTGTGTTTCTTGTATTTGTATTTGTGTATTCTCCACAAAATCTGAATCTGTGACTGTTTTTTTTTTAAAGAGCTAGGGCAGACTCAGGAGTCCTGTGCAGACTCCCTAGTCTTCCCCAACTCTTTTTTTTGCTGTGCAAAGCATTCGTTGAGCAGCAACAATATTAGTCCACTAGTGAGCAGCAGCAGCGAAATGTCGGCGAGTAGCAAGCCCGTTGTTGCAGGGAAAGTAGCAGCGTTTCTAGCAACGAAAATAGCCCGACACGTTTAGGGCAAGACAATGCACACTTGACCTCCTTTGTCAATGTGTTGAGCATTGAACATAATGGGAAGATTTAGACTGTCCCATTGAATGTCGTCACATGGTTGCAGGGCAAGCTAATGAAGGTCACATCTCCAAAGAAACAACACTCAAGCACATCACCCTAGGGGACGATTGGGTTAGCATCCACACTGGCTCCACAAAGACCACATCCTCCTCCTTTAGAAGCGATGATTGGGAAACTGCCACTCCACATGCATCCCCCCTTAAACTCACCAAACAGTAAAAATGCTTGGTCTCTTATCCCAATGCCATTGTTAAGAAGAAACGTCTTCAGGAGGACCAAGCAGTGGTAATACTAAGCTCAACTTGCACCACCACCCACTTTTGTAGCCTTTGATCCACTGCCTAAGTGCATGCCATCCCGCAAGCATTGAACGTGAACTTCCGCACTAGGTAAGGCAAGAGCCCCCGTTTATGCTCAAGGACAAGGAATATTCATTCACCAACATGATGTTGACAAACAAATATTTTTCCCCACATTCACCTCCTAATCCTCTAGTACCTATTTCATCAACAACTAGATGCAAACAATGACACATAGTCCGACAATGACTCACAAGGTCCATACACCAAATTTGCTAAGGTATTTTAATATACTATTACTGGTCCACCATATAATGAAGGCTGGTCACCTCAAGAATCTCCTACTCATCAATGCAACCTGGCCAGCCTCTAAGCCTTCCTTTCCTCCCAAATCCAAATGCCCATTGGAACCTTGTTAAAAGGTAGTCTAAATTTATTGAATGACCTTGGAGATTGGATGGAATGAAAACTACAAGCTTTTGTAGAGTAGGGAGCTAACTCGAATTCCTCATATGAATCTGAGGCCCATCATCTAGGCTGACTCCATCACCACAACCCACAACCCAAAGGCACACCAAAAATTCACGAAAATGCACTGGGCCACTACTTTGAAGGTGATGAAACTAATGTATCCTTTCCCATCTCCTATAACAGACATGTGGTCAAAGGCATCCTGGATGGAGGTTCTAGTGTAATCATCCTTCACAACAAGAACATGCTGGGAAAGTTGGGGCCCATGACATTGGTGATCAAGCTCTTGTGGAGGATGGGAAATCTTCAAAACCCATGGGCCTACTACATGAGCTCAAAGTGAAAGTCTATAACACGACATTCCACCTCATACTTGTAGTTCCACATATGACAACATCTTCAATAGACCCTTCATGTGACAAACACAACTGCTCCATGACTAGGACATGCATCATGTCTACCTCCGCAAAGGGTCTCAAATGCTTAAAGTAAATTTGTATACCTGGCACTCAAATCCCATGGCCAAAGATCCCTTTTCCAAATACTTTGTGATCAACACCACCAAGAGCAATGATCTATTTGTTTGTGATGCTTGTCATCAATCCCTTTATGACACATGGGTACCACGCACAGTCGCTTCTGTCAATAGTGACAAAGTTGACCATGGAACTGGCTCAAAATCCTTCCTACACTACTTGACACCTTCCCAGATTGTAAACGCGGCACATAATCAGTTCTCCCAAATAGCAGGACTCTTCATGAACCCTACAAAGCCATTGCCTCGCTTAACACACCTTGAGTGTAAATGTAGCTCCCCAAATTGAAACAAGCACCCTTAGGGTCTCGATAGATGTTCCCTTTACCATAAATATGTAACAAAACAGTGCCTTACTGTCTTCCACGGCGAGCCACAATCCTTTGCCATGGGAAACCCAGGTCTCCCTAAGCAAACCATCTTTAGAAACTTCCCATGCCAAAATTCAATTGCCTAGTTGACAAGGAATACAGAGTCTCAGATCTTGTACACAAATTGTACATACTATCTCTAACACATTGGCTTGTAAGTTTTTTGTGGTTCCCACAGGTGAGACAAAAGAAGAAGTCCTCCTTGGAGGAAGCTAGGTCCAAAATGCTACCAATACAATCAACTCAGGTGAAAACATAGCTACTCTCAAGCTTCCTTGGGGCAAGGTAACAATGATCCTCTAGGATGGGGAGTGCATCCAATCTAATCCTTTGTCCCCACCAACTGCTTCCACATAGGTTACTCTCACACCCCCCACAATAACTGGTAAGTCTTCCACTACCCCTGAACTACCCCCACTAGGACTCAACCCACCAAGAATATGGATTAGTTTATCGATCAAGATTGGTCTACAATGGTGGCAAGCCCAACTATATCATATGGTCCACACCAATCTCATATTCTTGGAGGCATGAAATGCTCTTGGAAAACCCACACTAACAAAAGAAGACACTTACATTCAAATATCACACGAAATGCATCTAAAAAATGTTGGGTACTTCATTCCTAAACTTTCTAGAGGAAATAACGTGAAGATTTCATGTCATAGATGCAGGAGCACTCCAAGACTAGATTCTCATTAGAAAAGAGTGGATTGATCCTCTAGGATGGGGAGTGTATCCAATCTAATCCTTTGTCCCCGCCAGCTGCTTCCACATAGGGTACTCTCACACCCCCACAACAACTGGTAAGTCTTCCACTCCCCTTGAACTACCCACTAGGACTCAACCCACCAAGAATATGGATTAGACTCTCGATCAAGATTGGTCTACAATGGTGGCAAGCCCACATATATCCTATGGTCCACATCAATCTCATAGAAGCATGAAACACTCTTGGAAAACCCACACTAACATCATTTGGCTCCCACACCAAAACCCTTAGCAGTTCGCACAAACCACACCAACCAGGCTAGTACATGTCCAATCCACAAAGATGGTCTAGCAACCAACGAGTCAGCAAAGTCCCCTCCTCCTCGGCAAAATCTTAAGGACTTTCCCAAACCCAACCCATGGGCACTCAAAATCTCACTTTAAGTGAGAAGAATCTCATAGAATCATAGGTTTATATTGTAGCTCATTAATGTAGTCCAAATTTTGTTTTCAAGGATCTCCATCCCTTCAAATTTATCTCAAACCTTACCTCATATCTTCATCTATCATCTCCCTCTTTTCATATCCCTCCTTGGCAAACCCGCACCTCATCATCCTCAACTCTCATTTGCCTCCTCTTTTCATCTATCATCTCCCTCTTCTTATATCTATCCTTGGAAAACCCTTATCTTTTAAGTAAATAAAAATGACTTTTTCAACATTTAAAACCATCATTACAACAGGATAGGGGCATAGAAGTGTTTCTTAGTAGCATTCTAGATATCGGGATATCGAGGCATTCGGTCTACTCAGTAGCAAAATAGCGCTATAACACACACTATAACAGGGAAATTGCATTGCTATTTTGTAGCCTAGTAGTGAAATTTTGCTGCTACTACATTGTAATTTCAATGCTCATAGTAGCGAGCACAACAACCAAATTTCACTGCTATATCGAGATTTGAATTTCTAGAGAGTTTTTAAAGATTGAAATTAGATTATACATGTGAACTTAGATTATACATGTGACATACATATAGAAAATGATGATAGTTGTTAAAAAAAACATCCATCAGAACTCTTAAAGCCATGTTTGAAAAAAAAAATAAAGATAGTTGAACACTTTTGAAGTTAAATAGTTAGATAAATCATGAATCTATCCCATCTAGTAATAGATCCATTTGTGTTTCTTCATGAGTTTCTATATCTAATGGAAGCTCAATGAAAAGATGGGGTTCCATATCAATATCACTATCACTATCATTACCTTCTTTGGAGTGATGTTCCTCATGCTCTTGATTATCCTCCTCTAAATTGCTTTCCTTGTTTTCATCATCGTCTTCTTTCAATGAGTCAATTTGAGGTAGTATTTTCACCTTATCTAGAGATTTGGCCTCAACATCTTGATTTTGAAAGATATGTTTCGAGCAAGGGAAAACTTTTATAACATACCACCACTTTGGATCAATTTGATTAGCATGAAAAACAACCTAAAATCATAAAGCAAAGGGGTTACTAACATGTTGATAGTGTTGAGGTAGTACGAAAGTATCTTTCTCATCATTCCAAAATTTGATGGAATTGAAAAAACCCATTTGGATGTTTCTTCATGGTTGATTGAGCACCTCAATATATCACCTTGAACCATTTGACATCAAAGATAAATAGACGAAATCCTCTAAACCCAACCTCAAGAATATCTTGAATAGTTCAACAATACTCAAGATTGTCCGTGCGAAAGTGCCTTCCCTTTGATCATCTTGCATCACATAGTCTGTATTGACATTAAACAAAAGCATGATACTTAGTATAGTGCATTAAACAAGGTATATCACAATCTAAGCATGAGATAGAGTGAAGTCTTATTATGCTCCTTATTGGTTAATACCCATGGTATTATATGTACATTATGTGTGCTATGTTATATGCACATTATGTGTGCATATACTAGGAGGCTAACCCACATTAGGCTTGTGAGCATGGGAGCATGGGAACAAGGTCTAGTGGAGCATGGGTTAGGACTAACCTTAAGGGTTAAGTTTAGGGTTAGGCATCCAAGTGTCACACATGGGAAATGGAGAGTCAAGAGTCACTTGAGGGCTCTCCTATATAATAGGGGCATGGGGCACACTCAAGGGAGGCTTGGGGGCTTAGAGGCTTAGGCTATGGTCTCTTATGTAGAGGTCCATATGTACTCACTTACCATTTCACACTATAGCTACATGCTATTGGATTGGAGTTATACCTCTTGATGGTATGGGACATCAAGGTAGAGGTATGATGTATTTCATTTATAACTCATATGTGCATCCCTTGTGCTCGGGGTTGGTGGGAGTCTATGCCCGATTTATGCATGTTTATGCATAACAATTATCTAGAGAGATCTTAGGGTTTTAACAGTGGTATCAAAGCAATCTCTAGTTAATTGTTGTTGATTTTTTTTAAGAAAATTTTAATATTTACTAATAAAATGTTATTTTGTTGATCTATAATGATGAATTGCACGTGGATTGTCGATATGGCGATTCGAATGCATGTTACTTCAATTCAATGGATGAATCGATGTTGCGGGGGAATTTCGTGAGCTTAATGCTATTTTTTAATTGCACGTGGATTGTCGATATTGCAATTCAAATGCGTGTTACTTCAATTCAATGGATGAATCGACGTTGCGGGGGAATTTCGTGAGCTTAATGCTATTTTTTACTATTTTTTATGGTTTAAAATAAGTATTAATGGAATTTTTTACAAAAATACCACATATTTTAAGGTGGATATTTTTGGTAGAATGGATTCCCTGAATTTCTAAAATTTTAGAATTTTTTTTTAATTTTTAAAGGATTTTTTGGAGCATTTTTATGATTAAAAATATATTTTTTATACATTTTTGTGAGTTTTTTCGCGGGTATGCGATCAAATTTCTGGCAATTTTTTGTTGAAATTCAGTAGGGGGGAGCATGTTGATGCATGAAATTCTCTCTTGTGTGCGTGGGACTCTCTCTGCCTCTCAATTCTGATTTTCCCGTGTAAATTTCTCTTAAAAAGGATTTTTTAAAAATTAAACATTAATCATAATTAATGTTAATTATGAGTAAGGGTTTAATTAAAAACCTTAATTAAAAATTAATGTTTTTAGAAATCCTAAAATTTGGTATTTATAATATATCAATGGTATTTTGGCAAATAAAATTGCTAAATTTTTTTGGAAAAATATAGGTTTAGAATGCCATAAGATAGGTTTGGTGGAATTCAAAATTATTATATTTTGAGACCCTAGAAAGTTAGAAAAAAATCATGATAATTCTTTTTCTTAAGAATTTGATATTTTCGAGGGTTATTTAATGTTGAAGTACATTTTCATGTGCTGACATTAGATAGATGCGGGTTATTCGCATATTATTACTATGATTATACCTCGTATTAATGGATATTTCTATTTAGATTAATTCTAAACAATGTTTGCATGATTTTTTACCTATATTTAGCCGCTTTTGGACATGTTCCTTAATTTCTTCAATGATGGCTAGAATTTGAGTTCAAAGGTGTGTTTCACCTTTGACACTTTTTCATGATAATTTTTTTTGCACTTGTATAAGTGTGGTTTGTGCTAATTTCTTAAGCCTAAAACAAATTCTATCATGGGTCGGTTGATCAGTTTATTTTGGTGGATTTATTGGATGTTTTTCAAGTTTTATATGGACTCATCAGGTTCTACCTAGATCACTTGTGTCTAGGGGTTTTTTCATGAGTGCTACACACATGTGTTTCATTTTCTTACTTTAGAGTTTTATTTGAACGACACTATGTTCATATACTCTGGATTGATGAGTTGGCCACCAATTTTAACGCTTCTTTTGGCATAATTAATGTCCATTAGATGGTATGCATTGATTTTTATGATCAAATATGGTTTTTATGGATTCGAGGAGCTTTATTCATGGTTTTATAAGGATCTTTTGATCTTTTGATCTTTTGGATAATTTCATGTGCTTTGAAGGTAGCATTTGCCTTCGTCTTTTGCACGTAATTTCGGAGTATACTTCTTGTACTCTCGTACATATTCCAACTCGGATACCTAGTTGCTTATATAATTAGGTGAGCTTTTTTTTACCCTAACTTTATTGTGTTTTGGGTAGTTATCATTAGAAAGGTGCCAATAATTCAATTTCTTTTCTAATGATATACTCAGAAGGAGTTATTCCTTGATGTAGTCTCAAGTATATAGAGACAGGTTTGATATGTGAAAGTCTGGATATAAGGCCATCTTATTCCTTTTATACAGGATTTTATTCATATTTCCTAGACGGCATACTAGGGAGTTTCAAATTGTTAAGGTATGTATGGGTGGTATCATGGTGGTATGGGATGCTAGTGATCCCTCACACATATTATCTTATGGGTTAATTTGGGCTCAAGATTGTTGCTTTGCTTACATCACTCAGCATGTTGACCTCAACATTCAAAGACAATCTTATTTTCTAGATTCACTAGAAGTTATACTGTGGGCATTCTCCTTCTTTTATCTATAGCCTGCATGTTTTGATGAGGGAAATCTCGTTGGCATATTCACTTGTTGAAATCTCTTTTCTTTAGTGTTCAAACAAGTTTATCTCGTTGCATTCAGATAAGGAATTTTGGATTCTTCCTTTGTTGGCATTTCTTTCTCTACTTCCGTACTTTAGGTGATTTATACAATCAACCTGATGGGTTTAAGGATGAACATATGTGACTCATCGAGACGTTGATGACTCTCTATGTTGATATGGATAACTCGGGACGTCGATTATTCCATATGCAGATGTGCGTATGTCGGGGCGCTGATGAATCCTTGGTTTTTGCTTTTATAGTGCCATGCTTTCCTACTTTATTCCGAATGGTTTACAATGAGGAAGTTAATTTGAATGTGAATTTCTCTGATCATCCGCAATCTCATGGGCAAACAGAGTGTATGAATCAAATTGTACAGGATATGCTTCATGCATATATCTCTAGAAAATTATCATATTGGGAAACATATCTCCCAATGATGGAATTTGCCTATAACAGTTTTAAATATACGGCTATTGGTTTTAGTATGTTCATGCTTATGTATGGGTATTAACCCATGGCACCTATTGATGTTGGTCTCTTAAGGACATCTAGCTTGATGCATCGAGGGATTTCTTGCGTGATATGTAGAAAATGCTGACCGAAGCTCGGGATTCTATCAAGAGTGCTCAAGATAGGGCACAATTTTATGCTGATAGGGGATGCTCATCTCAGTCTTTTGAACCAGGAACGTTGGTTTATTTAAAAGTTCATAAAGATTTTTAAACTTTGTCAGAAGAAAAATACTCGACTTTATCTCCTAGATATTGTGGTCCATTTTCGAGTTATACATCGAAATGACATGGTTGCGTTTGAACTTAAAACTACCTCCACATGTTAGAGTTCATCGAGTCTTTCATATCAATAGATTGAAAGGGAAACTGGGAGAGGTGAGGATAACAGAGTTACTCCTGAAGAACTTGTTGAAGTCGCAGATTTATCCTATGTTCCACGAGCCTGATAAGTGAATTCAGGGAAAGAAAACTTTGTAGTTGACTAATCGTATGGGTTAGGACTAACCTTAAGGGTTAAGGTTAGGGCCAGGTATCCAAGGGTCACACATGGGAAATGGAGAGTCAAGAGTCACTTGAGGGCCCTCCTATATAATAGGGGCATGGGGCACACTCAAGGGAGGCTTGGAGGCTTAGGCTTAGGCTATGGTCTCTTGGTATCTACTCACTTACCATTTCACACTATAGCTACATGCTACTGGATTGGAGTTATACCTCTTGATGGTATGGGACATCAAGCTAGAGGTATGATGTATTTCATTTATAATTCATGTGTGCATCCCTTGGGCTCGGGGGTGGTTGGGTGGATGAGTTTATGCCTGATCTATGTATGTTTATGCATAACAATTATCCAGAGAGATCACACATGTGGCTTTGGTAGGACCATGTTACCACTCTCACCTATATACTACCCATGGTGTACATGAGGCAGATGCCTGAACGAGTCCGTTTTGGGAACTCAAGCAGTCGAGGTAAATAGTTGCTAAGCCCTTCTCTTATCTATATCTAATTGGCTTTTATTGTTTTATACTTACCTTACTCTTGTTCTCATTTATGTAGGATGAAGAGGAAGATCCAAACTACGAGCGTGAAGTAGTGGGAGAGAAGGAAGTGAAGACGAAGACAAAGATGATGAGCCGGAGGAGTCCGATGAGGATTCCGAGTAGCCTCCTCTTCCTTGATTTCTTTTTTTACCAAAGGCCCAAAAATTTGAGAAGTATAATACATAATTAGTTTACTTGTATTTTTCTCAGTTTATGTACTTTTCAAGTTTATGTTTATATCAAAAAACTTTGACTTTGTTTTAATTAAAAAAGAGCTGGGATAGTCTAAGGAGCCCTATGCGGACACCCCAATCTACCCCATCTTTTCTTTTCAACGCAGTTGTATCGTTGTTCATCAACAAAAATAGCAGGAAATTTTCGTTGCTAAATAGTGAAAAATCAATGCTGAGCAGCGATCCCATTGCAACAAAAATAGCATTTTTTTTAGCAAGCAAAACGGGGATTCAAAGTATGCTAGTTTTAGATGATCTGACCTAAAAAAAGAGTTATTGTTTTTGTAAATTTGATGTTGTTCTAGATGACTCACTAGTAAAAGTATTAATTCTATAAAAACATTTACATTTACCAAGCATACTGTGTATTTTATTGGATGACTTATAATAAGAGCAAATATCATCAACCAATTTCTCCATCATTTGACCACTTAAAAAGCATTCTAAAAATTGCAAGTAGTTACCATTTTACATTATAAATCCAAAGGAAAGAAACAAAAGAAATAATTACACTTTACCATTATAAATATACATTCTTGACTTTTGACGGATAGAGTACCTTGGAAATTTAATTGAAACCTAGGAAAATTACCTTAACTTTGTGGGTTTCTATAGGATTTTTTATGCTTTTCTTAAAAAACAATGTGTAGAAAACCTAAAAAAATTGTAGAAAATGATTATCTTAAATAATTTGTAAAATTTCTCCAAAAGGTCCAAAAACGTGCACGTTGTCCCATTCAAAATGGCCAAGAACTTGCATGCTGCATAGGAGTACCTTGGAAATTTAATTGAAACCTAGGAAAATTACCATAACTTTTTTGGGTTTCTATATGATTTTTGATGCTTTTCTTAAAAAACATGTGTAGAAAACTTCAAAAAAATTGTAGAAAATGATTTTCTTCAATAATTTGTAAAATTTCTCCAAAAGGTCCAAAAACGTGCACCTTGCCCCCTTCAAAATGGCCAAGAACTTGCATGTTGCATAGAAACAAAAACAACCTTGTGCATTGAGAGTACATCAAAGCCACATTTATCACGTTGTTTTATAAGTACATGAATAAATTATTGGAGAAGGATTCATGCTTTTCAAGCAAGTAGCTGAAAGACGTGCTACTTTAAAAGTCTAGGAACATTTCTTTTGGGGAGAAAGTTGGGCCACCCAATTTTATATCCACCATTACGATCACCTATCTTTTTACTAAACATCAACCTTTGCCTTTCTTTTCTTCATGCACGTGCTTGTGTTTGACAATTAAAGCTTTCACCCGTTCCAAACTCATACTTATCGTTGTGAGCTTTTCCTTAAACGAGTGGGTTCTTCATGTACGTGTTTGTGTTTGAGAATCATCTCTAACACAAAGCTTTGCACCCATTCCAAACTCATACTCGTCATTGTGAGCTTTTGCTTATTCTCATCCAAACGAGTTGGTTGCCCAATGTGGACCGAAGATTGGATGCAAGACCTTCTAGTTTCGCCGGATTTTGCACTACACGAGACGCCCGGTGAAGGCCAAATTGATCGACCTCAAAAGCAATCAAGGGCTAGCTCCTCGAGAAGCCCAGGATCCAAACGCAGAGCGAGTCAATCTGAGTCGTAATAATATCGATACTCTCTTTGATTCAGAAGCTCTGATTGCAGGGTTTTGCATGCATGGCGTGCTTTAATATTTTCTCCGCTATGATTTAACTTACCACTATTTTAATTCATGCATGATGCAGACACATTAAGCAGACCACGAAGGAGAAGAAGCTTAAGAAAATGCGGCAGCCAAAAGTAGCTTTGGAAACAAGGAGCGACACAGACGTTCTTGATGATGGGTACAAATGGCGCAAGTATGGACAGAAAGCCACGAAAAACAGCAAACACCCACGGTAGGAATACAAATTGATTGTAGCCTGTTTGGATCAGCATAATTGGTTATTTTCATGAGAAGCATGGTCCGTGTGCAGAAGCTATTATCGGTGCACAGTCGGCGGATGCCTCGTGAAGAAGCTTGTGGAGCGATCAATGCGTGATCCTGCTATTGTCGTGACCACCTATCAGGGGAAGCACAACCATTACAGACACGATCAGCTCGCCCATCCATCCTGGCCGTGGCAGTGATCGTGGGCGGCCGGCAGCAATGGACAGCCTGCAGGAGTCTTGCCCCCCATCACATAGAAGCCGCTTCTCCACTCCACTTCCGCTCCCTGTTGCTGTATGAATTTCCTCTTACGGTCGGTGTACACAAAAACTAGATATATATTGAATTAAATCTATTATTATTGCATGGGAATCTAGCTGAATCAAAAAAAGCCTACACTCCATAAGTAATATCTTGTATGCTTTTCTAGCACACGATACACCTACGCTAGAACGGTAATTACATGCTATGAACTCTTACAATGATGGCATTTCAGCTAACAATAAATGGGTGAGATTCGACTATGATTCTAACCATATATATTCCGCCTCAAGGTGCGCTCGCATGACAAGTAACATGGATCTAAGAAATCATGAACCTCAAGATGATAAAAAAGCACAACTTTTATTATCATTGTGTAAAGATGTATATACATAATTAATGATTTGGCTTGAGTCAAAATAGCCTACACTCCAATAATAAGCGCAACTGTTATTATCATTATGTGAAGACGTGTATACATAATTAATGACTTGGCTTGAGTCAAAATAACCTACACTCCATAATTAATGACTTTTTGTCAAGATGTGAATACATAATTAATGACTTGGCTTGAGTCAAAATAGCCTACACTCCATAATTAATGACTTTTTTCTTTCTTTCTCCAGCACACCATCCATCTAAGTTAGAACCTTAAGCTTCATGCTATTACAATGATGTGTATCTTAACAATAAGAACATGAGGTTGGATTATGGTTTTAACCATATATTCCCCCTCTAAATCGAGTTCATTTTATAGATGGAATTCTTCACATGTGCTTCTAGGTATCTCAAGGAAGACAACAAGAATAGAAACACCCTACCCCAACCAAGCAAATACGTTGCTTTTAACAAGCATACTTTCATAACAAAAGAAATTAAGTTGAGCTCATGCTAAATATCTCATAATGTCCACATGCGTAAATCTTTATGCATATGAAGGATCATCAGAAAAGAGTATGAAAAGCCACATCAAAAATTTCAATGTGAACACAGCTTGCATGGCGATGCACATTTTTGCATACGAACGATCGCCATTACTGTGTACAAAGAAGTGAGTGGAGTGGTTTATAATGTGAAGAGAATACTAAGGTAAAACAAAAACGCTCCGCACAAATCCAAAACATCCAACACGGTGGCAGGCAGAACGGCGAGCTATGCAAGCATTAAAGGTGACGTGCTTAAAGTCCACAATTTTGTATATTGTTACTTTGTAGTAGGTACTAACACTCAACCCGCACGTTCTTGCGGTATGCAAAAGACATTAAGAAGTAAAATGCAAGAATGTAATCCGGAATACAAAGGTTCAAATTAGGAATGGAAGCCAGAATACAAAGGGTCAAATCAAAGGGATTTTTTCCTCTTATTTTTTAGAACTCTAGGAATTTTTTTTTCTCTGTTCTCCTTGTGCCTTGGTTGTCCATGGCTAATATGATATAGATATAGAAGACCTTAGTCGCCTATATTTTTCTTTTTGACACATGTAGGGGTGAGACCAAGCCACATGTAGGGGGGATTTTTTAAAGTGGTCACCCTACATGTGTGAATACAGCAAAATGAGCCCGCTGAAGTGTATCCTAAATGAACCTTAAGTTTGCTTTTATGATTGGTTTGAAGGAGAATTAGTCCCTCTTGGAGTTTTTTAGGAATAATATATCTACAGGGCCAAATTAATATATTATGATCAACCTTAATTTTTTTGAGAGCCCTATGTTGAGAATCTTCTTTCTATGCTAAAGACTATAGTATAAGCAAACATAACCATGGTGACATTTGTGGGGACACAATGATCATAGCACATAAGGAGATACATAACATACTAACATAATCCATGCAGATATAAATAGCATCAATCATGCAATCCACAATCTTTTTGTAGCCATTTCAAGTCTTCATCTTCAAGTTGATCCTGTGACATATGTTTGTTAAAGTGTATAAAGATACAAATAACAAATGTTTGTTAAAGTGTATCGATGACAAAATTGAATCCCTCCTTTGCCTCATATGTAGAATCATGTTAAATCATTAGTATGCCATGATCTAGCTTTATTCTTGAATCAGACTCCCATCTTCTTTGAGCTTGAACACATACTATTGACGCATAATTGGCCATGCAAACACTCAATCCTCAAAGAACAGTAGATGTACCATACATGATCCAAATCAAACATCAACTCCCCATCACTACAACAATAGAATAAGGGTCTAGCAGTGAAAGTAGCAGCATTTTTTTTAACTAGAAGCGCAGCTAGGTTTCGGGCCATTTTCACTGCTCTAGAAACACTGCTATTTTTGCTGCAACGGGTTTACTACTGAGCAGCAAAAAATAATACTGCTCAGTGAAAATAATGCTGCTAGAGCAGTGACATTTTGTTGTTCCTCGCAACGAAATATCGCTGCTGAGCATAACGATAGTTCTCGCTCTGCTAATTTCACTGCTCAGGAGGCGACTAATACTTTCGTTGTTGAGCAACGAACGCTCTACATAGCAAAAAAAGAGCTGGGGCAGCAGACTGGGGAGTTTGCACAGGATGAGGGATGTTTGTACTCCACACTACGAGAAAACTTGGAGTTATTAAACTTGCAACAACTTATGGATGGAGTGATGCAAGTGTCACAAGTCTTCTTCGGTAAGACTGCCTCATTATATTGAAAATATTTTATAGTCTATATACTCTCCTTGCTAGTATTTTGACATATGATTTCTTACCCTATGTTGTAGGCTTCTCAAGATGATTCTTCCCCCTCAAAATCTACTACCGAACTCACGCGATGGGTGTCATAAAATTCTCCCTATGCTAGGTATGGATAACACAAAAATACATGCATGTCCCAATGATTGCATGCTATTCAGAGGGGTTAATAAAGATGCAACACAATGTCTACAATGTGGGTAGAGCCACTAGAGGGATGATTTACAAGGTGATAAAGTTCCCTAAAAGGTTTTGAGACATTTTCCTATCATTCCTTACATCCAACACATGTTTAAATGTAAGGGGATTGTAGAACTCATGACATGGCATGCTACTCATCGCTCGATCGATGGCATCATGAGGATCATAGTTGATTCACCGGCATGGCAACATGTGGAGCATCAATGGCCATAGTTTAAAGATAAGCCTCATGAGTCGTCACTTACCTCTTCACTTGGGCATGGATGGTGTTGACCCGTTTGGCTTCAAGTCCACATCATGGTCTACTTGGCGTATTGTATTGGTGAATTACAACCTCCCTCCATGGGTGGAAATCAAGAAAGGTCCTATCATGCTTGCTCTCCTTGTACCAGGCAAATATAAGGTGGAAAACATGGATGTGTACCTCAAGCCTTTGAATGAGGAGCTTGAGACACTATGGCGAGGTATCCAAGTACAAGGCCAATAAATAGGCGTGAGGCAGAGGTGAAAGGGGTTTTACTTTGGACGATGCATGACTATCCTGGGTTCTCGGAGTGCTCAGTACATACTTGAACCTTATATGCATAAGTTTTAGCCTTTAAACTTTAAGTTTATATCTCTATCTCAATCATCTCAATTAAAATAGGTTTGGCAACCTCTCCGGACATCATGCATGTTCGATTTGTGGACCATCACTTGTTTTGGAAAGACCCTCTACACTTAAGAAGGTGGTGTATGACAAACATCATCAATTTCTCCCTCCTTTTCACATTCCAAGTATGTGCCACGTGATGTCTCACCACCTATGATGAGAGGTAGAGATTAGTTTAAGGCATGGAGAAGCACTCCCAATCCACCACCAAATGGGATATCTAGACACTCAATATTCTTTTGACTTCCATATTGGTGTGACATGAAGATAAATCATCTCTTAGATCCCATGCATATCTTCAAGAATGTGGCAAAAAATATTTGGGACCATTTAATTGGTAAAAGAGATACAAAGGGTGCAAGGGATAACTTACAAAACATTGCACACCTTCAAAGTGCATGGCGAATTGAAAGTGAGAGTGGTAAAATAGTCCTACCAAAGGCACCATATTAACCAAGAGGGAGCAGAATAAGGTGAAAAGTGTGATCGCCTCTTTTTGTACACCAACAAGAGTAATGCATTCATTGAAGGGTGCCTTCACAAAGACTAAAAATAAAGGAGGAAAACAATTATATGGCCTCAAGGCACATGATTGGTACAAGATATATTCGTTTTTTCATTTTCTCTTTGTGGTACATAATTTGTATGCTCATATACTAACTTTCATTTTTTTCTATGTATAGTTATTCTTCCAATTTCTATAGTTGGTTGTGGAGACAAGAAGGTAAGAGAGGCTATTTACAAAATGGGAAGCTTGGTGAGGTATGAATCTTCTCTTCAATTCATTAAGTTATATTTCTTATTTAGAATTCTTATGCGCTCACAAGTTATGTATTGGTAAATAGTACACGTAATTGCTATGTATGTAGGAATATATCCTTAAAGGAGATAGATCCTACATCCATTGAGATTGCTCGTCTCAATGCTATTGAGGCAGTGTGTATGATCGTCCCTAGAACAATTCTCACTAGCTAATTGCATCTTGCGGTGCATTTGGTTGATGAAGTGGCGTTGTTCATGTTCAATGGTGGATGTTTTACGTTGAAAGGTTCATGAAAACCTTGAAGGGCTCTTTGAGATAAAGAGCAAGTCTAAAAGCAATCATGGCAGAGGGATGGGTGATGCAAGAGTATCTATATCTCAAAACATCTATCTCGCATAGATCCTTCCATGCCACGATTATGGAGCAATGAGGAGGATGACTGACTAATCACTAATGTGCCTCAGGGAAAAAGAAGGCAATAAAGAATGGATGAAGCATTACACCACAAGGTCAATACATTCTGCATTCTAAATAGTCCCATCATGGAGAAATGGATTGGGAGATACAAGAATGTAATCAATAGACAAAAGGATGAGAGAAGAGATTTCAGAAGAGAAAATAGACGCTTGCCATTCCCACACCTAGCTTAAACCTCTACCAACAAATGTGATCAATATAGAATGACTTCGTATGGAAATATCGATGGCATCGCAAAATGGAGAGATGATCATAAGAGAAGAGCATCATTATGTAAGAGGATGTGACCCTCAAGTAAGTACATTCTTCATCTCTATCTCATGTATATACCTTGTTTAATGCACTATATATACTAAATGTCAAGCTTTTGTTTGATGTTAGTACAAACTATATAATGCAATATGGTCATAGGATGAAAGGCCCCTTGTATGAGGAGTTTGCGTTGTTGTGGGGAGCACCTGATTACTAAGGCAGCTTGCAATTTAGATATTGTATAGTGGCCAAATGTGGCTAGATGGTTAGGAGATGGCTTATGTAGACTTGGCACTCTACCAAGTAGGATGCATGATTGTGCGAGCTGTGTGATTGCATTAGTGAGAAGTAGATATAAAACCAAGGATAGATTATTCTCGGGTTGCAAGGCCCATTTTTTGGGTCCAGATAGTCTCAAATTTTTGTGGAAGATTCAACCAGGCTAGTAGTGTGATATGGACTCCCCCTTAGGCTTGAGAGAGTTATACTAGTACTACACAAGGCTTTGTTAAAGTCTAAGATCGTCCACCTTGGATGAGATGGTTGGTTGGTAATTTTGAACCAAGTCTCACGGTTTGGTGACATGGTTAACCTACATCAATGCCGACCCTAGGCACTAGATATAGACTAGTTTGGTAGCCTTTGCTCATCATCAACATCATTGTCATGTTAAAGTATTTTTGTAAGCAAGACATCCTTCCTCTAGAATCTATCTAGATCACCATAAAATCTCCTTACCCATAGCACATGGATGGGTAACATCCATCACTTTGTAATCAATATTTGCAAGCATTTAATTACTCTCCACATTTTTCTACAATTTAGTGATTGGTATTACGAAACATATACTTTTGCTATTGTGTTTTCTTACGACATAATCCTCATCAATATAACCCAAAGCCAAGTATTCATCATCATGTGCATCTAGGTTATTTAAGAATTCAATGAATTGATTACCCCCAACATAACCAATTTGATCACGCAAGCTACCAGCATCAAATTGTTCACGTCAAAAATCAAATTGTTACTTTGTTTGGGATCATCATGATCTTAATCGTAATTGATGTCCAATGTTTCTTCAAGAAGATTCGTTCCCATAGGAATAATATCATTTGCATCATACTCCATGAGTGCCTAAGGTACTTTGAACAACCACATCAAGGTCCTCAAGGAACTCCAAATAAGAGGTTCCCCACCACTACTTCTTCCAAGTCGTTGATAATGATTGATGTAACTAAAGCCAATTCCATGGATACCTCAAGAAAGATCCATTCTTGTTGCAACTCACAAGCCTCCCACTCGAGCTCATCCTTGGAGACTTATTCACAATCATGCACTCCACACTCTTGGTTTGTACACATGCATCTCACCTCAAACCTTATATATGCATGTATCTCTATCATTCTAATTTGAATTTCTAAACATGGGCATCACAGTAATCAAGTTTGGACAAATATTGAGCGTTATTTTATTATAAGTCAATATAAGATAATTTGGAAAAAAACTCATAATTCAGGAATGAAGTTTCTTACATAGTTTTGGCCATATCTTGAACGTACTGTGACGTGAAAAATTGATATCTTTCATTGTCAATTTTGTGCATATTTTGATGGTTTCTCAATGGTAATAAGGTGGAAGCTTGTCCAAGAAGATTGTGGCGCCCACAATGGAATAACGGCGTGGTGATGCGACGGCTTGGCGGCTACCCCGATAACAGCATTCTACCTTCAAATATAATGGTTTTACTTGATTTAGGGTGCACACATTGTAAATGCCACAAGTATGGTTTAAAAACCTTGGTATGGTAGATAGGCTAGTGATGTGGAGAATAAAAGTGGGCCTTCATGCTCACATGGATTTTTATTGTATTATTAATATGGTATCCACCATAAGGCTACAAGTTGGGGAGTGTGGAAGGCATACACTACAAGGGATCGGGCTCATACCCGCGCCCGTAGCCGCTAAAAATGACTTTTGAAAAAAAGTAGCGGGCCCGTGTATCAGCGCATGTATCATCGTGGCCACAGACATGCGTGTAAAAGCGCGTGTATAGGGCTTCGCAGACGCGCTCATACACGGGTGTATACACACGTTTTGTTCAGTTCAGATGTACTCAGACGCGTTGATACATGCGTCTATACATGCGTTTTGTTAATTTAGATGCGCTTATACACGCGTTGATACATGCATCTATACACGCGTTTTGTTAATTTAGATGCGCTTATACACGCGTAATTCTCAGTTTTGATACGTTTATATACGCGTGTTTCACAGATTATCCGCGTAGATACACGCGATTTTTAGCAGTTCTGATGCGTTTATACACGCGAACAGAGAGCAAAAAAAAAATCCAGAGAGTGCTATTTGGTGCCTGAATACTGTTCCAGCATTCCAGCACCCAATAACACTCTCTGGATTTTTTTTTTTTGTGCATTAGACCATCCACGAAGAACATATGCACGAGGGAGATTAAGACAAGAACGACATAAATGCGTACATTGTCAATACACGATTCAAGACAGACATGAATGTAATACTATCGATTCACGATTCAATATTACTATCAAAATTTCACACATATATACAAGGGAGTCCATATCTCGAAGTAGCCCATGGCTTCAGTTTTTGCAAAAAAATATATACAACCACATCCTCAATATGGAATGTGATACTATAAGTCTGAGTACTACTCAGACCCAGATGATGACTCGGTGCTCCCTCCATGCTCAGATGAGCTCACATCGGTCGGAATGTCCGATGAGTAGTGCTCACATCCACCCTCTGCAGTGGCGGCAGGTGGATCATCAACAGCTTGTGCCTGTTCAAGTAATATATAGTATATAAGTATATATATATGTAATTCAATAAACCAAAATCATTCGTTTAGAATTTTCAAGTACCTGTCGACCGTATGGTCTCATGGCCATCTCAAACTACGCGTCCGTAATACGTCCCTTGGCTCTGAAGATGGCCCACGTGTCACGTCTGCTATGCCGACGAGCATACGCAGTATTGTGGATTGTGGGCTTCCTCCCCATAACCCGTCGCGCTGTATCATAATCAACACAATTTGTAAGATTAAAACAATCATAGAATCAATGAATTAAGTAAACAATCCAATAAAGTGGCAAGATACTTACGAACTCTGCCTCCCATGACTCGACGCCGCCAGATCCGAAATGCGAAGATCCAATGGTCTCCATCTGGATGCGTCGTGTCTCCACATGCTGCCTGCTCTTCACGCCACCCTCTACTCGTTTCTTTGCCTCCTTCCACTCGCGTTTGTGTGCAATGGGCAGGTTTCTCGGGGCAGGATAGCCACCCGCAGCTACATTTAGCCGGTCATCGTACGTGAGTTTTTTAAGGTGAGATCTTTTATTACTTAAGATCTCCCTTATTCGCGTCCTTTCCCATACATCGGAGAATGTAGCATGTGGGGGATTGGGGTACCGACAATGTACAGCCTCTATCACCTCCCCAACTAATCGGCTATTTTGATCTTTAAATTTAATAAAACAATTTCTATATGAGTTTGATACTACCCCACGCATGTACTCCATTACCTCCCTCCCCCTCGCATCCATCACTATCCCGCCTCTATCCGTCACATCATGCAGATCACTCTCTCCACCTCTCTCATCTCCTCCTCTTCCGAACTGTCTCCTCTAACTCTTCTCCCTCTATCTCCTCTCTCACCGCGTGCCCTACTACCTCCCCCACCTCCCCCACCTCCCCCACCAAAGCACCCGCCGCATCCTCCACTCCCACTCTTCCTACTGCTGCGGCGGGTGGAGTCACGACTGGGGGATTGTCTACGTGACGGTGGTGGCTGTGAGCCTTGACGTGACGGTGGCTCTGGCTGTGAGGGTGTGCGTGAGTGTGTCTGGGACGAGGTATGTCTCCTCGGTGGACGTGGAAGAGGAGAAGCTGCATGTCGTCTCGTCGGACTCGGAGGAATAGACGGCACTGGAGTGCCCTGGATACTCGCGGTAGGGGTATAGACACCAGGCAGGGAAGGAGGGGGATGGGCATACATATACTCTGTAAGCTCAACTGGACCAGGATGGTGCCCAAAATGATTCAGCATCTCCATTAGCCAATTGCTGTACGCAAATGGATCGAATGAAGAACCTGGAGTATCCATAAAGAACCTGCAAAAATAATCCTCATGTACATCATGGGTGTTGAAATGTAGAGAGAAAGAGACGAGACAAGAGACACATCATGTACGCTCCCAAAGACTGATTCATATTGAGGACAAGATACATATATATAGGTGAGACCAAGTTAGGTAGAGTGAGCCATATATAGAGCTCCAACACCCCCACTCAAACAAGGGTCTCTAGCTATGGATGAAAAAACGTTGGGGAGTACAAGGGAAAAACCCAAGCCCCTATACAAATGTGAAAATATGAACCAGAAGGAATGATGTGAAAGTGCATTGTGCATCTATGTACAAATATACAAAAGGACCAAGAGGTCATAGTGAGCAATTGTGGAATGTGCAAAGTGCATGGTGTCTAGAAGATTACAACGATATATGTACGAAGCTACCATAAGAGTAAAGAGCCTAATCTAGAAAGAGTGAGCCCGAGGCAACTCCAAGCTCTGAGCGCAAGAGAATGAAGCGTGACTCATTGAGACCTTTGGTAAGAATATCTGCAATCATCTGGTCACTTGGACAATGTTCAATCATGATAGTGCCTTTGCGTACTTCGTATTGAACATAATGGTAATGCACAGCAATATGTTTTGACTTGTTATGTTGGACATAGTCTTTTGCAAGACTAATAGCACTCTGATTATCACACCGCAAGGGTGTACTAGAAAGAGGAGAATGGCCGATATCTGTCAACACTTGTCGAAGCCAAATGAGTTCACGAGCTGCAAGTGATGCCGCAACATATTCAGATTCGGTTGTAGAAACTGCAACACAACGTTGTTTCTTGCTGGTCCAAGAAATAAGACAACCATTAATGAAGAAACAATTGCCACTAGTAGATCGCATAGATAAATGTGAGCTGGCCCAATCTGCATCTGTGTAACCCAAAAGAGAAAGAGATGGAATGGAGTCGCGGATGTGAATTGTCGTTGATAAACCAAACCATAATCTATAGTGCCTTTCAAGTATTTCAACACGCGCTTTACTGAAGACCAATGCTTAAGAGAAGGACATGCAAGGTGTTGCCCGAGATAGTTAGCAATAAACAAAATGTCAGGACGAGTGTTCAAACCAACAACTTGAAGACATCCAACCAAATTAGCATATGGTTGATTTGTAACAAGCTGGCCACCACCATCAGAAGTGTTTTTCATGGAACTCGCAAGACAAGGAGTAGTTGCTAAATGTGCAGATTCCAAACCAAACTTCTTAATAGTATCTTCAATAAACTTTGACTGTCGAAGTAATAAAATACCTTTACTGCGATCCCTTTGAATCTGAATGCCAAGACACGAGTGAAGCTCTCCAAGATCCACCATATCAAATGCCGAAGATAACAACTGCTTAGTTTGGTGTAGAAATCCCAAATCATTGGAAACAAGGATTGTATCATCCACATAAAGGGCAAGGATTACAAAACTACCATTTTGGTGTTTGGTAAATAAGTTGGGATCAGAAGAGCAAGAGAGAAAACCATGGGAGGTAAGAAAAAGATCAAACTTGATGTACCAGGCCCGTGAAGCTTGTTTAAGACCATATAAAGCCCTATGAAGACGAGCAACAAGATCTTCCTTCCCTGCAATAACAAATCCTTCTGGCTGCTCCATGTAAATTTCTTCATTCAAATCTCCATTCAAGAAAGCTGTGCGCACGTCCATCTGATGAATTTCTAAGTCAAATTGAACAGCAAATGCCAATAGAACCCGAATACTAGTAATGTGAATAACTGGTGAAAAGGTTTCGTGATAATCAATGCCAGCAACTTGAGAATAACCTTTGGCAACTAAACGTGCCTTGAATTTGTCAAAGGATCCATCTGCTTTAAATTTTGTCTTATATACCCACTTACACTTAATGGCAGTACGGCCAGGAGGTAGCTCAGTGAGTATCCATGTACCTTTAGAGATAAGAGAATCATACTCTGCTTCCATAGCCTCTTGCCATTGATCCTTTTGTGGAGAACATATAGCATCACTGTACGTGGCTGGATCTTCAGAAGTAGAGAAAACATTAGCCTCAAAATCTTCATCATAAACATGACAAGAACCATGCTCAAAATCAATAGGCAGATCAATAAAAATGTCAACATCATCAATGACAGCATTCGGAATCAATGGTTGTGAAGAGGAAAGTTGCTCTTTAGATGGTTGTGAAGAGGAAATTTGCTCTATAGAAGAAGATTCATCATCACACAAGAATGGAAAAGCTTGAAGCAAAGATTTAGTATCATCAGAATCATCCATGGACCATGTACCGCCCATAAGCTGTTCATTGAAAATAGCATCACGATTCACAAGCACTTTCTTGGAGGACGGGTCATAGAATTTGTAGCCTTTGGAAGTGTCAGAATACCCAATAAAAATAACTTTAAGGCCAGGAGCATCAAGCTTTGCTCGTGTTTCTTTAGGAACATGAATGTAAGCAATACATCCAAAGGTTCAAAAATTAGATACAGAAGGAATTTCACCTGTCCATGCTGTGATGGGTATCTTACCAGAAGGAGCAGTAGTAGGAAGATGATTCTGAACAAAGACTACTGTCAAGAGAGCTTCACTCCAGAAGACACGAGATAACCCAGAATGAATCAGCATACATCGTATAGCATTGATAATAGTGCGATTCTTACGTTCAGCAACACCGTTCTGTTGAGGTGAATATGGAATTGTATGTTCATGATGAATACCATGGTCCATACAATAACTCTCAAACTCACGAGACACATATTCTCCACCATTATCGCTGCGAAGTTTCTTGAGGCGACGTCGAGTTTGAAGTTCGGCAGCCTTGTGAAATTGCCTAAAAACAGATAACGCCTCAGATTTTTGTTGAAGCAAGAAAACAACTGTATACCGTGCGTAATCATCAACGTAATGAAATAACGATGTTGTGTTCTCGATGGAGGCAAAGGTCCACAAATGTCGGTATGAACAAGATCCAACAAATCATGAGAATGAACTGAATTTGAGAGAGGAAAGGGTTTACGATTGTGTTTGCCAAGAGCACAAAACTCACAGATTCCCATATGAGGATGAGCTTTAAGATCCATTCCGCGTACAAGACCTTGACGATGAAGATTAAGAAGCTTTGAGAAATCAGCATGAACAAAGCGATGATGCCATATCTTGCAATCATGATCCCTTGGAGCAGTGACAACATTTGCTACAGCATCATTAAGAGAGAGCTCAAACAAATTGCCATTACGAGAAGCAGTTGCAATAATCTGTCCATCTTTCTCAATGCGGCATTTGGTGTGGTCGAATCCAACAAACAAACCAAGATCAACAAGTCTTGCAACTGAAAGAAGATTACGTTGAAGTTCTGGGACATGTAAAACCCCTCGTAAAACTCGAGTTGAAGAAGATAAGGTGCCAAGATATAAATCTCCAATGCCCTTGACTTGGCAAGTTGTATCATCAGCAAGATAAACAACATGCTTAACAGGTAAAGAATGATAGTTATGTAGCCACTTAGATTCATATGTCATATTTCCTGTAGCACCAGAATCAATAATGAAAAGTGAACCATCACGTACATGAAGTATTCTGTCTGGGGGAACTGAACATAAAACACAACTTGTTTCAGGCATAACATTATCATGATGCTCGGCTGCATATGCTCGATTTCGATCTACATCAAATCGACGCTTAAAGCACATGGAAGAGGGATGATCAGATTTTCCACAATAATCACAAGAAGAAGAATCTCTAGATAAACGTGGTTGTTTTGTGGTAATGTTGTGTTCTTCATCATATTGACGTGCCCAACAGTCATCTTCAGTATGACCATTCCTATTGCAGCAGTAAGAACAATGCTTGTTAGGAAATTTGAGACGAGAGAAACTACCACCACGACGACCACCTCTACGGTTGCCTCGTTGAAAAGAACGCCTTCGCACATTAAAGGCCCGTTCCAACTGTTGTGACTCAGGCTCCTCTTGTTGTGAAAACGTAACTGCATCATGACCAACACTACGTCGTTGTTGACGTTGAGAATACTCAATCAAAGATATGCAAGTTTGGTCAAAATCAAGACCGTCCTTGTTAGAAAGAATGGTAACAATGTTGTCATAAGACGGATCCTTTATTGTATCAAGAAGAATTGTAATAAGTTGCTTTCGTGGAACAGGATCACCCGCAGCAGCAAGTTGATTAATAATAGATTTGAAAGAATCAATATGTCCCGTCATAGCAGTACCAACTTCATACTGTAACTTTGAAAGCAAACCTCTCAAATAAAGTGTTTCTGTAACAGACTTTTTCTGAAAATTTGCTATAAGATACTCCCATACGTCATGGGAAGTAGGAAAGTCATACACATCAAGCATGAGAGAATCACTAAGAGCAGAAAGAATATACCGACGAGCTGCTTTATCACGCCTCTGCCAATCCATATAAGCAAGACGCCATGCATCAAAAACAAGGCCTTCCGTGATAAGAACGTTGTCAGAATTCGGAATAATAGGCTGAGACAGACATAGAGAATTGCCAATAACAACATCTGAGAGCTCATCACCTTCAAGAATTAACAACATCTTTGCTTTCCAACCGGGAAACCCTTGGCCTTGAAAAGAAGGAATAGAACGTTGGCCAGAAGGAAAACCATTGACGAGAACAGTCATAGCCATATCTATCTATGAGAAGACGTATAAGATAAAATCACAAAATCTGCACACCATAGACAAGGACGACTGCAAGAGATAAGAGACGTCAATAAGAAAAGAGTTCTCAAAATAGCGAGACGTGGGACGCAAGATTCATTGGTAGACGCTGGATGAAAAAGCTAGATTGGTCGCTTTGCTAAAAATAGCAAAATTCGAGACGTGGGACGCAAGATTCATTGGTAGACGCTTGACGAAAAAGCTAGATTTTGCGGTTTGCTAAAAACGCTTGACGAAGAAGCTAGATTTGGGCGGGTTGCTAAAAACGCTTGACGAAGACGAAACCTGTGTGCTCACAAAGACACTTGATGAAGACGAAACCTGTGTGCTTACACAAAGAACCTGTTTTGTTGTTTTACAGATGCAGTTTGCCTGAACTGTCATAACTTTTGACTCACAACTCCGTTTGACAAACTTTTTTGATAGGATTCACCAGCACTTTTTTGGTTTTGGTTTTAAGGACGCGATTAAGAAACAACTCTAATTACAACAAGTTAAGCTATAAAACCATGTAGACAACACATAATCAAAGAACAATATTGTAAGACATGAAATTATAATCATGAATTTAACAAGAAGACATAGATGCTTCCCTCATAGATGCTCTAATACCATGTTGAAATGTAGAGAGAAAGAGACGAGACAAGAGAAACATCATGTACGCTCCCAAATACTGATTCATATTGAGGACAAGATACATATATATAGGTGAGACCAAGTTAGGTAGAGTGAGCCATATATAGAGCTCCAACAATGGGCTGTCTCTTGACTCACACAAATATCATCATTCAAGTCAGTTGTGTTGCCTGCAAACCATAGAAACAGGAAACACAGTCTCGAGTATACACCCATAAAAAAATGCGTGTATACATCCATCCAGAAACGCGTGTATATCCGCGTGAACAGACTCTGCAGCAGACAGGATACACGCGCTTTTACACGCGTTTCTACACGCGACCTGCGCTAAATTTTTTTTCAAAGGGACCGACCTCCAATAAAGTGTCCTTATTATAAAAGGTCCACTGTCGCCCCTGTCAGAATCATTCACCCAATCGTGTGCACAGAAGCAAAAGGACGGAGACAAACCCAAAAAGCAAAGAGAAAATAGCATAAACAAATCTGAGGGAGACAAGGCAAAGGACAAACTGACTCACCTCTGAAAAAGTGAGTCTTCTTTCTTGCTCGGTTTCCTCCCGTGTGTGCTCCTTCTCTGCTCCCTCCTTGCACTTAGGTTTCGTTTCTGTTGGAAGAGGCGAAAACGAAAGCAGTGTTGATATGTTAGTTCAAAATCTATATTTGGGGAAGGCGGGCTATTTTTAGTTTAAACAGACCGTCGCGTTTATAAACGCGTGTATGTTCGCGTGTATGATAATTTGGCTGCGTTTATACACGCGTTTTGCAAGAATTACCCGCGTTAATACACACGATTTTTAGGAAATAGCTGCGTTAATACATGCAATTTTTAGGAAATAGCCGCGTCAATACACGCGGTTTTTATACTTTCATTAAAAACATATTATGATTTTGTGTTTTCTGGTTTGTACATAGGATGTCATCAACCTCTTCAAGCAGTTCTGGGGAAGATGAGACAATGCGTCATCGTAATCGCGATGTGTGGTTGGGACAACGGATCAAATGTATGTGTAATCGATGTCAAGGATGCAATGTACGAGCACGTCGAATTACCTTGAATCACATCTCCATGTATGGAGAATGGAATCAAACAGGTTTAGAGGTGAGTAGATGTAAATTGATGGTATTCAAATGACTCATGGTATCCAAATTAAATTAATAGAGTTGTAATATATAAACTCTAATTGAAGCAGGATGCAGTACCACACCCTAACATGGTACCCTGCGCGCGACGAGAGCACGCAAAGCGTCGATGAGATGATGCTGGAGCTTCAGGATCTATTGTCAGAGATGAGTGGGAAAGGGATGACAATAGCCCTGCACCCCATGAAGTTGTGGAAGAGGAGGTGCTTGATGATATGGTGCGGAATCTTTTTAAGGATGATCCCAAAGGTATGGATGACGATGATATGGAACAAGAGCATCTTTACAAGGCTTTATCGACACCGGTGTTTGAAGGGTGCACATTCTCTGTTTTACTACGTGCTTCACTTGAACTACTCAATATACAAACAGTTTATGGATGGAGCAATGCAAGTCTTGATGTATTATTTAACTAAGCATTCTAACTTACAAATTTGAATTAGTGGTTTAAGGTTTAGGATTTAAGACTAATTATAATTGATGATATTGGATGTAGGCTATTATCAAACATGCTTCCAAAGGGAAATAGACTACCCACCTCAAGAGACATAGCGAGGCGCTATGTGACATCTCTTGAAGGATTGGATTATGATCGCATACATGCATGCGTCAATGATTGCATTCTCTTTCGTGGGACGCATAAGGAGGCTTGACATTGTCCCACTTGTGGTGAAGCAAGGTATAGAACAGATATGAAGAGTTTTGATGTACCTCGTAAAGTCTTGCGACACTTTCCTATAATTCCTTGCATCAAACACATGTTCAAGCGCAAATCCATAGAGGAGCTCATGTCATGGCATTCCTCACATCGATCGGATGATGGCATGTGGAGAATTCCCGTAGACACTCCTGCTTGGAAGCATATTGAAGATGAGTGGCCCAGCTTTAAAACAGAGCCCATAAACTTGAGACTTGGCCTAGGTATGGATGGAGTGAATCCATTTGGTTTCAAAAGCACCGCATACAGCGTGTGGCCAGTTGTGTTGGTGAATTACAACCTTCCACCACCATCAATGGCGATCAAGAAGGGACATCTTATGTTATCCCTTCTAATTCCAGGGAAACATAAAGTCAAGCATATGGATGTTTATCTTGAACCATTGATTAATGAGTTGGAGGAACTATGGAGAGGTGTTGCGGTGGTGGACATTAGTAGGCCTCCCTCCTCTCGACACTTCGACTTAAAAGTAGTGTTGATGTGGACAATGCATGACTTTCCAGGATACAGCGATTGTTCTGGTAAGAATTCTAATTACCTCCCTACTCTAATACTATTGGCTATATATATTAATTATACATATTGACTTTATTATTCTAACTTTTATTTATATTTTAACAGGTTTGAAAACATCGGGTAAACATGCATGTCCTGTTTGTAGCCCTTCGTTAGTACATGAGTATGCTGACGGTTTGTGTAAGACCATATTCGATAATCATCATCGATTTATCCCCTCAGATCATCCTAAATATGTTGCTAGTAAGAGTAACATTCCTCCACAAACACTTCGTGCAAAAGATTGGAAGCGTATTTGGGAGTCTACAACTATTCTTCCTCCAGATGGCATGAACAGGTATAGTAATGTTTTTTCAATCTTGTTTTGTGTAGTCTCTAATTGGATTAAAGGTCACATAGAGCAATCCCTTGTGTAGGTACTCCATTTTTTCTCGGCTGCCATATTGGACCCATCTTAAGATCAACCATCTTCTTGATCCCATGCACATGTTCAAGAATGTGGGATCTAGTATTTGGGAACATATTATTGGTAAATGAGACAATGTTAGCGTACGTGAGGACTTGCGGGTCACAAGATGTATGCGTCAAGCTTGGCCACGAGAGGTGGGTGGGCACGTTGGTCTTCCGCCTGCACCATGGATTATATCAAAGAAAGAGGAGAAGCAGGTAAAGCAAGCCATCAGCACTTTGCGTACTCCCACTGGATGCATGAGATCATTGAAGGGAGCCTTTACAACCACTAAGAAAAGAGACGTTGAGCAACTATATAGGTTGAAGTCCCACGATTGGCACAAGATGCTTCAAGTAAGTGTTTTCCAAGTCTTGTACGTTGAAATTAAATTTTGTAATGCCATAAACCATACATACATGTGCTCTTATGTGCGCAGTTCATACTACCTACTACCCCACGCATGTACTCCATTACCTCCCTCCCCCTCGCATCCCATCACTATCCCGCCTCTATCCATCACACATCATAGCAGATCACTCTCTCCACCTCTCTCATCTCCTCCTCTTCCGAACTGTCTCCTCTAACTCTTCTCCCTCTATCTCCTCTCTCACCGCGTGCCCTACTACCTCCCCCACCTCCCCCACCTCCCCCACCAAAGCACCGGCCGCATACTCCACTCCCACTATTCCTACTGCTGTGGGTGGAGTCACGACGACTGAGTGGATACTCGCGGTAGGGGTATAGACACTAGGCAGGGAAGGAGAGGGATGGGCATACATATACTCTGTAAGCTCAACTGGACCAGGATGGTGCCCAAAATGATTCAGCATCTCCATCAGCCTGTTGTACGCACATGGATCGGATGAAGAACCTGGAATATCCATAAAGAACCTGCAAAAAAAATCCTCATGTACATCATGGGCTGTCTCTTGACTCACACAAATATCATCGTTCAAGTCAGTTGTGTTGCCTAGAAACAGGAAACGCAGTCTCGTGTATACACCCGTGCAGAAACGCGTGTATACACCCGTCAAAAAACGCGTGTGTACACCCGTCCAGAAACGCGTGTATATCCGCATGAACAAACTCTGCAGACAGGATACACGCGCTTTTACACGCATTTCTACACGCGACCTGCGCAAAAAAATTTTCAAAGGGACCGAGCTCCGACAAAGTGTCCTTATAAAAGGTCCACTGTCGCCCCTGTCAGAATCATTCACCCAATCGTGTGCACAGAAGCAAAAGGACGGAGACAAACCCAAAAAGCAAAGAGAAAATAGCATAAACAAATCTGAGGAAGGAGACAAGGCAAAGGACAAGCTGACTCACCTCTGAAAAAGTGAGTCTTCTTTCTTGCTCGGTTTCCTCCCGTGTGTGCTCCTTCTTTGCTCCCTCCTTGCACTTAGGTTTCGTTTTTGTTGGAAGAGGCGAAAACGAAAGCAGTGTTGATATGTTAGTTCAAAATCTATATTTGGGGAAGGCGGGCTATTTTTAGTTTAAACAGACTGTTGCGTTTATAAACGCGTGTATGTTTGCGTGTATGATGATTTAGCTGCATTTATACACGCGTTTTGCAGGAATTACCCGTGTTAATGCACGCGATTTTTAGGAAATAGCCACGTTAATACATGCAATTTTTAGGAAATAGCCGCGTCAATACACGCGGTTTTTATACTTTCATTAAAAACATATTATGATTTTATGTTTTCTGGTTTGTACATAGGATGTCATCAACCTCTTCAAGCAGTTCTGGGGAAGATGAGACAATGCGTCATCGTAATCGCGATGTGTGGTTGGGACAACGGATCAAATGTATGTGTAATTGATGTCAAGGATGCATTGTACGAGAACATCGAATTACCTTGAATCACATCTCCATGTATGGAGAATGGAATCAAACAGGTTTAGAGGTGAGTAGATGTAAATTGATGGTATTCAAATGACTCATTGTATCCAAATTAAATTAATAGAGTTGTAATATATAAACTCTAATTGAAGCAGGATGCAGTACCACACCCTAACATGGTACCCTACGCGTGACGAGAGCACGCAAAGCGTCAACGAAATGATGCTGGAGCTTCAGGATCTATTGTCAGAGATGAGTGGGAAAGGGATGACAATAGCCCTGCACCCCACGAAGTTGTGGAAGAGGAGGTGCTTGATGATATGGTGCGGAATCTTTTTAAGGATGATCCTAAAGGTATGGACGACGATGATATGGAACAAGAGCATCTTTACAAGGCTTCATCGACACTGGTGTTTGAAGGGTGCACATTCTCTGTTTTACGTACTTCACTTGAACTACTCAATATACAAACAGTTTATGGATGGAGCAATGCAAGTCTTGATGCATTATTGAAGTAAGCATTCTAACTTACAAATTTGAATTAGTGGTTTAAGGTTTAGGATTTAAGACTAATTATAATTGATGATATTGGATGCAGGCTATTATCAAACATGCTTCCAAAGGGAAATAGACTACCCACCTCAAGAGACATAGCGAGGCGCTATGTGACATCTCTTGGAGGATTGGATTATGATCGCATACATGCATGCGTCAATGATTGCATTCTCTTAGGTGGGACGCATAAGGAGGCTTGACATTGTCCCACTTGTGGTGAAGCAAGGTATAGAACAGATATGAAGAGTTTTGATGTACCTCGTAAAGTCTTGCGACACTTTCCTATAATTCCTCGCATCAAACACATGTTCAAGTGCAAATCCATAGCAGAGCTCATGTCATGGCATTCCTCACATCGATCGGATGAGGGCATGTGGAGAATTCCCGCAGACACTCCTGCTTGGAAGCATATTGAAGATGAGTGGCCCAGCTTTAAAACAGAGCCCAGAAACTTGAGACTTGGCCTAGGTATGGATGGAGTGAATCCATTTGGTTTCAAAAGCACCGCATACAGCGTGTGGCCAGTTGTGTTGGGGTGAATTACAACCTTCCACCATCAATGGCGATCAAGAAGGGACATCTTATGTTATCCCTTCTAATTCCAGGGAAAAACATAAAGTCAAGCATATGGATGTTTATCTTGAACCATTGATTGATGAGTTGGAGGAACTATGGAGAGGTGTTGCGGTGGTGGACATTAGTAGGCCTCCCTCCTCTCTCGACACTTCGACTTAAAAGCAGTGTTGATGTGGACAATGCATGACTTTCCAGGATACAGCGATTGTTCTGGTAAGAATTCTAATTACCTCCCTACTCTAATACTATTGGCTATATATATTAATTATACATATTGACTTTATTATTCTAACTTTTATTTATATTTTAATAGGTTTGAAACCATTCAGGTAAACATGCATGTCCTGTTTGTGGCCCTTCGTTAGTACATGAGTATACTGACGGTTTGTGTAAGACCATATTCGATAATCATCATTGATTTATCCCCTCAGATCATCCTAAATATGTTGCTAGTAAGAGTAACATTCCTCCACAAACACTTCGTGCAAAAGATTGGAAGCGTATTTGGGAGTCTACAACTATTCTTCCTCCAGATGGCATGAACAGGTATAGTAATGTTTTTTCAATCTTGTTTTGTGTAGTCTCTAATTGGATTAAAGGTCACATAGAGCAATCCCTTGTGTAGGTACTCCATTTTTTTTCGGTTGCCATATTGGACCCATCTTAAGATCAACCATCTTCTTGATCCCATGCACATATTCAAGAATGTGGGATCTGGTATTTGGGAACATATTATTGGTAAATGAGACAATGTTAGCGTACGTGAGGACTTGCGGGTCGCAGGACGTATGCGTCAAGCTTGGTCACGAGAGGTGGGTGGGCACGTTCGTCTTCCGCCTGCACCACGGATTATATCAAAGAAAGAGGAGAAGCAGGTAAATCAGGCCATCACCACTTTGCGTACTCCCACTGGATGCATGAGATCATTGAAGGGAGCCTTTACAACCACTAAGAAAAGAGGCGTTGAGCAACTATATGGGTTGAAGTCCCACGATTGGCACAAGATGCTTCAAGTAAGTGTTTTCCAAGTCTTGTACGTTGAAATTAAATTTTGTAATGCCATAAACCATACATACATGTGCTCTTATGTGCGCAGTTCATACTACCTACTACCCCACACATGTACTCCATTACCTCCCTCCCCCTCGCATCCATCACTATCCCGCCTCTATCCGTCACATCATAGCAGATCACTCTCTCCACCTCTCTCATCTCCTCCTCTTCCGAACTGTCTCCTCTAACTCTTCTCCCTCTATCTCCTCTCTCACCGCGTGCCCTACTACCTCCCCCACCTCCCCCACCAAAGCACCCGCCGCATCCTCCACTCCCACTCTTCCTACTGCTGCGGGTGGAGTCATGACTGGGGGATTGTCTACCTGACGGTGTGACGGTGGCTCTGAGGGAGCACGTGATGGTGGCTGTGAGGGTGTGCGTGAGTGTGTCTGGGATAAGGTATGTTTCCTCGGTGGACGTGGAAGAGGAGAAGCTGCATGCCGTCTCGTCGGACTCGGAGGAATAGACAGCACTGGAGTGCCCTGGATACTCGCGGTAGGGGTATAGACACCAGGCAGGGAAGGAGGGGCATGGGCATACACATACTCTGTAAGCTCAATTGGACCAAGATGGCGCCCAAAATGATTCAGCATCTCCATCAGCCAATTGCTGTATGCAAATGGATTGGATGAAGAACCTGGAATATCCATAAAGAACCTGCAAAAATAATCCTCATGTACATCATGGGCTGTCTCTTGACTCACACAAATATCATCATTCAAGTCAGTTGTGTTGCCTGCAAACCATAGAAACAGGAAACGCAGTCTCGTGTATACACCCGTGCAGAAACGTGTGTATACACCCGTAAAAAAACGCGTGTATACACCCGTCCAAAAACGCGTGTATATCCACGTGAACAGACTCTGCAGACAGGATACACGCGCTTCTACACGCGACCTGCACAAAAAAAAATTTCAAAGGGACCGAGCTTCGACAAAGTGTCCTTATAAAAGGTCCACTGTCGCCCCTGTCAGAATCATTCACCCAATCGTGTGCCAGAAGCAAAAGGACGGAGACAAACCCAAAAAGCAAAGAGAAAATAGCATAAACAAATCTGAGGAAGGAGACAAGGCAAAGGACAAGCTGACTCACCTCTGAAAAAGTAAGTCTTCTTTCTTGCTCGGTTTCCTCCCGTGTGTGCTCCTTCTCTGCTCCCTCCTTGCACTTAGGTTTCGTTTTTGTTGGAAGAGGCGAAAACGAAAGCAGTGTTGATATGTTAGTTCAAAATCTATATTTGGGGAAGGCGGGCTATTTTTAGTTTAAACAGACTGTCGCGTTTATAAACGCGTGTATGTTCGCGTGTATGATAATTTAGCTACGTTTATACACGCGTTTTGCAGGAATTACCCGCGTTAATGCACGTGATTTTTAGGAAATAGCTGCGTTAATACATGCAATTTTTAGGAAATAGCCGCGTCAATACACGCAGTTTTTATACTTTCATTAAAAACATATTATGATTTTGTGTTTTCTGGTTTGTACATAGGATGTCATCAACCTCTTCAAGCAGTTCTGGGGAAGATGAGACAATGCATCATCGTAATCGCGATGTGTGGTTGGAACATCTGATCAAATGTATGTGTAATCGATGTCAAGGATGCATTGCACATCCAATTACCTTGAATCACATCTCCATGTATGGAGAATGGAATCAAACAGGTTTAGAGGTGAGTAGATGTAAATTGATGGTATTCAAATGACTCATGGTATCCAAATTAAATTAATAGAGTTGTAATATATAAACTCTAATTGAAGCAGGATGTAATACCACACCCTAACATGGTACCCTACGCGCGACGAGAGCACGCAAAGCGTCAACGAGATGATGCTGGAGCTTCAGGATCTATTGTCAAAGATGAGTGGGAAAGGGATGACAATAGCCCTGCACCCCACGAAGTTGTGGAAGAGGAGGTGCTTGATGATATGGTGCGGAATCTTTTTAAGGATGATCCCAAAGGTATGGACGACGATGATATGGAACAAGAGCATCTTTACAAGGCTTCATCGACACCGGTGTTTGAAGGGTGCACATTCTCTGTTTTACGTGCTTCACTTGAACTACTCAATATACAAACAGTTTATGGATGGAGCAATGCAAGTCTTGACGCATTATTGAAGTAAGCATTCTAACTTACAAATTTGAATTAGTGGTTTAAGGTTTAGGATTTAAGACTAATTATAATTGATGATATTGGATGCAGGCTATTATCAAACATGCTTCCAAAGGGAAATAGACTACCCACCTCAAGAGACATAGCGAGGCGCTATGTGACATCTCTTGGAGGATTGGATTATGATCGCATACATGCATGCGTCAATGATTGCATTCTCTTAGGTGGGACGCATAAGGAGGTTTGACATTGTCCCACTTGTGGTGAAGCAAGGTATAGAACAGATATGAAGAGTTTTGATGTACCTCGTAAAGTCTTGCGACACTTTCCTATAATTCCTCGCATCAAACACATGTTCAAGTGCAAATCCATAGCAGAGCTCATGTCATGGCATTCCTCACATCGATCGGATGATGGCATGTGGAGAATTCCCGCAGACACTCCTGCTTGGAAGCATATTGATGGAAGCATATTGAAGATGAGTGGCCCAGCTTTAAAACAGAGCCCAGAAACTTGAGACTTGGCCTAGGTATGGATGGAGTGAATCCATTTGGTTTCAAAAGCACCGCATACAGCGTGTGGCCAGTTGTGTTGGTGAATTACAACCTTCCACCATCAATGGCGATCAAGAAGGGACATCTTATGTTATCCCTTCTAATTCTAGGGAAACATAAAGTCAAGCATATGGATGTTTATCTTGAACCATTGATTGATGAGTTGGAGGAACTATGGAGAGGTGTTGCGGTGGTGGACATTAGTAGGCCTCCCTCCTCTCGACACTTCGACTTAAAAGCAGTGTTGATGTGGACAATGCATGACTTTCCAGGATACAGCGATTGTTCTGGTAAGAATTCTAATTACCTCCCTACTCTAATACTATTGGCTATATATATTAATTATACATATTGACTTTATTATTCTAACTTTTATTTATATTTTAACAGGTTTGAAAACATCGGGTAAACATGCATGTCCTATTTGTGGCCCTTTGTTTGTACATGAGTATGCTGATGGTTTGTGTAAGACCATATTCGATAATCATCATCGATTTATCCCCTCAGATCATCCTGAATATGTTGCTAGTAAGAGTAACATTCCTCCACAAACACTTCGGAAGCGTATTTGGGAGTCTACAACTATTCTTCCTCCAGATGGCATGAACAAGTATAGTAATGTTTTTTTAATCTTGTTTTGTGTAGTCTCTAATTGGATTAAAGGTCACATAGAGCAATCCCTTGTGTAGGTACTCCATTTTTTTTTGGCTGCCATATTGGACCCATCTTAAGATCAACCATCTTCTTGATCCCATGCACATCTTCAAGAATGTGGGATTTGGTATTTGGGAGCATATTATTGGTAAACGAGACAATGTTAGCGTATGTGAGGACTTGCGGGTCGCAGGACGTATGCGTCAAGCTTGGCCACGAGAGGTGGGTGGGCACGAGAGGTGGGTGGGCACGTTCGTCTTTCGCCTACACCATGGATTATATCAAAGAAAGAGGAGAAGCAGGTAAAGCAGGCCATCACCACTTTGCGTACTCCACTGGATGCATGAGATCATTGAAGGGAGCCTTTACAACCACTAAGAAAAGAGGCGTTGAGCAACTATATGGGTTGAAGTCCCATGATTGGCACAAGATGCTTCAAGTAAGTGTTTTCCAAGTCTTGTACGTTGAAATTAAATTTTGTAATGCCATAAACCATACATACATGTGCTCTTATGTGCGCAGTTCATACTACCTACTAGCATCGACCATTGTGCAAATAAGAGTTTGAAAAAATGTATTTATAAGATGGGCGAGCTTGTGAGGTATGTAAAACCCATGTCAGATCACCCTTCATTATACCTTGCAAAATGAATGTGCATGAGGTATAACGTACTATTTATTTATTTTTCAGATATGTTAGTTCCAAAGCAATTGATCCAGCCACGTTGGATGATGCGCGTGTTATGGCAGTGGAGGTGGTTTGTTTGGTAGAGGAGACTTTTCCGCCGCGAACCATTCTCACAAGTCAACTACATCTCATTGTGCATTTAGTGGACGAAATCGCTTTATGTGGTACTGTGCATGCATGTTGGATGTTCTTCCTAGAGCGCTTCATGAAGACCTTAAAAGACTTTGTGAGGCAAAGTGCAAGGCCTGAAGGAAGCATGGCCGAGGGTTGGTTGATACAAGAGTCTCTTGTATATATTTCAGAATTTCTTGGTCAAGTGACAGCTCTTTGCCACCACGACTATGGAGCAATGAAGAGGACTTGAGTCTCTTGTATATATTTCAGAATTTCTTGGTCAAGTGACAGCTCTTTGCCACCACGACTATGAAGAGGACTTGAGGATGACCTCTATTCTGCCTCAAGGAAAAGGAGAGAGTAAAGTAATTGACAGAACATTGATTGATGATCTCAATTTCACTTGTATCCTTAATAGTGATGTGATGAGCAGATGGGTTACAAGATATGAGGATGCAAAGACAAAAAGGCAAGCAGAAAGAGCTCTCTTTCGGAGGCAACATGGCTCTCGGAAGGCGTATCCTAAGCATCTAGCAACACTTCCGAATGATATCCATGTTGATTGGTTGCATGAGGAAATGGAGAGAGCAGAGAGCGACGAGGGGCTGCATATCACAGCGGAAGAATGGGAGTATGCACGAGGATGCATGTTAAAGGTACATAGAACTAATGTTTTGCATTAGTTGTAAGTGATTTGCTTTTAATATTTATTCACATTGCTTACACAAATATTGCTTCTATTTTGGTCTAGTGCACTATGTTCAATGCTATATGGTGTGAAGGCAAGCATTTTCAAACACAAAGAATTGATGAAAAGAGAAATACACAAGATTGCGGTGTCATTAGTAGCTTTGAGGGAGCTAATGGAAAAATGGATGATTATTGTGGCATAATCCAAGACATATTTAGGCTTGACTTTCGTCGCTTCTTTGTGTATGTTTTGGATGTCAAATGGCAAATGAACGTGGTGGAAAAAGGGCCTGATGCAACCATAAAACGCCATGTAAGTGGCTATGTAACTATTGACTCTACAAAGTTTTGGCAAACAAAGAAAGATAGGCTCGTATTGCCACAACAATGTGAGTAGGTATGCATTTTTTTACTAATGTGTTTCATGTACATATATATCTAAGCTCGCATACCCCTTGACTTTTGATATGCTAATTAATTATTGTACTATGTGTATTTGAGTAGGTTATCTATCTACCAATGGTGCATGACATTAAATGGTGGTACGTCATCCCTATTGCACCACGTTCCAAAGTGATGTATAATACATTCACTAATATGGAGCATATGGAGGATGTAACAAGCCGCAATGAAGATGATGTCGAACATGCCAATGAAGATGTTGTGATCGATGATCAAGAAATAAGAGATGATCATGATAATGAGGATGAGCGTGCCATTTCTCATGATCATGAGAATGATCCTACCATTGAGGATGATGGTGATGTTGATGAGGATGATCAGGACATCGATACCATTATCAATGGAGTACAGAATATCGACAGTGGAATAAATTTAATCGTAGCCTTACAAATCGATCAAATGGATATTGATGTTGATCGTTTGGCAAGGATGGATCTTATTGAAGATGAGATCGAACCCTAACCAATCCGTCACTGTACGTTCTAAATTGATGACATTTCTATCATCTCATATGCATGATTTATTTTTGAATATATTTCATTGTTGTAAATGCATGTAGTGGGATTGTGTAATGATGTATAGTGTAATGTACTATGAGATGGTTTAAAGAAAATAGTTCTTAATTTTGTAAAGGAATTCAATTTTTCTTCAGTTTTTTTCAGTTTTTCTTTACCATGCATGTATTAATCCGTGTATAGTGGCGTGTATTAATCCGTGTATTAATCCGTGTATGGTGGCGTGTATAGATGCGTGTATATAAACGCGTTTATACACGCGTGGTGCCCTGGCTTGTTGATCTTATTGTGGAGTTGATGAGCTTATCCTTGCACTGTGGATCCATGTCCAGTTCTGCTCGAAAGATTGTATCAATCACTTTAGGATGCAAGGACAACCCTGTACAAAAGCCGGCCTCTGGAGAAGGTGGTAGATGAAGGAGTGCTTCCTCGCTAAAATATGGCATTAGTTCTATGGGAAGCTTAAGCAGACAATGCCGATTTTGGAATTGCTCAATATAGGTGCTCATCGTGATCCAAAATTGACATGTTGAGGCTGGGGGAAGAAGGGCTTGCAAGATAGGTGGTTGCAAGTCATTTATGCATGTATCCCTCCATTGTTGTGCTTGAACCTCCTCAGGTAATCTACATTGATTTGGTCCTCGTTCTGGTACTCTCATATCAAGAAGGTTATGGCGTTGGGGTGTAGTTCCCACAATTTGTTTCATTAAGCCCGTGCCATATCGTCGAAAGTAACAGCGGCATAGCCAACAAATGTGTGAAGCTTCCCCTAATACGAGTCATGCACACTCTTGACAATGTGAAAATGGATGATGTTGTTGATAGAATAAAGTGACAAAGTGATGCCCACAGCAAATTTCACCTAAGGGAGCATAAAAGTACCTAGAATGAGTTTGAAAAGGAGCACTATAACCCCCGTGATGTTCAGGTTGAGTACTATCAGGGTCAATGCATGTTGGACATATATCTCGCGCCAAGTATCGATCAGGAGGTATCTGGGCATAGAACAATGAAATTTAGAAACTTCAAACTCTATACACTCATATCCATCATTACAATCCCTATCAAAAATAATGTAAATAAGATCATCTCAAAAAGAACATAATCCTGTAATGGCAGCAGGAACCACATTAGTAAAAGTGAGACTATTCAAACACTGATCTACCAAAGAGCTTCAATTGTAGTGTTAATGCCTTACCTTGGTTTTGGGTATGTCCTTCTTAAGAGGTGGGAAGGATAGCAATTGTCGAGGAATTTGAGCAAGATAAGAGGATTTAGGCAGTGAAGTGCTAGAATCTACGCTCAAAGGAGACTCATGTAAAGTTGCATTTGTCTTAGGTACACAAGTTGATGGTGGAAGTGTGTAATAAGGAGAAGTTGGGACAACTGGTAATACATGTTTGGGGAAGGTCAACACAAGTAGATTTGTAGGTGCTACTACAACCATCTATCCCATCTTGAAGAGGTTGTGTTGATTCCCTTTGCACCCACTGATATGAAAAACCAAGAGTGGCTTTTGGAATCTTATTGTTACACTCTTCTGGCTCTAGAAAACCATGGCATTTGGGAAGCCAAAGTGCTGTTGCACCCTCATAATAGCCTTGTGCTTTAAGAACATGCTTTGGGACCCAATGAGTAACAATATGAGGCTTAGGCTTGGAAAAGATATGCTTTTTAGGAGGTTTAGCAACTAGGCTAGATGGTACAAGTTTGTACGCATCTTTGGGTAGCCAAATTGACGATTCCTTTTTGCCTGGCCTTCTTTGAGTAGTGACTAGAGTAGTTGGAACATGCCAGCCATGGTCCTCACTTGAGGACTCATCGATTATCCACATCATTTGTCTTGGAACTTGAAGAGCAGATGTTGAAAGTGGGTTGTGTAAGGTAGAACTACCACCATTTTGACATGATAAAACTTGTGGAGTAGCAATCCCAAGATGCAATTAGAATCAATTTGCAATTTGTATTGTCTATTCTTCAAATCTAATGAACAATTGGTAGCACTTAACCATGATCGACCAAGAACAACCTCTACTACCACTGCCTTGACTTACGAGCCACATAAAAGGGAACTGACATCTGGTGATCCTGAATGGACATCAGAATGACACATTTTTCCTCTATAGGGTTATCTTCACCTGAGAAGCTTCGTAAGTCAATAGGAATGTGCACAAGTGTTGGTTGTCCCAAGGCTACCCATGTGTCAAACGAGAGAACATTATAATCTACACGAGAGTCAATTAAGGCAGAGACAAAGTAGGTAGTCTCATGAAGATGAAGACACACGTGAATATTGAAAGGATCCACATATTGTTCATCAGTAGCCAACTATAAGGTCAACACAGAAGCCTTGCGATGCTACTTGGCTTTTGCAACTCTAGCTTTAGCTTCTTCTTGAGCCTGACGTTTAAGAAGGTCATGTGTTTCTTTCCATGTGTGGGCAGCATGCATTTGTTGAAGCATGGCTTCAGTTAATGGTTCATTGTATTTCTTGAGACGACTTCCATTAATGAAGTTAGGTATTTGCTCACCTTCTAGTGTCTCTAAACGCACTGCACCACTTGGAGTAAGCTCATTAATCACAAACGGTCCTAGGCCACGTTTCTTGAGCTTTCGCTTATGCTTCTTAAGTGTGTACAAGAGCACAAGGTCCCCTTTTTTGAATTGGCCAGTTGTTACATTTCGATCATACCATTTCTTTTGTCTCTTCTTCTCAGCATACATCCCCATTACCGCCAATAAGCAGGTCTCATCAAGCTTTTCTAATTCATCAATGCATTGAGAAAGCTCATGACCAGTCCAGTCTAATTGTTTAGCAACTCGTAGAGTAGGTACAAGAAATTCAATGGGAAGAATTGCATCTAGTCCAAAAGCAAGCTCAAATGGGGTTGTGCCCATAGATGTTTTATAGGATGTTCTATACGCCCAAAGAACTGAGTGGAACTTTTGCTCCCAATCAATCCTATGTCCCTTAACAATCTTTGTGAGTGCTGTGCAGAGAATCTTGTTAGTACTCTCAGCTTGACCATTGGTTTGGGGATGATAGGGTGCAGAACGCTTGTGAATTACCATAAATTCTTGAAGTAAAAACTCGATGACCTCATTCACAAAGTGCACACCTTGATCACTAACGATTTCAATAGGTAAGCCATAGCGTGTAAACACGTACTCATACAAGAACTTGGCTGTGGTTCTAGCATCATTTTTTAATGTAGCCTTTTCCTCTACCCATTTGGTCAAATAGTCAGTTGGCGACTATAATATATTCGGCATGCATGTGGCGAGCTGGAGGTTTAATGGGACTGACAAAATCAATACCCCATTTGGCAAAAGCACGTGTGCTTAACATAAGCTGCAATGGCATATTGTTCTTTGTGATGGGAGGTTTGGTCCTTTGACAATCGTCACTCACAACGTTTTACATATTCTTCGGAATCCATTTGTAAGGTTAGCCACCAAAGCCCAGACCACCTTATCAACCTAGTTGTGGTATTGCCCGAAAAGTGTCCACCCCCAACACGTGCATGTGCATGAGTCAAGATTTTCAAGTAGTCAGCTTCACATACACATATGCGTAAGTTGCCATCCTTGCCCCTCTTGTAGAGTTGGCCCTCTATCAGCATATAGTTGGTCGCTTCAACTTCAATAGCATGCTTTCGATATTTAGGAATTGTTTGATCAGTATGACCATGCTGAAGATAGTCCACAATATACTTACTCCAACTTGGTGTAGTTGAAATTTGGAATAATGTGATATTATAAATTGGTTGTTGAATTTGACATGAAGCACAGTTACGAACAAATTTTTTAGCATCCGCATGCATGGTAGACCACCATTGCCCATCCTGAGTTATACATCGCACACAAGTAGTAAGTTGATGCATGGATTCCACCAATACTCTCATGTGCCCATTCCAAGATCTCCTCATATTAGTCAGGGTTAGGTATAAGCCGCAACACTCCATCATTACCCTAACGATATAATCTCCCTGAGATTAACTTGAATGGTCGCCATAGGTCCACATTAGAACCCGCTAGTTGTACCCACTTGTCAAAATTTCTAAGATGGGTTCAGACCATTTAGGAGCTGTCTCTACAAGGAAAAGTGTTGAATCTAACATATCATCATCCACACCCACAGGAGATTCTCCAGAGGTGATTTGAGACAAATGATCTGCCCTAAGATGAGTTGTTCCTTTTCGGACTGCCACTTCAAAATCAAACTCAAGAAGGATGACAAACCACCTCACAATCCTTCCAGTTGCACAAGGCTTATTCATCAAATATAGCAGTGCTTGATGGTCCACAAAAATTATAAATTTGTTTACCAGTAATGGCGAAACTTTTTCACTACATATATCATGGACAAACCTTCTCTTTCTGTTGTGGTATAATTCTTCTCAGCATTGTTCAACTGTCGACTAGCATATGAGATTGGAAAATCCTTATTATGTTCTCCCGATTGAGCCAAAATACATCGAATTGCAAAGTTTGAAGCATCAATATGGACATGAAAGATTTGGTTCCAATCTGGTGCCCGTAAGATGGGTGCAGACACTAATGCTTGCTTCAACTTTTCAAAGGATTCCTCACACTCATGAGTACAATTAAACTTTACAAGAAGAGCATATAATGGTCTGGCTAGGACAGCGTACATGTAGATGAATCAACGATAATAGCCACAATGTCCCATGAATATTTGTACCCCTTTAGGGTTGATAGGCCGAGGCAATGAGACAATGACATCAACTTTATCCATATCTGTTGAAATACCATTGCGAGAAACAATATGGCCCAAAATCTTCCCTTGTCTTACCATGAATTTGCACTTGTCAGGATTCAAGCATATACGATAAACTTTACACTTTTGGAATACAAGTCTGAGGTGTTCTATATGATTATCACGCTCTTGTGAGTGAACACATAAATAATCCATGAAGATCTCAAGAAATAGCCTAAGGTACTCCTTGAATACATGACTCATTAACTACTGAAAGGTTGCAGGTGCATTTGTTAGACCAAATGGCATTACATGATAGGCAAAGATGCCATCTTTAGTAGCAAAGGCTGTCTTGTGTTGATCCTTTGGATCAATTTTGATACTTCATTGTAACCAGAGAATCCATCCAAGAAACTATATGCCTTTTTCCCTGCAACACATTCCAAAACATGATTCATGATTGGAAGTAGGTAATGATTACGTATAGTAGCTGCATTTACCTTCTTGAGGTTTACACATACTCGAAGTTTTCCATTTTTCTTGGGCACCACTACAATAGGGGAGACCCATTCAGTGTGTTCAATCTCATAGATAAATTTTACCTCTAAGAGCTTGTCTATTTCTTCTTTTATCTTTCGTGCAAAATTTTCATTGTAAGTATAAGGACGTTGCCTGGAAGGCTTTGCATCCTCTCGTAATGGAATTGTATGCTGACATATGCTTGGATCAAGTCCTTTGAGGTCTTTATAACTCCAAGCAAAAACATCGCGATACTCCTTTATTGTTTGAATTAATAACTTCTCCTCATCTAAGGACAAGTGTGTGGCAATCCACACATAGCGAGGCTCTTTTCTTGGCTCAACGATATCAATTTTTTTGCATCTTTTGGACCATCATATGAAACCCCTGGCACGCTTGGCTTTTGTCGCATGGGCTGTTGAAGAACAATCTTCCGATCTTGAAGAGTGTACTGTGTGAAGTTGGGGGGAACATTGAGACCTTGTCCTTGTCCACTTGAGTCATCATGTGGTTTTGAGCTCTCTTTTGCAATCTTGCATTAGAGTTTTTTGTTCGATTGTTATCTTTGCACTTCTGACACTCTCTTTTAAATCGGTTTGAGACTTGAGTTTTTGTTTTGGTCTCTGTTTTTTTATGATTTTTGCTAACAATTTTTAGCTTTTCTCCTGGTTGGAATCCATCTGATCGTTTTACTTGGTCTTTGAAACTATCTTGTGCTTGGACATAGTATAGATATCCATTCTTTCCTGAGAAGTGAGGTGGTGGTCGAGAGTGTTCATTCTTAAACTCCTCGTTTTCTTTTTGTATTCTCTCACGTCGTTCCCTCTCATCTTGTTTACGGATTCTCTTATGGCTCTTGCAGCATTTACGTTTAGGTCGGCATCGAGGGATCTCTACTTGAACCTCCCTTCCTCTCAAGAGTAGGCATGCCTTTCCTAACTCTTCCTCGAGGATTATCACATCATCATCAAAATCAGAGTGCCATCTGTCAGGCTAAAATTTGAAAGGTGTTTTTGGTCACTGTACATACGTGTGCATGGTGTGAATGAGAACTTGGCCATGGAATGCCTTGCCAGGTGTACAGGGTGGATGGATTTGGATTTGGGCTTGTGCAGACCTGTCCAAAACAGGGTCCATGGAGATGGTATCAGCCGCTTGGTCGTCTTGAAGTGTGTGCGCGTCCAAAGGATGAGTGGACACTAGCCGGTTTGTGTGGAAGTTATGGCATGATGGGCAATAAAAGGTAATGGGCCAAGGTCATAGGAACATTGGTGTGAAAGGAATAGCATGGTGGCTATTTTTTTTCAAAATAATAAATAAAAATATAAGGATAAACGTGGCCAGCTATTAGAGTTGGCGTGGAGCTTTACTACGCTGCCAACGCATATTCCAGAAGACGGTCGAAGGTGGCGGGTCGGCAGCGTGCAGATAAAGTGGAGGATCGATCGCTTTGTTATGGGGGGCTCTCTTGGGCGTAAACTGTAGGCCACAAAGGATGCGCAACAAAAAGGGTGGCTGCAGGTGACTATGGGGTGATGCACAACTGAGGAGCGCTGTGGGGCAGCGAGACGACTGGCGAAGGCTGACAGGCTTGGGTTTGTTGGTGTGTGGCTGGTGTAGAGGCCAACGGGGAGCCTCCCGGGTGAAGAATCTGACTGTGGGCCATCGTGAAGTGGCGGGCTTGCAGAGAGCGCAAGTGGAACGCAGCTAAGGAGTGTTGCTGGCTGAAGGGCTGCAGGTACATGAAGTGGGGCCTCCCGTGTGAAGGGAGGGTGGATGTGCAGGTCGAAGGGCTGGCAGAGGCCAGAGGGGCTCTCTGGCGCAGCTGAGAAACAAGAGGTAGGAGCAGCTGGAGGGCGCCAGGTCGTTGAAGCTGCTGTTCGACTGGTTGACAGGCTGCCGACTTGTAGAGATGAAGTGGGTGCAGAAGGCGTCAAAGGTGACTGCTTGGCGCAAGGTAGCTGGTCGTGTGGGCTGGCATAGCTGAAGCACAGAGGTGAGACAAAGTCAAGTGTGACTGCAGGCTTGAGTGTAGTGGGGCTGGTGCAGACACAAAAGAGAGGTCGCCTAGATGGTGGGTAGTGGCTTCGAAAGCGGAGAGAGAGCTCAAGCCGAAAGTGGAAGGCGCCATGGAGCTGTTGGGTTTTGGAGTTTCCTGGACAGCAAGAGCATGTGGCTCGAGTGGGAGTGAAGTGGGGTGCAGCTGCTAAAGGGCAGGTGAATGGTGGAAGCCGCTTGGGTTTTCAACAAGTACGAGGGCTGGTGTGGGCCGCATAGTTGAAGCCGACAGAAGACAGAGCTGGGTGCCGAGTGAAGCAGAGAGAGATTGGTGTTGCTGCTTGGTGGTGGGCCGGTAGAAAGCAGGGCAGATAAGCTGCCTGGGTTTGTTGTGAAGCTGGCAGAGGATCAGCACAAAGACTGAGAGAGAGATGATGGTGTAGCTGCTGACGACACATGCAGAGTAGATGGGCTGCAGAGAGAGTTGAGGGTTAGCTGGTGTGGGCGCCTTCTGAAGTGAGAGTGGTCGGGTTCTTTCTAAGACCGTATTAGGTAAAGTGGGAAAAATCCCATTCCCACATTGAAAAATTGTATGCATTTAATCTAGAATCTACCTTCTTCAACCTAGTATAAAAAATTTAAAAATGGTTTGCTTTATGAAGTGCTGCTAGATCGAACCTAGCTTGATCTTAGAAATAGAAACTTAGGTTTCAAGATTTTTCAGATCCACCACTTGAAGGTATCCTTATATACACAACCACTACAAATTATCATTATTAAGGATAGAAAGAGTCTCCTTGGAGTAGGATGCACTTTGTGAAAATTACGATTATAAATTTTCATTTTGATGAAGCTAATTCTACTAAAGAAATAATAAAACTTTTGCATTAACAACCAAAAGATAGCTGGATAAAAGGAGTCCCCTTAAAGTAGGATGCACTGTGGATTCATAAGAGGAGTCTCCTTAGACTAGGATGCACTCCATCTATGAATTTATTTATTGTGTTAAAATTTGTTCAATGCATTGCAAAGATACACAATTGAACAGTCTGCTCCCAAAGTTGGCCAAATTACAAAGATCCTCTATATTTTATTATACTAGAGACCATATTCAAAGACCATTTACATTCAATTATAAAATGAAGTAACAAAATGTGCTAGTATCATGGGGGTGTAATTTTGATTTTAAGGGGTTCTAGCTCCACCACATGGTAGAGCTAGAATTTTGAGCTAGCTCTACCATGTGGAGCTACAACACATTGAGGAGCATTTAAAGATTTTTAGATCCACCACTTGGCCATTCTACAGTCCATAAGAAACCAAGATATAACATTTGATTGATCTAGACCCCCAATTACATACATTGATACAAGAGATTGCATTTTGAGAGTCCCCTTAGAGTAGGATGCACTCTCCAATTTTAAAGCTTCATTGTAATGAACAAGACAAAATGAACAAGATTTTATAAATTGAGGTGGTGAAGGTATTATACTTATATATACAACCGTTACAGATTAACATTATTAAAGATAGAAAGAGTCTCCTTGAGTAGGATGCACTTTGTCAAAATTACGGTTAAAAGATTTCATTTTGATGAAGCTTATTCTACTAAAGAGTCCCCTTAAATTATGATGCACTTTGTCAATAGATAAAAGGAGTCTCCTTAAAGTAGGATGCACTCATCTACGACTCCATTATAATAAAACATTGTAAATGAAACTGAATTTATTTTTTTGTGTTAAAATATGTTCAATGCCTTGCAAAAGGCACACAATTGAACAGCACGCTCGCGAAGATGGCCAGATTACAAAGTTCCTTTATATTTTATTATAATAGAGACCATTTACAAAGACCATTTACATTCAATTACAAAAGGGAGTAACAAAATGTACTAGTGTCATGGGGGTGTATTGGTTGAATGAGGTATTGAGCTTCTTTTTAAGCATGTTCATTTTGTGTACTCACAAGATTACACACTTAGATTATTCTCTCAATTATTATCTTGATTATCATCTTGATTGTTGAACACATTGTAGTAGCTATCATCGAGTTTCAATGTATTCTTGTTGTTGTACAAAACATGGAGACCCCAAAAGAAATGAACTTTTTTGAAGAAAACTCGTGTAGTTATTTATCTGAAATGGACAATGTAGCGAGATATTTGACTTGTTGCTCATATTGAGGTGTCTAGCTAGCATGGGCTAGCAGTCCAACGTCAATCACTTTATCTCTTCACTTTAGATCTAGCACTTGTCTGTTATAGAGCTGAAAAGGATTTCTTGATCCATGACTTATCCATTCTAGATCCTGTTCCACCACTTGGACATTATAGAGCTAGACTTCAGTGGATGCAAGCTCCACCAAACGGTAGATCTAGACTCAAAATTATAGTCGTATTTTATGACTTCCAAAGGTTTAGGTCTACCACACATGGATACTAGCTCCACCATGTGGTAAGGCCAAAATTCCATGAAGAGACCATGGCTGCTACCTCCACCACATGGTGGAGCTAGAGCTCAATAAGATACCACATGGTGGAGCTAGCTAGAGCTCAATAAGATACCACATGGTGGAGCTAGCTAGCTAGAGCTCAATAAGATACCACATGGTGGAGCTAGCTAGCTAGCTCCATGAAATTATACAGCTAGACTTCAATGGATGGTAGCTCCACCACATGGTAGATATAGACATAGAATGCTAGCTCTACCAACGTGGAGCAAGAACGCATTGAAAGAACCAAGATCTACCATTTGTTCAATCTAGACTCCCAAGTAAAAACATTGATACAAGAGATTGTATATTGAGAGTCCCCTTAGAGTAGGATGCACTCTCCAATTTTATGACTGCATTGTAATGAACAAAGACTAAATAATTTGAAACAAGAATTTATAATTTGACATGGTGAAAGTTTCCTTATATACACAACTACTACAAATTAACATTACTAAAGATAGAAAGAGTCTCCTTGCAGTAGGATGACCTTTGTCAAAATGATAGTTAAAAGTCTTCACCTACTCTTACTAAAAAAATAATAATTTGCAAACTTTGACCAAAAGATAAAAGGATAAAAGGAGTCCCCTTAGAGAAGGATGCACTCCATTTATGACTCAATTATAATAAGACATTGTAAATGAACATGAATTTATTGCTTGTGCTAGAATTTGTTCAATGCTTTGCAAAGGCAAACATTTGAACAGTATGCTCCATAAGAGGCCTCATTACAATATCATATTTCAATATATGGCTTTTTATTACATTAAAAAAAGGCCAAAATACTTGCATCCTCTACATTTGATTATATTAGGGACAAACAAAATGAGCTTCATGGTGGTGTATTACTTTCATGATGCCTCCTCTTGTTGCTTTGCTTGATTTGTACTCTCTGCTTGCCTCTCTGCCTCAGCTTCAGCCTCCTCTCTTTGCTTTCTTTGAATTTCAAGTTGTTCCTGTCTCTCTGCCTCAGCATCAGCCTCCTGCTGTTGCTTCCACACCTCTGCCTTTTTCCTATTCTCTACTTCCAATTTCTCTTCTTCAAGCCATTTCTTCATCACATCATCTGAGAATTGGTTAGGTTTTTCTTCAAAGGCATTATCCCATGTATACTCTTGCCAATCTTCATTCTGTAGCCATAAAAACAACCAATTTCTTAAATCTTCTGTCAAAAAACTATATCTTTCCTTGGAAGGTTGATGGTATAATTCTCGGACTATTAACCAGGTTCCTCGTCCATTCTTAAACACCTTATAGTAGCTATCATCAATTATCAATGTATTTTTCTTGTTGTACAAAGGATGGAGACCCCAAAAGGTCTCAAGCTTTTTAAAGAAAACTTGTCTATTCTGCACAACCCATGTGGATTTTGAACAATGCTCTTGTGAGAGAACACCTGCAAACTTGGGCTTTTGTTGTGGAAATACTGTGTCAATTATTCCAGAGAGCTTAGTTCTCCTACATGCGCTCCAAATAAAAACATAAAAGAATTGAATACACCAATCTAAGAACTCATGTGCATCCTTGTGACATAGGACATAACGATATTGGTTAATTGGATATTTTACCAACTCGTTGCTATAAGGAGGAACCTTCTCATCATATTGGGTTTCGACAACATGGCACAACAAACCATTAAGGTTTAGAATAATAGCCCTCCTATCATCCTCTTTGCGTAGGGGTACGCATATTGGGTCTGACAAATACCATGTCAGTATGATAACCCCCTCGGAGGGATGCACAAAGCGCAACCTTGCATCAATTTCCCGTAGACGGTCAAGATGGCGCTGAACCAACTGTCTTCGTACACTCTGGATTTTCTTGGACATGTGACGTACTAATGCTCTGTGACGAAGAAGTCGCCTCTGCCAATTAGAATCAATCACATGACCTGGAAAAAAATGAGCATGCTTAATGATAAAGGTGTGCATGTGGGGGAAGGCATGTTACAACTACTTTTATGCAAAGATAGATTTTAAACAATTACAAAACAAATGTGACTATGCACGCTAACATTAAACTATATACTGTTCTAAAATGTTGACTTTAGTTGCATTACAAAATGACTCAAGATGCAAAGACTCTTTCCATTTGATTCTAAAAAGACGCGACAAAATGTGCTAGAAGGTATCAAAATGTGGTGAAATTAGAATGCATTGATCTAGATCAACCACGTGGTAGAGCTAGAATGCACTGTTCTAGCTCAACCATGTGGTAGGGCTAGAATATTTTTAAATCTAGTTCTACCATGTGATAGAGCTATATCAAAGTATTCTAGCTCGATCCCATGGCAAAATTAGAAATAATATTTGAAGTCCAGCTCTAGCACGTGGTAGAGCTGTATCAAAATATTTTAGATAGACCCCATGGTAGAACTAGAATGGTTGGAAGTCCAACTCAACCATGTGTGGTGACGTGGAAGAGCTAGAATGCATTGATCTAGCTCTACCATATGGTAGAGCTAGAACGCTTTCAAGTCTAGCTCTACCATGTCGTGGAGGTAGAATGCTTTGATCTAGCTCTACCATATGGTAGAGCTAGAACGCTTTCAAGATAACTCTACCATGTCGTGGAGGTAGAATGCTTTGAAGTCTAGCTCTACCATGAGGTGGAGCTAGAAGGCATTGATCTAGCTCTACCATAGTCCATATATGTAGGAATTAAAATCATAAGACAAAGATCAAGCTTCCATACATTTTCAAATTAGGAGGCCCCTTATAGTAGAGTGCACTCCAACATTTATAAAATTATTTGAAGAGTAATACATTTGCCACTACTTTAAAAACAAGACAAAATTTCTTGTCAATTCATGATTGCAAAAAGATAAAATTCCTCCAAAAAAATACAATCCTTGGTGACAAATGGCTTCTTTAAGTGAATACTCCTTGGAACAATATCCTTGAAATAAATCTGCAAGAAACCATCATAAATTAAGTTTCTTCATTGTGAATACACAATTGTTGTATAAAATCATGTATTTAGTTATAATTATCATTTATGTTGGATAGTACCTTAGTTATTTCTATCACGTTGGAGAAGATTGTACTCATTTAACACCTTGTTTATGAAAGCCCTTGCATTGGCTGCCTTCAACTGTGTTGTGGTAGAACCCAATTTTCTAGCTAGAGAAATCACTTGTGGTCCCCTCATGCTAGCAATACTGACTCGTTCTTTTGCCATAATTTCTATTATCTCTTCTCTTTTGTTTTCATATTGTCTCGCTAATACCTCTTGATTGTTGACATACTTTTGTATAATCTCTGATAGTGGAAGCCTATCAGTGTAGATTGTCTTCTGTGACCAATTTAAATTGCGCTTTCTCCAAAAATCTACCACACCTCTGTATTCATTTTCATTGGATACTGGAGGTTGTCCGTAGCGATTAGAGCCAATGATCTCACGCACATCTTCACTCTCATCAAGCTGCAATAAGTAAGGGAGCAGCTCATCAATGAGAATATTGTCGACCATCCTTTCTTCATTAAACTTTGCAGGATATATACAATTATTATCAGGAGAAGCACATCCCTTGTATGGAGAGTCATCAATAAGAACCGTTCTACGAGCATCACAATCAAAACATGAAGCAATTTTTGATAATGGCTTGAACATTGCCTGAACTGTTGGATTATCAGGTCTAGCTATTTTACCACTTTTATCCTTCTCGCAAGCCTCTTGAGCCCAAACTACAAAAAAAGGCAATATCTCTCCTGCTCTGTCTTGTAATGTTCTCAATATTTGAAGAACATTACTCTCTGTCGGCTGTTGACCAGATCCCAACATTAATATTTTTTAATAAAATCTTCAAGAATTGGATACATCCTGGCCTTAGTACAATATATCGTTTTGAATCCATTTGAATAGTTTCATGTATTGAAGATGGTTGTTGTTGACAACGTTTCAGTAGTAGACCATTCAGGTCCAACACAATTGTCAACATAGATTTCTTGGAGATAGCAGTGTCGGCACTTCTTGGTACTTCTTCTTCAGGCTGGAAACTCTCACCCATTGCTTCATTTGTTGGAGATTTAGGTACCCCAATCTCATTGTCAGCATTTGTCTTTAAACCTTCTGGATGGACATCACTGAATGTGTGGGAGACGCTCTCATCCACAGTTTGATTGTGGCATTCCGCCGTAGCTACTTCACTTGGTGCTACTATCTCAATTTCGGGATCTAAAAGAAAAAAAAGTAACATTGACTCAACAATCTTTCAAACTAAAAGAATTTACAATTGTAACACTCACTCTTAACACATGTTTATTGGTGTAATCTAAAAGAAAATCATGTTTGGATACCAATTATAAATTCTAGTTGCTCACTCTAGAATTGGAGGGTTTAAAATGGATTTCCAAATACACCCATTATTCTAGCTCTACCGTTTGGTAGAGCCAGTTTGCAAGGGAGCTCTTGTTGGAAGTAGCCCTTGAGATCCACTCTTGATCCACTCTTGAGCTCCAAGAGTAGGTGGAGGTGAGAAACACAAAACCACTCAACTATATGGTAAAGCTAAAATTTTAGATGTTTTTGATTTTCCATATGGTAGAGCTGAAATTTATAAGTCTTGCTTTACCACGTGGTTGAGTTGGGGATCAAGATAGCTTCTTTATGGGTGGAGCCAGTAGACTTCCATAGGTTCTAGGTCTAGACTTCAATGGGTTCTAGCTCATCGCACGTGACAAGAACCAAGGAGCTAGAATTGCATTTGAACTAGCTCTGGTGGAGCTAGAAATGCATTGGCCTAGCTCAACCATATGGTAGAGCTAGACTTAAATGGATGCTCTGCAAAAACTGTCTTTGGGGGGGTGCATTGGCCTAGCTCCACCACTTTGAAGAGGTAGCTAGACTTTAATGGATTCTTGGTCCACCACTTTGAAGAGGTAGCTAGCTCCACCAAATTGTAGACCTATTGAAATCTAGATCTACCACAGGATAGGATTGAAGTAAATGAGAGGATCTCTAGCTCTATCATCTTAGATTAATAAGCAAGATTTTCAGATTCACCAACTGGCCATTGTGCGACCACTAAGTAGGCTTTCCAAATTCACCAATTGATTATGTAAAAAGTGAATTTGTCAATGAACATGTTAGGATCCATAACTTGGTGATTCTAGATTTCAAAGCCCAATTTGGAGAGAGCTACAAAAATACTACTAAAAAATGAACCAAGGATATAACAAGTCAAAACATCACCAAATCAAAGTATTGAAGATACAAAGAAAGCCCATTAAGAAGTTACATACTGTCTTCAAAATCCAAAAAATCTCGAGCTGAACGAACTTCACCATGGCTCGATCTTTCCGTGGTATTCCTTGGATTGTTAGAAATAGGCGGTACTGGTTGCTCATTTCTTGACTTTGCAAAGTCAAGAAGCCTTGTTCCCATCTTTCTTTGATCTTCAATACTCTCCACTAGGCAAATCACTTCCTTATTTAGTGCTAGCCCTAGCTCGATGATGTAGCCATTACTGAAAAGATCAACAAGCTTGCAGCCTTCTCTGCAATACTTTCGAATACATTGCTTGATCAAAAGATTCTTCTTGATTCTTAGAAACTCAATGTCTGGGATAGTTTTAACATCTTCATTATCTATATCGAGAAGTCCAGTATCCAATATTGTCGCTTGTGTACCTGGATCAGGAACATCTACTAGTCCTTGAAAGGCATCTCCCTTGCTGAAAAACACTAAGGATGTGAAGAACTCTATTGCACCAATGCATCGGTTGTCACGTCGAAAATGCAATGCCCCATTATACTGTTCCTTTGCTATGCCACTCAAATTTTTTAAAGCATTTTGCAAGTGAATAAAATCTGTAATATTTAGAAAGGTAAGCAACACATATTGGGATGGCAAAGATCTACCAGCTGGCTGCTGTAATAATCATAATGCCGTTCAAAAGATTGCAAAATGATTCCACATCCCAATGCATATTTCTTCCCAAATCTTCAGTGTTATCCAGAACACATAACCCAATGGAAATTGGATTGTTGAGGTGGCGCTTCAAGTAGTAACTCCCGTCGAATGGAAGACTCACAGCATAAATACACCAAGGAAGATCCAAGGACAAGGTTGAACTTTCTTTGCTGAGGCTGATATTCCACTCCACATATTGCCTTGCTTCTACTGGAAAATCAATCTTCTTTGATCCAACCTGTAGCTTTGACTTTATATACACATCACATAACTTCAAAAGAACTGAGTATACAACCTCATTGATGCTATAGGTGATAGTCAATTCTGACCAATCTTGACATTGTTTGTCCTTGTTCAGAGTGTTGAACTCTACAAGCAATGCATCTTGCATAATTTTATCTTGCTTGAGCTGCTTGATACGCTCTGGCATGTCAATCACATCTACATCCTTAGTACCCTTTGAAAGAACAATTTTTCCAGACCTGATTTCTGATTGTATTTGTTTGACTTCTTGTTCATCTAGCCCAGCAAGACATCTGAAAACTGTGGCAGTTGGTTTCTTGTTTTGCTTCTCCATGATTTCAAGCCAGCCTTTGAAAACTTCATCAGAGTAAATGACCATGTGAGACTGCTTTGAAATGAAGGATGCTCCCACCGTAATTCTAGCCATTCGTAAAAATTTCTGCAAAGAAATAAAAGAAAAAAAGATCAAAATCAAGTATTTTTTTCAAAACTTATAATTATAAGAGAGCAAGGGATATGGACATACATCCCAGTCTACACGAGATGATGAGCCCTCTGTTACTCCAGATGGTGGCCTTGACGGAGAATTATTGAAGATCCACTGACTCCTCAAGTGCTGCAAGACATCATAGTATGGTTGTTTGACATATAATGATTGGGCCTCTTCATTAGCTATAGCAGATATGGCCGTCGCAACTTGTGGCTCTGGATCTACAACAATTCGAGCCTTCCTTTTTTCATACACTTGTATCAGATCTTGAGCACGACCATCTTTTTCCATTTCTTGATACCGTAAGAATTTTGCAGCATAGATGGAATGTTGGCCATCAATAATCCAATATGAATACTCAGTGAGTTTCTCCTCTATTACCTCACTTAGTTTCATTGGAATTCCTTTCTTCTTGCCAGCATTCTTTACAGGCATCAAGTATGCACACGCTCCTGGCCTGTTTGCACTTGCACCAAAAAATAACACGCATTCATCCACACGGTGAGGTTCTATTTGACGGGAGTTATAGTGATCAGGAGCTAGCCAGCATTGATCTACAGGGATCTCATACTCTTTGTACTTGAATGGAAAATACTTAGAGTATTTTTCCATACCCCCTGTATCACTCTTTTGTGCCTTTTGCACCTCATTTTCCAAAACTTTGGGATCCACAAATCTTATTTTTGTTGAATTTTCTAAGCCTGTTTTCTCTATTGTAGATTTAAGAACTGCTTCATCTACATCCATAATACATGTACTGCTTTTTGCCTTTTTTTGAACTGGATTTTTAGAGGGCGTTTTCTCTTTTTTTTGTTTGCCTTTCACACAATAAGCAATGGAAGCTTGCAACTCTTCAAGAGTTATTTCTTGACTTGCACAATCTAACTTCCACCCTCGAGAGAACATAGTATCTTGTTTATCTCTTACTATTCGTTCAATAATGAATGCCTTGGGATCTAGTTGATACTCATGGATCCCACGTACCCCAATATTTATGCATTCAATATCGGGATGAGAATCAACTACAGAAATATAAGATAGAGTCATTGATCCCAGATCCTCAAAAGTATCCACGCCCACATCACTAGCAACAAATAGATGAATTTTGTTAAATTGTGAACCCTGAAGACCCCAAATATCTAAGTACCACTGTCATCGTTGATCAGCAGAGGCAAAGTTAACACTGTCCAGAACTTCCACCACTTTTCTTTTCTGAGACATCTTTCACCTACAACAAAAACCACAATTGTTAATTATAGTTATTGTATTCTTACACTTTAAAAAAAACTTACAATATCATATTCAAAAATCACAATATATATCCATGAAAACACTGTGGAGGAGATGAAGAGTATTTCCATCTTGGAGATCTCAATACATTTGTTAGTCTTGCTCTACCACATGGTAGAGCTAGATAAATCCATTCTAGCTGGACTTCAAAGTATTCTAGTGCTGGTTTTTCAATGGATATTATCTCTACCGGGTGGCAGAGCAAGATTAATAAATGTATTGACCAGAATGCTTTGAAATGTAGCTCTACCATGTGGTGGAGCTAGAATCCATTCTTCTAGCTCTACCATGTGGTAGAGCTAGACTTTAATGAATGTAACCGGCTGAGCTTGAATGTAACTGTGGTAGAGCTGCATTCTACCTAAACCTTACTGTAGAGATAGAATGCTTTGAGGTCTAGCTCTACTATGTGGTGGAGCTAGAATTGCATTTGAGGTCTAGCTCTACCATGTGGTAGAGCTAGAATCGTAGAGGTAGAAAGCTTTGAGGGCTAGATCTACCATGTAGCAGAGCAAGAATGCATCAATCTAGCTGTGTTCCATACACATCAACAAAACCAATTACTCCAAGAAGAGACCTACTTCTCATGACAAGAATCAAGGAGCTAGAATTACATTTGATCTAGCTCTACCACGTGGTAGAGCTGTATTCTACCTAGACCACCTCGTAGAGCTAGAATGCTTTAGGTCCAGCTCCACCATGTGGTGGAGCTAGAATGCATTCTTCTAGCTCTACCACCATGTGGTAGAGCTAGACTTCAATGAATGTACCAGCCGGCTGAGGTTGAATGTAACTGTGGTAAACCACATTATAGAGCTAGAATGCTTTGAGGTCTCTACCATGTGGTGGAGCTATTATTGCATTTGAGGTCTAGCTCTACCATGTGGTGGAGCTAGAATCGTAGATGTAGAAAGCTTTGAGATCTAGCTCTACCATGTCTAGCTCTACCATGTGGTGGAGCTAGAATCGTAGAGGTAGAAAGCTTTGAGGTCTAGCTCTACCTTGTGGTAGAGCAAGAATGCATCGATCTAGCTATGTTCCATACACATCAACAAAATCAATTACTCCAAGAAGAGACCTACTTCACATGACAAGAACCAAGGAGCTATAATTGCATTTGAGGTCCAGCTCTACCACGTGGTAGAGCTGTATCCAACCTAGACCACATCGTAGAGCTAGACTGCTTTGAGGTCTAGCTCTACCATGTGGTGGAGCTAGAATTGCATTTGAGGTCTAGCTCTACCATGTGGTAGAGCTGTATTCTATCTAGACTACATCGTAGAGCTAGAATGCTTTGAAGTCCAGCTCTACCATGTGGTGGAGCTAGAATGCATTCTTCTAGCTCTACCATGTGGTAGATCTAGACTTTAATGAATGTAACTGGATGAGGTTGAATGTAACTGTTGTAGAGCTAGACCTCAAAGCTTTCTACCTCTACGATTCTAGCTCCACCACGTGGTAGAGCTAGACCTCAACTGAAATTCTAGCTCCACCACATGGTAGAGCTAGACCTCAAGGAATTCTATCTTAATTACTCCATCTTGGAGCTCTCAATTTATTAGTCTTGCTCTACCACATGGTAGAGCTAGATAAATGCATTCTAGCTGGACTTTAAAGTATTCTAGTGCTGGTTTTTCAATGGATATTATCTCTACCAGGTGGCAGAGCACGATTAATAAATGTATTGAGACCAGAATGCTTTGAAATCTAGCTCTACCATGTGGTGGAGCTAGAATGCATTCTTCTAGCTCTACCATGTGGTAGAGCTAAACTTCAATGAATGTAACCGGCTGAGCTTGAATGTAACTGTGGTAGAGCTGCATTCTACCTAAACCTTACTGTAGAGATAGAATGCTTTGAGGTCTAGCTCTACCATGTGGTGGAGCTAGAATTGCATTTGAGGTCTAGCTCTACCATGTGGTAGAGCTAGAATCGTAGAGATAGAAAGCTTTGAGGGCTAGATCTACCATGTAGCAGAGCAAGAATGCATCGATCTAGCTGTGTTCCATACACATCAACAAAACCAATTACTCCAAGAAGAGACCTACTTCTCATGACAAGAATCAAGGAGCTAGAATTGCATTTGATCTAGCTCTACCACGTGGTAGAGCTGTATTCTACCTAGACCACCTCGTAGAGCTAGAATGCTTTAGGTCCAGCTCCAGCATGTGGTGGAGCTAGAATGCATTCTTCTAGCTCTACCACCATGTGGTAGAGCTAGACTTCAATGAATGTACCGGCCGGCTGAGGTTGAATGTAACTGTGGTAAACCACATTATAGAGATAGAATGCTTTGAGGTCTCTACCATGTGGTGGAGCTATTATTGCATTTGAGGTCTAGCTCTACCATGTGGTGGAGCTAGAATCATAGATGTAGAAAGCTTTGAGGTCTAGCTCTACCATGTGGTGGAGCTAGAATCGTAGAGGTAGAAAGCTTTGAGGTCTAGCTCTACCTTGTGCTAGAGCAAGAATGCATCGATCTAGCTGTGTTCCATACACATCAACAAAATCAATTACTCCGAGAAGAGACCTACTTCACATGACAAGAACCAAGGAGCTATAATTGCATTTGAGGTCCAGCTCTACCACGTGGTAGAGCTGTATCCAACCTAGACCACATCGTAGAGCTAGACTGCTTTGAGGTCTAGCTCTACCATGTGGTGGAGCTAGAATTGCATTTGAGGTCTAGCTCTACCATGTGGTAGAGCTGTATTCTATCTAGACTACATCGTAGAGCTAGAATGCTTTGAAGTCCAGCTCTACCATGTGGTGGAGCTAGAATGCATTCTTCTAGCTCTACCATGTGGTAGATCTAGACTTCAATGAATGTAACCGGATGAGGTTGAATGTAACTGTGGTAGAGCTAGACCTCAAAGCTTTCTACCTCTACGATTTTAGCTCCACCACATGGTAGAGCTAGACCTCAACTCAAATTCTAGCTCCACCACATGGTAGAGCTAGACCTAAGGAATTCTATCTTAATTACTCCATCTTGGAGCTCTCAATTATACATTTATTAGTCTTGCTCTACCACATGGTAGAGCTAGATAAATGCATTCTAGCTGGACTTTAAAGTATTCTAGTGCTAGTTTTTCAATGGATATTATCTCTACCAGGTGGCAGAGCAAGATTAATAAATGTATTGACCAGAATGCTTTGAAATCTAGCTCTACCATGTGGTGGAGCTAGAATGCATTCTTATAGCTTTACCATGTGGTAGAGCTAGACTTCAATGAATGTAACCGGGTGAGGTTGAATGTAACTGTGGTAAAGCTGTATTCTACCTAAACCACATTGTAGAGATAGAATGCTTTGAGGTCTAGCTCTACCATGTGCTGGAGCTAGAATTGCATTTCAGGTCTAGCTCTACCATGTGGTGGAGCTAGAGTCGTAGAGGTAGAAAGCTTTGAGGTCTAGCTCTACCATGTGGTAGAGCAAGAATGCATCCATCTAGCTGTGTTCCATACACATCAACAAAACCAATTACTCCAAAAAGAGACCTACTTCACATTACAATAACCAAGGAGCTAGAATTACATTTGATCTAGCTCTACCACCTGGTAGAAAGCTTTGAGGGCTAGATCTATCCTGTGGTAGAGCAAGAATGCATCGCTCTAGCTGTGTTCCATACACATCAACAAAACCAATTACTCCAAGAAGAGACCTACTTCTCATGACAAGAATCAAGGAGCTAGAATTGCATTTGATCTAGCTCTACCACGTGGTAGAGCTGTATTTTGCCTAGACCACATCGTAGAGCTAGAATGCTTTAGGTCCAACTCCACCATGTGGTGGAGCTAGAATGCATTCTTCTAGCTCTACCATGTGGTAGAGCTAGTCTTCAATGAATGTACCGGCTGACGTTGAATGTATTCGTGGTAGAGCTGTATTCTACCTAAACCACATTATAGAGACAGAATGCTTTGAGGTCTAGCTCTACCATGTGGTGGAGCTATTATTGCATTTGAGGTCTAGCTCTACCATGTGGTGGAGCTAGAATCATAGATGTAGAAAGCTTTGAGGTCTAGCTCTACCATGTATAGCTCTACCATGTATAGCTCTACCATGTGGTGGAGCTAGAATCGTAGAGGCAGAAAGCTTTGAGGTCTAGCTCTAACTTGTGGTAGAGCAAGAATGCATCGATCTAGCTGTGTTCCATACACATCAACAAAACCAATTACTCCAAGAAGAGACCTACTTCACATGACAAGAACCAAGGAGCTATAATTGTATTTGAGGTCCAGCTCTACCACGTGGTGGAGCTGTATCCAACCTAGACCACATCGTAGAGCTAGACTGCTTTGAGGTCTAGCTCTACCACGTGGTAGAGCTGTATCCAACCTAGACCACATCGTAGAGCTAGACTGCTTTGAGGTCTAGCTCTACCATGTGGTGGAGCTAGAATTGCATTTGAGGTCTAGCTCTACCATGTGGTAGAGCTGTATTCATTCTAGACTACATCGTAGAGCTAGAATGCTTTGAGGTCCAGCTCTACCATGTGGTGGAGCTAGAATGTATTCTTCTAGCTCTACCATGTGGTAGATCTAGACTTCAATGAATGTAACCGGATGAGGTTGAATGTAACTGTGGTAGAGCTAGACCTCAAAGCTTTCTACCTCTACGATTCTAGCTCCACCACATGGTAGAGCTAGACCTCAACTGAAATTCTGGCTCCACCACATGGTAGAGCTAGACCTCAAGGAATTCTATCTTAATTACTCCATCTTGGAGCTCTCAATTATACATTTATTAGTCTTGCTCTACCACATGGTAGAGCTAGATAAATGCATTCTAGCTGGACTTTAAAGCATTCTACAATGTGGTGGAGTTAGAATTACATTTGAGGTCTAGCTCTACCATGTGGTGAAGCTACAATCGTAGAGGTAGAAAACTTTGAGGTCTAGCTCTACCATGTGGTAGAGCAAAAATGCATCGATCTAGCTGTGTTCCATACACATCAACAAAACCAAGGAGCTAGAATTGCATTTGATCTAGCTCTATCACATGGTAGAAAGCTTTGAGGGCTAGATCTACCATGTGGTAGAGCAAGAATGCATCGATCTAGCTGTGTTCCATACACATCAACAAAACCAATTTCTCCAAGAAGAGACCTACCTCTCATGATAAGAATCAAGGAGCTAGAATTGCATTTGATCTAGCTCTACCACGTGGTAGAGCTGTATTCTGCCTAGACCACATCGTAGAGCTAGAATGCTTGAGGTCCAGCTCCACAATGTGGTGGAGCTAGAATGCATTCTTCTAGCTCTACCACCATGTGGTAGAGCTAGACTTCAATGAATGTACCGACTGAGATAGAATGCTTTGAGGTCTACCTCTACAATGTGGTGGAGTTAGAATTGCATTTGAGGTCTAGCTCTACCATGTGGTGGAGCTAGAATCGTAGAGCTAGAATGCTTTGAGGTCCAGCTCTACCATGTGGTGGAGCTAGAATGAATTCTTCTAGCTCTACCATGTGGTAGAGCTAGACTTCAAAGAATGTAACCGGCTGAGGTTGAATGTAACTGTGGTAGAGCTAGACCTCAAAGCTTTCTACCTCTACAATTCTAGCTCCACCACATGGTAGAGCTAGACCTCAAGTGCAATTCTAGCTCCACCACATGGTAAAGCTAGAACTCAAAGCATTCTATCTCAATTACTCCATCTTGGAGCTCTCAATACATTTATTAGTCTTGCTCTACCACATGGTAGAGCTAGATAAATGCATTCTAGCTGGACTTCAAAGTATTCTAGTACTGGTTTTTCAATGGATATTATCTCTACCAGGTGGCAGAGCAAGATTAATGAATGTATTGACCAGAATGCTATGAAATCTAGCTCTACCATGTGGTAGAGCTAAAATACATTCTTCTAGCTCTACCATGTGTGGTACAGCTAGACTTCAATGAATGTAACCGGTTGAGGTTGAATGTAACTGTGGTAGAGCTGTATTCTACCTAAACCACGCTGTAGAGATAGAATGCTTTGAGGTCTAGCTCTACCATGTGGTGGAGCTAGAATTGCTTGTAACCGGCTGAGGTTGAATGTAACTGTGGTAGAGCTGTATTCTACCTAAAGCACATTGTAGAGATAGAATGCTTTGAGGTCTAGCTCTACCATGTGGTGGAGCAAGAGTCGTAGAGGTAAAAAGCTTTGAGGTCTAGCTCTACCATGTGGTAGAGCAAGAATGCATCGATCTAGCTGTGTTCCATACACATCAACAAAACCAATTACTCCAAGAAGAGACCTACTTCTCATGACAAGAATCAAGGAGCTAGAATTGCATTTGATCTAGCTCTACCACGTGGTAGAGCTGTATTTTGCCTAGACCACATCGTAGAGCTAGAATGCTTTAGGTCCAACTCCACCATGTGGTGGAGCTAGAATGCATTCTTCTAGCTCTACCATGTGGTAGAGCTAGTCTTCAATGAATGTACCGGCTGACGTTGAATGTATTCGTGGTAGAGCTGTATTCTACCTAAACCACATTATAGAGACAGAATGCTTTGAGGTCTAGCTCTACCATGTGGTGGAGCTATTATTGCATTTGAGGTCTAGCTCTACCATGTGGTGGAGCTAGAATCATAGATGTAGAAAGCTTTGAGGTCTAGCTCTACCATGTATAGCTCTACCATGTATAGCTCTACCATGTGGTGGAGCTAGAATCGTAGAGGCAGAAAGCTTTGAGGTCTAGCTCTAACTTGTGGTAGAGCAAGAATGCATCGATCTAGCTGTGTTCCATACACATCAACAAAACCAATTACTCCAAGAAGAGACCTACTTCACATGACAAGAACCAAGGAGCTATAATTGTATTTGAGGTCCAGCTCTACCACGTGGTGGAGCTGTATCCAACCTAGACCACATCGTAGAGCTAGACTGCTTTGAGGTCTAGCTCTACCACGTGGTAGAGCTGTATCCAACCTAGACCACATCGTAGAGCTAGACTGCTTTGAGGTCTAGCTCTACCATGTGGTGGAGCTAGAATTGCATTTGAGGTCTAGCTCTACCATGTGGTAGAGCTGTATTCATTCTAGACTACATCGTAGAGCTAGAATGCTTTGAGGTCCAGCTCTACCATGTGGTGGAGCTAGAATGTATTCTTCTAGCTCTACCATGTGGTAGATCTAGACTTCAATGAATGTAACCGGATGAGGTTGAATGTAACTGTGGTAGAGCTAGACCTCAAAGCTTTCTACCTCTACGATTCTAGCTCCACCACATGGTAGAGCTAGACCTCAACTGAAATTCTGGCTCCACCACATGGTAGAGCTAGACCTCAAGGAATTCTATCTTAATTACTCCATCTTGGAGCTCTCAATTATACATTTATTAGTCTTGCTCTACCACATGGTAGAGCTAGATAAATGCATTCTAGCTGGACTTTAAAGCATTCTACAATGTGGTGGAGTTAGAATTACATTTGAGGTCTAGCTCTACCATGTGGTGAAGCTACAATCGTAGAGGTAGAAAACTTTGAGGTCTAGCTCTACCATGTGGTAGAGCAAAAATGCATCGATCTAGCTGTGTTCCATACACATCAACAAAACCAAGGAGCTAGAATTGCATTTGATCTAGCTCTATCACATGGTAGAAAGCTTTGAGGGCTAGATCTACCATGTGGTAGAGCAAGAATGCATCGATCTAGCTGTGTTCCATACACATCAACAAAACCAATTTCTCCAAGAAGAGACCTACCTCTCATGATAAGAATCAAGGAGCTAGAATTGCATTTGATCTAGCTCTACCACGTGGTAGAGCTGTATTCTGCCTAGACCACATCGTAGAGCTAGAATGCTTGAGGTCCAGCTCCACAATGTGGTGGAGCTAGAATGCATTCTTCTAGCTCTACCACCATGTGGTAGAGCTAGACTTCAATGAATGTACCGACTGAGATAGAATGCTTTGAGGTCTACCTCTACAATGTGGTGGAGTTAGAATTGCATTTGAGGTCTAGCTCTACCATGTGGTGGAGCTAGAATCGTAGAGCTAGAATGCTTTGAGGTCCAGCTCTACCATGTGGTGGAGCTAGAATGAATTCTTCTAGCTCTACCATGTGGTAGAGCTAGACTTCAAAGAATGTAACCGGCTGAGGTTGAATGTAACTGTGGTAGAGCTAGACCTCAAAGCTTTCTACCTCTACAATTCTAGCTCCACCACATGGTAGAGCTAGACCTCAAGTGCAATTCTAGCTCCACCACATGGTAAAGCTAGAACTCAAAGCATTCTATCTCAATTACTCCATCTTGGAGCTCTCAATACATTTATTAGTCTTGCTCTACCACATGGTAGAGCTAGATAAATGCATTCTAGCTGGACTTCAAAGTATTCTAGTACTGGTTTTTCAATGGATATTATCTCTACCAGGTGGCAGAGCAAGATTAATGAATGTATTGACCAGAATGCTATGAAATCTAGCTCTACCATGTGGTAGAGCTAAAATACATTCTTCTAGCTCTACCATGTGTGGTACAGCTAGACTTCAATGAATGTAACCGGTTGAGGTTGAATGTAACTGTGGTAGAGCTGTATTCTACCTAAACCACGCTGTAGAGATAGAATGCTTTGAGGTCTAGCTCTACCATGTGGTGGAGCTAGAATTGCTTGTAACCGGCTGAGGTTGAATGTAACTGTGGTAGAGCTGTATTCTACCTAAAGCACATTGTAGAGATAGAATGCTTTGAGGTCTAGCTCTACCATGTGGTGGAGCAAGAGTCGTAGAGGTAAAAAGCTTTGAGGTCTAGCTCTACCATGTGGTAGAGCAAGAATGCATCGATCTAGCTGTGTTCCATACACATCAACAAAACCAATTACTCCAAGAAGAGACCTACTTCACATGAGAATAACCAACGAGCTAGAATTATTGCATTGGATCTAGGTCTACCACGTGGTAGAGCTGTATTCTACCTAGACCACATCGTAGAGCTAGAATGCTTTGAGGTCCAGCTCTACCCTGTGGTGGAGCTAGAATTGCATTCTTCTAGCTCTACCATGTGGTAGAGCTAGACTTCAACGAATGTAACCGGCTGAGGTTGAATGTAACCGGCTGAGGTTGAATGTAAGTGGCTGAGGTTGAATGTAACTGTGGTAGAGCTATATTCTACCTAAACCACATTGTAGAGATAGAATGCTTTGAGGTCTAGTTCTACCATGTGGTGGAGCTAGAATTGCATTTGAGGTCTAGCTCTACCATGTGGTGGAGCTAGAGTCGTAGAGGTAGAAAGCTTTGAGGTCTAGCTCTACCATGTGGTGGAGCTAGAGTCGTAGAGGTAGAAAGCTTTGTGGTAGAGCAAGAATGCATCGCTGTAGCTGTGTTCCATACACATCAACAAAACTAATTACTCCAAGAAGAGACCTACTTCACATGACAAGATCCAAGGAGCTAGAATTGCATTTGATCTAGCTCTACCATGAGGTAGGACTGTATTCTACCTAGGCCACATCGTAGAGCTAGAATGCTTTGAGGTCTAGCTCTACCATGTGTGGTGGATCTAGAATTGCATTTGAGGTCTAGCTCTACCATGTGGTAGAGCTAGAATGCATTGATCTAGCTGTGTACCATGCAAATTAACAAAACCAATTACTCCAAGAAGATACCATGACGAGAACCAAGGAGCTAGAATTACATTTGATCTAGCTCTACCACGCGGTATTCAACCTAGACCAAATTTTAGAGCAAGAATGCTTTAAGGTCTAGCTCTACCATGTGGTGGAGCTAGAATTAATTTGAGGTCTAGCTCTATCAAGCTAGAATTTATCGATCTGGTTGTGTACCATGCGGATCAACAAAATCAATTACTCCAAGAAGAGATCTACTTCACATGACAAGAACCAAGAAGCTAGAATTGCATTTGATCTAGCTCTACCACGTGGTGGAGCTGTATCCAACCTAGACCACATCGTAGAGCTAGACTGCTTTGAGGTCTAGCTCTACATTGTGGTGGAGCTAGAATTGCATTTGAGGTCTAGCTCTACCATCATGTGGTAGAGCTATGCATTGATCTAGCTGTGTACCATGCAAATCAACAAAACCAATTACTCCAAGAAGAGACCATGAGGAGAACCAAGGAGATAAACAAGTGTGTTGAATGGCGCTGGGACCCAACTTTGACGCGCTGGGAGAAGTGATTACGTTACCCAAATCCGTACACGGAGTGATTTGGACATAGAGCAACTTCCCTAGCACAAGTCCGTGTGGTCCGTTCTCTGATGGGGTAATGGATCCTCAACTTCTAACTGTCTGAATCCGGGTTCTCGAAAAAGATGCACGAGCGTGCCAAATGGCGAAAATTTCCAACAGGGACCCAAACAGCGCCAAAGAGGCATGAAATTCGAATCATGCATGGACAAATGTGTGGCAACCAACCCGGATCTTTCTTGTTGTGTTCAGATGCGATTCGGACTCATTTCGGATCCGAAACTCTGCTATGGCAATTTTGCACTATCTTCGCCGGGACCTAACTTTGACGTGCTGGGAGAAGTGATTGCGATGCCCAAATCCGTGCGGCACGGAGTGATGTGGAGATAGAGCAACTTCCCTACGACAAGTCCGTGTGGTCCGTTCTCTAATGGAGTCCCAGCTCCATTTTGCATCTTTCTAAATGCAAAGAAATTAAATTTAATAATTAATATCAGTGGTATCCATGCATATTCATAGGTGAATATGTACATGGAGTAAATTAAATTTTTTCTATAGAATGCACAAACAGAGTGAATTACTCTTTGGGAATAACATAAAAACAAACTTTCTTTTCCACAAAAATATGAAAAATTTTGCCATAACCTCCTTTGTATGGTTGACCATTTCTCATTTTTATCATTCTAATTGTAACTTAAATTAACCCCAATTAGATGTATAGTACTCTAATCTACACAATTCTTAATTTTCAAGAGAATAAATAAAAAGAAAAGTTTAATTAATTTTTTTGTTAATCATTCTAGGATAAAGAGAGGGTGGAATGTAAAGAAGACAAGGAGGTGGCCTATTCATCAAGGCATAGCATTAGAATTTACTTTAATCAACTATAAAACAAGAAAATCAAGAAAACCATAGATTTAAAATTTAAAAAAAAAGAAAAATTTAGCTTACATGAAGTTGTAAGCTTTCCTTTGTCTTGAGGGATTGAGGGTTCTACTCTTGTTTTAAGCAAGAGTGGCCACCAATTACTTTAGACATAGAGCAACTTCCCTAGCACAAGTCCGTTTTGTCCGTTCTCTGATGGGGTCCCTGATGCTCAACTTCTAACTGTCCGAATCCGGGTTCTCGAAAAAGATGCACGAGCGTGTCTAATGGCAAAAATTTTCAACCGTGGCCCAAACGGCACTAAAGAGGCATGAAAATGGAATCATGCATGGACAAATGTGTGGCAAGCAACCCGGATCTTTCTTGTTGTGTCATATGCGCTTGGGACTCATTTCGGATCCGAAACTATGTTATAGCGATTTTGCACTATCTTTGTCAGGACCCAACTTTGACGTGCTGGGAGAAGTGATTGTGATCTCCAAATGCATGCACCGAGTGATGTGGACATAGAGCAACTTCCCTAGCACAAGTCCGTGTGGCCCGTTCTTTGATGCGGTCCCGGATCCTCAACTTCTAACTATCCGAATCCGGGTTCTCGAAAAAGATGCACGAGCGTGCCAAAGGGCGAAAATTTCCAACCGTGGCCCAAACGGTGCCGAAGAGGCATGAAATTGGAATCATGCATGGAAAAATGTGTGGCAACCAACCCGGATCTTTCTTGTTGTGTTCAGATGCGATTCGGACTCATTTCGGATCCGAAACTCTGTTATGGCGATTTTGCACTATCTTCGTCGGGACCCAACTTTGACGCGCTGGGAGAAGTGATTGCGATGCACAAATCCATGCACGGAGTGATGTGGACATAGAGCAACTTTCCTTCACAAGTCCGTGTGGGATCCATTTTGCATCTTTCTATGCAAAAAAATTAATTTTAATAATTAATATCAGTGGTATCCATGCATATACATGGAGCAAATTAAAATTTTTCTATAGAATGCACAAACAGGGGGAATTACTCTTTTGGAATAACATAAAAACACTCTTTTTCACAAAAATATAAAAAATTTTGCCATAACCTCCTTTGTATGGCTGACCATTTCTCATTTTATCATTCTAATTCTAACTTAAATTAACCCCAATTAGATGTATAGTACTCTAATCTACACAATTAGATGTATAGTACTCTAATCTACACAATTCTTAATTTCCAAGAGAATAAGCAAAAAAAAAGTTTAATTAATTTTTTTGTTAATCATTCTAAGATAAAGAAAGGCTGGAATGTAAAGAAGAGAAGGAGGTGGCCTATTCATCAAGGCATAGCAATAGAATTTACTTTAATCAACTATAAAACAAGCAAATCAAGAAAACCATAGAATTAAAATTTAAAAAAAAAGAAAATTTTAGCTTACATGGAGTTGTAAGCTTTTCTTTGTCTTGAGAGATTGAGGGTTCTACTCTTGTTTTAAGCAAGAGTGGCCATTTGGACATAGAGCAACTTCCCTAGCACAAGTCCGTGTGGTCCATTCTCTGATGGGGTCCCTGATCCTCAACTTCTAACTGTCCGAATCCGGGTTCTCGAAAAAGATGCACGAGCGTGCGAAATGGCGAAAATTTCCAACCGTGGCCCAAACGGCGCCAGAGAGGCATGAAAATGTGGGAATCATGCATGGAAAAATGTGTGGCAAGAAACCTGGATCTAGCTGTGTACCATGCAGATCAACAAAACCAATTACTCTAAGAAGAGACCTACTTCACATGACGAGAACCAAGGAGCTACAATTGCATCAGATCTAGCTCTACCATGTGGTGGAGCTAGAATGCATCAATCTAGCTGTGTACCATGGAGATAACCAAAATCAATTACTCCAAGATGAGATCAACTTCACATGACAAGAACCAAGAAGCTAGAATTGCATTTGATCTAGCTCTACCACGTGGTAGAGCTGTATCCAACCTAGACCACATCGTAGAGCTAGATTGCTTTGAGGTCTAGCTCTACCATGTGGTGGAGCTAGAATTGCTTTTGAGGTCTAGCTCTTCCATGTGGTAGAGCTAGAATGCATTGATCTAGCTGTGTACCATGCAAATCAACAAAACCAATTACTCCAAGAAGAGACCATGACGAGAACCAAGGAGATAAACAAGTGTGTTGAATGGCGCTGTAACCCAACCTTGACGCGCTAGGAGAAGTGATTGCGATGCCCAAATTCGTGCACGGAGTGATGTGGACATAAAGCACCTTCCTTAGCACAAGTCCGTGTGGTCCGTTCTCTGATGGGGTCCCGGATCCTCAACTTCTAACTGTCCGAATCTGGGTTCTCGAAAAAGATACATGAGCGTACCAAATGGCGGAAATTTCCAACAGGGGCCCAAACGGCGCCGAAGAGGAATGAAAATCGAATCATGCATGGACAAATGTGTGGCAACCAACCCGGATCATTCTTGTTGTGTTCAGATGCGATTCGGACTCTTTTTGGATCCGAAACTCTGTTATAGCGATTTTGCACAATCTTCACCGGGACCCAACTTTGGGAGAAGTGATTGCGATCTCCAAATGCATGCCCGGAGTAATGTGGACATAGAGCAACTTTCCTAGCACAAGTTTGTGTGGTCCGTTCTCTGATGGGGTCCCGAATCCTCAACTTCTAACTGTCTGAATCCGGGTTCTTGAAAAAGATGCACAAGCGTGCCAAATGGCGGAAATTTCCAACCGTGGCCCAAACGGCGCCGAAGAGGCATGAAATTCTAATCATGCATGGATCAGATGCGATTCGGACTCATTTTGGATCCGAAACTCGGTTATGGCGATTTTGCACTACCTTCGTCGGGACCCAACTTTGACGCGCTGGGAGAGGTGATTGCGATGCACAAATCCATGCACGGAGTGATGTGGACATAGAGCAACTTCCCTAGCACAAGTCCGTGTGGTCCATTCTCTAATGGGGTCCCGGGTCCTCAACTTCTAACTGTTCGAATCCGGGTTATGGAAAAAGATGAACGAGCATGCCAAATGGCGGAAATTTTCAACCCTGGCCCAAAACGGCGCCGAAGAGGCATGAAATTCGAATCATGCATGAAAAAATGTGTGGCAACCAACCCGGATCATTCTTGTTGTGTTCAGATGCCATTCGGACTCTTTTCGGATCCGAAACTCTGTTATGGTGATTTTGCACTATCTTCACCGGGACCCAACTTTGACGCGCTGGGAGAAGTGATTGCGATCTCCAAATGCATGCACCGAGTGATGTGGACATAGAGAAACTTCCCTAGCACAAGTCCATGTGGCCCGTTCTTTGATGCGGTCCCGGATCCTCAACTTCTAACTATCCGAATCCGGGTTCTCGAAAAAGATGCACGAGCGTGCCAAAGGGCGAAAATTTCCAACCGTGCCCCAAACGGTGCCGAAGAGGCATGAAATTGGAATCATGCATGGAAAAATGTGTGGCAACCAACCCGGATCTTTCTTGTTGTGTTCAGATGCAATTCGGACTCATTTCGGATCCGAAACTCTGTTATGGCGATTTTGCACTATCTTCGTCGGGACCCAACTTTGACGCGCTGGGAGAAGTGATTGCGATGCACAAATCCATGCACGGAGTGATGTGGACATAGAGCAACTTTCCTATCACAAGTCCGTGTGGTCCGTTCCCTGATGGGGTTCCTGATCCATTTTGCATCTTTCTATGCAAAAAAATTAATTTTAATAATATACATGGAGCAAATTAAAATTTTTCTATAGAATGCACAAACAGGGGGAATTACTCTTTTGGAATAACATAAAAACACTCTTTTCCACAAAAATATAAAAAATTTTGCCATAACCTCCTTTTTATGGCTGACCATTTCTCATTTTGCCATAACCTCCTTTTTATGGCTGACCATTTCTCATTTTATCATTCTAATTCTAACTTAAATTAACCCCAATTAGATGTATAGTACTCTAATCTACACAATTAGATGTATAGTACTCTAATCTACACAATTCTTAATTTCCAAGAGAATAAGCAAAAAAAAAAAGTTTAATTAATTTTTTTGTTAATCATTCTAAGATAAAGAAAGGCTGGAATGTAAAGAAGAGAAGGAGGTGGCCTATTCATCAAGGCATAGCAATAGAATTTACTTTAATCAACTATAAAACAAGAAAATCAAGAAAACCATAGAATTAAAATTTTATAAAAAAGAAAGATTTAGCTTACATGGAGTTGTAAGCTTTTCTTTGTCTTGAGAGATTGAGGGTTCTACTCTTTTTTTAAGCAAGAGTGGCCACCAATTACTTTGGACATAGAGCAACTTCCCTAGCACAAGTCCGTGTGGTCCGTTCACTGATGGGGTCCCTGATCCTCAACTTCTAACTGTCCGAATCCGGGTTCTCGAAAAAGATGCACGAGCATGCGAAATGGCGGAAATTTCCAACCGTGGCCCAAACGGCGCCGGAGAGGCATGAAAATGTGGGAATCATGCATGGAAAAATGTGTGGCAAGAAACCTGGATCTAGCTGTGTACAATGCAGATCAACAAAACCAATTACTCTAAGAAGAGACCTACTTCACATGACGAGAACCAAGGAGCTACAATTGCATCAGATCTAGCTCTACCATGTGGTGGAGCTAGAATGCATCAATCTAGCTGTGTACCATGGAGATAACCAAAATCAATTACTCCAAGATGAGATCAACTTCACATGACAAGAACCAAGAAGCTAGAATTGCATTTGATCTAGCTCTACCACGTGGTAGAGCTGTATCCAACCTAGACCACATCGTAGAGCTAGATTGCTTTGAGGTCTAGCTCTACCATGTGGTGGAGCTAGAATTGCTTTTGAGGTCTAGCTCTTCCATGTGGTAGAGCTAGAATGCATTGATCTAGCTGTGTACCATGCAAATCAACAAAACCAATTACTCCAAGAAGAGACCATGACGAGAACCAAGGAGATAAACAAGTGTGTTGAATGGCGCTGTAACCCAACCTTGACGCGCTAGGAGAAGTGATTGCGATGCCCAAATTCGTGCACGGAGTGATGTGGACATAAAGCACCTTCCTTAGCACAAGTCCGTGTGGTCCGTTCTCTGATGGGGTCCCGGATCCTCAACTTCTAACTGTCCGAATCTGGGTTCTCGAAAAAGATACATGAGCGTACCAAATGGCGGAAATTTCCAACAGGGGCCCAAACGGCGCCGAAGAGGAATGAAAATCGAATCATGCATGGACAAATGTGTGGTAACCAACCCGGATCATTCTTGTTGTGTTCAGATGCGATTCGGACTCTTTTTGGATCCGAAACTCTGTTATAGCGATTTTGCACAATCTTCACCGGGACCCAACTTTGGGAGAAGTGATTGCGATCTCCAAATGCATGCCCGGAGTAATGTGGACATAGAGCAACTTTCCTAGCACAAGTTTGTGTGGTCCGTTCTTTGATGGGGTCCCGAATCCTCAACTTCTAACTGTGTGAATCCGGGTTCTTGAAAAAGATGCACAAGCGTGCCAAATGGCGGAAATTTCCAACCGTGGCCCAAACGGCGCCGAAGAGGCATGAAATTCTAATCATGCATGGAAAAATGTGTGGCAACCAACCCGGATCTTTCTTGTTGGGTTCAGATGCGATTCGGACTCATTTTGGATCCGAAACTCGGTTATGGCGATTTTGCACTACCTTCGTCGGGACCCAACTTTGACGCGCTGGGAGAGGTGATTGCGATGCACAAATCCATGCACGGAGTGATGTGGACATAGAGCAACTTCCCTAGCACAAGTCCGTGTGGTCCGTTCTCTAATGGGGTCCGGGGTCCTCAACTTCTAACTGTTCGAATCCGGGTTATCGAAAAAGATGAACGAGCATGCCAAATGGCGGAAATTTTCAACCCTGGCCCAAAACGG